>NC_089841.1:17406214-17770971 GCF_035609145.1 Eleutherodactylus coqui | reverse complement strand
TAGAGAGAGAGAAAGAGAGAAAAAAAGAGGGAGAGAAAGAGAGAAAGAGAGAGAGAGAAAAAGAAAAAGAGAGAGAGAGAAAGAGAAAGAGAGAGAGAGAGAAAGAGAAAGAGAGAAAGAGAGAGAAAGAAAGAGAGAGAGAAAAAGAAAGAGAGAAAGAGAGAGAAAGAAAGAGAGAGAGAAAAAGAAAGAGAGAGCGAGCAAGAAAGAGCACCCTGCCTAGGACATGCCCTTGTCACTCTTAACTACTGAATCAGAGAGAAAGAGAAAGAAAGAGCGCCACTGTGACTAGGCCCAAACTCTACCCCGCCGTCTCCAAGGCTAGGATGCACTGCTTGGGCGCTGCACTACTAATTAACAGAGAGCCAGAAAATGACAACATGAAACTAAAAAAAGAACAAAGGCAACGCTAGTCATTAGTCATTATCACAAGTCCCAGCAATCAGGATTTCCATTCTGTAGCTAGATCCTAGCAGGCTGTTAAGGGCTCATGTCCACGGGCAAAATAAGAATTAAAATCCGCAGCGGATTTTAACTCTTCTTCTGCCCGCGGATCCGCACCCCATAGGGATGCATTGACCACCCGCGGGGTAGATAAATACCCGCGGATGGTCAATAAAAGGGATTTAAAAAAAAATGGAGCATGAAAAAATCCGGACCATGCTCCATTTTCATGCGGGTCTCCCGCGGGGAGACAAAAATCGGGATTTACTCACCCGCTCCGTTTCTTCTCTTCTCTGCGGCGCCATCTTCTCTCAGTCGCGGCCGGATCATTTTGCTTCGGGCCGGCGCATGCGCGGGGCACGTCACCGACGTCATCATGCGCTTCCGCCGAGCCGAAGAAAGAAGATCCGGCCGCGAGGCAGAGAAGATGACGCCGCGGTGAAGAGAAGAAACGGAGCGGATGGGAGGTGAGTTAATTCTGATTTATTGTTATTTTCGGCGCTCATGTCCGCGGGGCAGGAGGGACCCGCTGCAGATTCTCCATGGAGAATCTGCAGCGGATCTGATTTTCCCCGTGGACATGAGGCCTCAGGCCCATTTGGCCTTAAAATCCATCGTTCAGCCAGGGAGAGATAATACAGGCCGCACACTGTGTTCTCAGTGGGTGCAGGGAGATCACATTGTATTCTGCTGACAGCTTGTCCAAAAACAATGCTGCAGTGCAAACAGCTCCCGGAGGCCCTATTACACACAAGTGAAGGTGATAAAGTGCTAATGGACATAAGTGTCCATTAACACTTTACTGGAGATACCAGATCCATCATCCTCCTATCTTACAAGCACTAAATGTGAAGAGGAGGAGGAGCTAGTGGTGATAGTTTGGGGGGCAGGGAGAGCATGGGTCAAGGCACCTCTGAAGCTCTTCACCACCGGATGATACTGTAGCACAAGGGCTGGTGGAGAAGAGATACAGCAGCCGTCTGTCACTGACTAGCGTTACTGTATGACCAGCATACTTATATATCAGTGATTAGTAAATGTATATTGGTGGTATGTAGGCTGACTCTAATCAACATTTACCCTTCTACTCAAGAATGCCAGGGGCACATGCCCCACTTTCTCCCCAGCTAGGGGCCGCCTAATTACATGTCTATTACCTGGTGATGGGAGCGGTTGGAAGGTCTTCACCATGGCCTCCTTGTACAGATCCTTGTGTCCTTCTAAATACTCCCACTCCTCCATGGAGAAATAGACAGCGACATCCTGACACCTTATAGGAACCTGACAACACAATATACAGTCATCACCCAGAAGCCTCCAGTGCTGTTACTATATAATGTCCCAGCATTCCCTGCAGCGTCACCTCTCCAGTCAGCAGCCCAATCATCTTGTTGGTGAGTTCTAGAATCTTCTGTACATTGATGTCCTCATGCATCAGGGGGTGAGGTGGTGGCCCTGTGATTGGGCTCAGGGTTCTTGCCCAACCATCACACACAGGGGCCCGACAGCCATCACTAGAGGTCTTCTTCACTGCTGTGTAATCCTGTATATGGGGAGACATTAATAAATATCACTACAGACATTTCCATTCATATAATCTGTTATTACCATAGATAAGAATGATGTGACGTGACATCATCAGAATCTCTCCCCTCTCCAGTGACATCATCTGTTATTACCATAGATAAGAATGATGTAATGTGACATCATCAGAATCTCTCACCTCTCCAGTGACATCATCTATTACTACCATAGATAAGAATGATGTAATGTGACATCATCAGAATCTCTCACCTCCCCAGTAAGCTGGAAGAGTATCTCTAGGGTGAGATTTAATATACTCTCCGCCATCTTGTTTCCGTCCTCCTCCATCCTGAACGGGTCAATCAGCAAAAATATCTTACATAGAAGATATCAGGGGATCTTATATTGCAGGACCTGAATGGAGAGATGAGACAATATAAGAGCCACACAGATTGCCATGTGTACAATACATTTACTGGAGGGAATAAGGGGGAACGTTTGAAAGATATTAACCCCATAGTGACCAAGCCTGTTTGCGCCTTAATGACGGAGCCAAATTTTGGAAATCTGACTTGTGTCACTTTAGCATAAAATAACTCCATAAACATTTTGTGCATCCCAGTGATTCTGACATTGTTTTTTCGCCACATATTGTACTTCATTTAAGTGGTAAAAATAGACCGAATGTGTATATTTAGTAAAAACGCCAAAATTGGGAAAATTTTGAAATAAAATTGTCTTTTTCGCACATTTTCACCTGCAATATCTCAAATATGTTCAAACATACTGGACACATTTTTGATAAGATATAAATTCCATCTGTTTATTTTATTCTGGATGCACATTGAAAAAACTTGTGTTTTTTTCCAATCATTAAGGAAACATACAAATTTAATATTGATTATCAACATTTTGGGGAACATTTTCTTTCCTACACTAAGCCAAGATTGCAAAAGCTCATAGGTGTCAGAATGATAGACACCCGTACAAATGACCCCATTTCAAAAACTACACCCCTTAACGAATTCATCTAGGGGTGTACTGCGAATTTTTACCCCACAGTTTTTGAATAAATCTGAACAAAGCAGAAAGAAAAAGAAATTTTCATTTTCATTTTTTTTGGCAATTGTGTCATTTTAAAAAGTTTTTTTTGGTCCAGCACACATCTGAATGGAGACTTTCACCCCAAAATTGATCCCTCCATTTGTCCCGTGTTTAGAAACATACCCGTTGCGGCCCTAATGTTATGTCCGTATGAACAACGGTGCTCAAACTGAACGGCGCATCGAAGTTCAACTGTGTTTTAACTTTTACGAAATTGCCATTATCCATTGGATAACGGCGAACATGTGACTGGGGACCGCTCACTGTGGCCCTCGGTCACTGCTCCAGGCTCTCGGCTACCTTTACTAGCCAGGAGCAAGGAGACTTTAAATTTCCCGGGTCCTCCCCAGCTTCTGCTCTTATGTCCGCCATTTTGCTGATGTGCACATCCGCCGAAGTTGGGGAAAGGTCCGCGGATAAAGATCCCATCGGGGGACATCGCCGGAGGCCTTAGGTAAGTAATTTCACCTCCAACCACGGATCGGATACGTGATTGGAGGTGAAACGTTAACTTTTTTTATTTTTACGTGTTTGCCGTTTTCTATTGGAAAACGTCGATCACGTGACCAGGGACTGCGTACCGCGGCCCCCGTGAAATCTCCAGGCTCTTGGCTATGTTTGGTAGCCAGGAGCAGGTAGATTTTAAATTATCCTGGCAATCTGTGGCTTTTGCATACATGCGTCCACCATCTTGGCGGCAGGCGCGTGCGCAGAAGCTGTGGTAAGGTCCACGGAAAAATCCAGGGCCTTAGGTACGTTATTTCATCTCCCCTGACGGATATAATCCGTGAGGGGAAATGACACCTAAACTTTTTTTTCTTTTTTTAAACTTTTTTTTTACTTTACATGATCGCTGTTATCCATTGGATAGCAGCGATTATGTGACTGAAAACCGCATAGAGCAGCTCCCGGTGACATCTCACTGCTTTTGGCTACACATGGGAGCTGCGAGCCAGAGAGACTTTAAATTTCACGGGCCGCGCGCCCTTCTATGCATGTGCCCAATGTATGACGTCTGTCGCACATGTGCAGAAGGCGGTGTCGGGACCTGGGAGGCCAGGACACCGCGGGACACCACGGAGGAGGCGGGTGAGTACTTTCAGCTGCCCTGATGGATCCGATCCATTTATGATTCGGTAAATGCCGGCGACCGGTTGGGGGTCCTGTGGTTTGGGATGACAGCTCCAGGTTGTCGGCTACCTCCAGGAGCTGGCAGCATGGAGTTGTAACGTCCTCAGCTTGCAAGGCTTCAATCCCTGCAGGAAGCAAGTTTCTACGTCCTCTGGGATTAAGGCCCAGCAAGCTAGGATGTAAAAAGGCAATGGGCTGCTCACTAGCGGTTAACCCCTTCCTGCTGCAGCCTTTTTTGTTTGTCCGATTTTCATTTTCCCCTCTCCACTTTCAAAAAATCCTAACTTTTTAATGTCTTCAGTGACATAACTACATGAGGGCTTGTTTCTTCAGGGAGGAGTTCTATTCTCCAAAGATACCATATAATGTCTTCAGAAACTTTTTAAAATTTCTGGGTGTTAAAAAAAATCTAATTAAAACCCCACATTTGCTACATTTACATTTTCCAAGGCGTTCAGATACAGGTAGTTGTAATAATGACGTTATTCTGCAGCTCAGCAGGATTACAGCGATCGCCACTTTATATTGACAGCCATAACCTCATTCCTCGATACAGTCGTCTGAGGGCTCATTTTGTGCTGGAAATCCTGTCGTTTCTGTTGGTACAATTTTGGAATACATACGACTTTTGATCGCTTTTTATTAAATTTTTATTGTAGACGGAGTAACCAAAAAAGCTGAATTCTGGTATTATGTTTTTTCTGACGACGTTCACCATTCGGGGTAAATAATGCATTATTATGCAGCGCTACAGAATATTTATTTTTGTTTTATTATTTAGATTATATTACAAATATGTTATCCCCGAGGACGATAAATCAATACAGGGATAGTCATGTCACATTTTCATCAACCTTCCCATGTGCATTTCAAATCACCTACAGCCGCACATGTACCTTTCAGTGTAACCCATGCTTCCTCTCACCCACTGTGATGACAGTAGTGACATAATAGTGACCGGTGACATCAGATAGTGGTGACAGTAGTGACATAATAGTGACCGGTGACATCAGATAGTGGTGACAGTAGTGACATAATAGTGACCGGTGACATCAGATAGTGGTGACGGTAGTGACATAATAGTGACCGGTGACAGCAGATAGTGGTGACAGTAGTGACAGAATAGTGACCGGTGACATCAGATAGTGGTGACGGTAGTGACAGAATAGTGACAGGTGACATAAGATAGCGGTGACAGTAGTGACAGAATAGTGACCGGTGACATCACATAGTGGTGACAGTAGTGACATAATAGTGACCGGTGACATCAGGTAGTGGTGACAGTAGTGACAGAATAGTGACCGGTGACATCAGATAGTGGTGACAGCAGTGACATAATAGTGACCGGTGACAGCAGATAGTGGTGACAGTAGTGACAGAATAGTGACCGGTGACATCAGATAGTGGTGACAGTAGTGACAGAATAGTGACCGGTGACATCAGATAGTGGTGACAGTAGTGACAGAATAGTGACCGGTGACATCAGATAGTGGTGACAGTAGTGACAGAATAGTGACAGGTGACATCAGATAGTGGTGACAGTAGTGACATAATAGTGACCGGTGACATCAGATAGTGGTGACAGTAGTGACATAATAGTGACCGGTGACATCAGATAGTGGTGACAGTAGTGACAGAATAGTGACCGGTGACATCAGATAGTGGTGACAGTAGTGACAGAATAGTGACCGGTGACATCAGATAGTGGTGACAGTAGTGACAGAATAGTGACCGGTGACATCAGATAGTGGTGACAGTAGTGACAGAATAGTGACAGGTGACATAACATAGTGGTGACGGTAGTGACAGAATAGTGACAGGTGACATCAGATAGTGGTGACAGTAGTGACAGAATAGTGACCGGTGACATCAGATAGTGGTGACAGTAGTGACATAATAGTGACCGGTGACATCAGATAGTGGTGACAGTAGTGACAGAATAGTGACCGGTGACATCAGATAGTGGTGACAGTAGTGACAGAATAGTGACCGGTGACATCAGATAGTGGTGACAGTAGTGACAGAATAGTGACCGGTGACATCAGATAGTGGTGACAGTAGTGACAGAATAGTGACCGGTGACATCAGATAGTGGTGACAGTAGTGACAGAATAGTGACCGGTGACATCAGATAGTGGTGACAGTAGTGACAGAATAGTGACCGGTGACATCAGATAGTGGTGACAGTAGTGACATAATAGTACCGGTGACATCAGATAGTGGTGACAGTAGTGACATAATAGTACCGGTGACATCAGATAGTGGTGACACTAGTGACATAATAGTGACCGGTGACATCAGATAGTGGTGACCGTAGTGACAGAATAGCGACAGGTGACATCAGATAGTGGTGATGGTAGTGACAGAATAGTGACCGGTGACATCAGATAGTGGTGACAGTGACATAATAGTGACCGGTGACATCAGATAGTGGTGACAGTAATGACAGAATAGTGACCGGTGACATCAGATAGTGGTGACAGTAGTGACATAATAGTGACCGGTGACATCAGATAGTGGTGACAGTAGTGACAGAATAGTGACCGGTGACATCAGGTAGTGGTGACAGTAGTGACATAATAGTGACCGGTGACATCAGATAGTGGTGACAGTGGTGACATAATAGTGACCGGTGACATCAGATAGTGGTGACAGTAGTGACATAATAGTGACCGGTGACATCAGATAGTGGTGACAGTAGTGACATAATAGTACCGGTGACATCAGATAGTGGTGACAGTAGTGACATAATAGTACCGGTGACATCAGATAGTGGTGACAGTAGTGACATAATAGTGACCGGTGACATCAGATAGTGGTGACAGTAGTGACAGAATAGTGACCGGTGACATCAGATAGTGGTGACAGTAGTGACAGAATAGTGACCGGTGACATCAGATAGTGGTGACAGTAGTGACAGAATAGTGACAGGTGACATCAGATAGTGGTGACAGTAGTGACATAATAGTGACCGGTGACATCAGATAGTGGTGACAGTAGTGACATAATAGTGACCGGTGACATCAGATAGTGGTGACAGTAGTGACAGAATAGTGACCGGTGACATCAGATAGTGGTGACATAATAGTGACCGGTGACATCAGATAGTGGTGACAGTAGTGACATAATAGTGACAGGTGACATCAGATAGTGGTGAGAGTAGTCACAGAATAGTGACCGGTGACATCAGATAGTGGTGACAGTAGTGACATAATAGTGACCGGTGACATCAGATAGTGGTGACAGTAGTGACATAATAGTGACCGGTGACATCAGATAGTGGTGACAGTAGTGACATAATAGTGACCGGTGACATCAGATAGTGGTGACAGTAGTGACAGAATAGTGACCGGTGACATCAGATAGCGGTGACAGTAGTGACATAATAGTGACCGGTGACATCAGATAGTGGTGACAGTAGTGACATAATAGTGACCGGTGACATCAGATAGCGGTGACAGTAGTGACATAATAGTGACCGGTGACATCACACACGTCTTCTATGGTCCTGATGGCGGATAGAGTTATGTCGCTCACCGGCGGATCCTCCGTGTTGCTCCCTACAATTTCTCCGTTTGCTCCGGACGTTCCGCAGGTTTTTCTCCTCTTCTACAACTTCTGACTTGCAGTGACTGTAATAAACAATGGCGCTGCTCTCCATAGACGGCGCCTCCCTGTGTGGGAGACTCACAGCGACCTACAGATGACAACGTGCCGCCTTCTTCCTGTCACTGCAGAAAGCCCCTGAGCTGCCGTCTGTCGGAGATCCCTCAGTGGGCCCCTTCCTCACAGCCCCTATAGGACTCAGTGCCCAGTGCAGGGTTACAGTGATTAACCCTTAAACTCCTAATTGTCCCCCCTGCTGTGTGAGGAGCACATGTCACCTCTCAGGCAGTGAACGGGTTACAGCTGGTAAC
The DNA here is from genome assembly GCF_035609145.1 of Eleutherodactylus coqui. Lineage (NCBI taxonomy): Eukaryota > Metazoa > Chordata > Amphibia > Anura > Eleutherodactylidae > Eleutherodactylus > Eleutherodactylus coqui. Next base: position 17,762,851 of record NC_089841.1, on the reverse strand, counting down.
TTCCAGCAGCGACTCCCATCATCCACCAGGGGGCGCCGGCTCCTTCATGAGGACCCATTATACAGCCCGCTGATGGCAGAAGGTTTCACAACCCTCCCGTACCTCCACCGGGGTAGATGCTGGAATGGATGGGCTCCTAGGAGGTCTGAGGACAGGAAGTCACATGGTCCGAGGTCACATGACTGGAAGGGGAGGGGCTTACTGCAGTTGTGTAGAGGGGGGAGGAGGAGGAGAGGGGGCTGCTGGGAGGGCTGTGACTGGAGGGTAGAAGGAGCTCCTTCCTGTGGAGTCAGTAGTCCGGCTCTTCTCTCCTGAATGGAGGTGTTAGAAGGTCCTCCGGCTCCTCTTATTACATCCTGATATCAGTAATTAGGAGAGCCGTCTGATGTGGTTGGAGGAAACATTTAGGAGAGAAGATCTATTTGTAGAGCTGAAAGCTGAACTTGTCCTCCTGCTGGATGAGTGCGGAGCGAGGAGCCCTGATGGCCGGCAGCCCTTTATATCTACTAGACGGGGACAGCAGGACCCTCTAGAGCCACATCTGCCCCCCTGGATGAGTGCGGAGCGAGGAGCCCTGATGACCTGCAGCCCTTTATATCTGCTAGACGGGGTCACCAGGACCCTCTAGAGCCACATCTGCCCGCCTTGATGAGTGCGGAGCGAGGAGCCCTGATGGCCTGCAGCCCTTTATATCTACTAGACAGGGGTCAGCAGGACTCTCTAGAGCCACATCTGTCCCCCTGGATGAGTGCGGAGCGAGGAGCCCTGATGGCCTGCAGCCCTTTATATCTACTAGACGGGGTCAGCAGGACCCTCTAGAGCCACATCTGTCCCCCTGGATGAGTGCGGAGCGAGGAGCCCTGATGGCCTGCAGCCCTTTATATCTACTAGAAGGGGTCAGCAGGACCCTCTAGAACCACATCTGCCCCCCTAGATGAGTGCGGAGCGAGGAGCCCTGATGGCCTGCAGTCCTTTATATCTACTAGACGGGGTCAGCAGGACCCTCTAGAGCCACATCTGCCCCCCTGATGAGTGCGGAGCGAGGAGCCCTGATGACCTGCAGCCCTTTCTATCTACTAGATGGGGGTCAGCAGAACCCTCTAGAGCCACATCTGCCCGCCTTGATGAGTGCGGAGCAGGGAGCCCTGATGACCTGCAGCCCTTTCTATCTACTAGACGGGGGTCAGCAGGCCCCTCTAGAGCCACATCTGCCCCCCTGGATGAGTGCGGAGCGAGGAGCCTTGATGGCCTGCAGCCCTTTATATCTACTAGACGGGGTCAGCAGGACCCTCTAGAACCACATCTGCCCCCCTAGATGAGTGCGGAGCGAGGAGCCCTGATGGCCTGCAGCCCTCTATATCTACTAGACGGGGTCAGCAGGACCCTCTAGAGCCACATCTGTCCCCCTGATGAGTGCGGAGCGAGGAGCCCTGATGACCTGCAGCCCTTTCTATCTACTAGATGGGGGTCAGCAGAACCCTCTAGAGCCACATCTGCCCGCCTTGATGAGTGCGGAGCGAGGAGCCCTGATGACCTGCAGCCCTTTCTATCTACTAGACGGGGGTCAGCAGGCCCCTCTAGAGCCACATCTGCCCCCCTGGATGAGTGCGGAGCGAGGAGCCCTGATGGCCTGCAGCCCTTTATATCTACTAGACGGGGTTCAGCAGGACCCTCTAGAGCCACATCTGCCCCCCTGGATGAGTGCGGAGCGAGGAGCCCTGATGACCTGCAGCCCTTTATATCTGCTAGACGGGGTCACCAGGACCCTCTAGAGCCACATCTGCCCGCCTTGATGAGTGCGGAGCGAGGAGCCCTGATGGCCTGCAGCCCTTTATATCTACTAGACAGGGGTCAGCAGGACTCTCTAGAGCCACATCTGTCCCCCTGGATGAGTGCGGAGCGAGGAGCCCTGATGGCCTGCAGCCCTTTATATCTACTAGACGGGGTCAGCAGGACCCTCTAGAGCCACATCTGTCCCCCTGGATGAGTGCGGAGCGAGGAGCCCTGATGGCCTGCAGCCCTTTATATCTACTAGAAGGGGTCAGCAGGACCCTCTAGAACCACATCTGCCCCCCTAGATGAGTGCGGAGCGAGGAGCCCTGATGGCCTGCAGTCCTTTATATCTACTAGACGGGGTCAGCAGGACCCTCTAGAGCCACATCTGCCCCCCTGATGAGTGCGGAGCGAGGAGCCCTGATGACCTGCAGCCCTTTCTATCTACTAGATGGGGGTCAGCAGAACCCTCTAGAGCCACATCTGCCCGCCTTGATGAGTGCGGAGCAGGGAGCCCTGATGACCTGCAGCCCTTTCTATCTACTAGACGGGGGTCAGCAGGCCCCTCTAGAGCCACATCTGCCCCCCTGGATGAGTGCGGAGCGAGGAGCCTTGATGGCCTGCAGCCCTTTATATCTACTAGACGGGGTCAGCAGGACCCTCTAGAACCACATCTGCCCCCCTAGATGAGTGCGGAGCGAGGAGCCCTGATGGCCTGCAGCCCTCTATATCTACTAGACGGGGTCAGCAGGACCCTCTAGAGCCACATCTGTCCCCCTGATGAGTGCGGAGCGAGGAGCCCTGATGACCTGCAGCCCTTTCTATCTACTAGATGGGGGTCAGCAGAACCCTCTAGAGCCACATCTGCCCGCCTTGATGAGTGCGGAGCGAGGAGCCCTGATGACCTGCAGCCCTTTCTATCTACTAGACGGGGGTCAGCAGGCCCCTCTAGAGCCACATCTGCCCCCCTGGATGAGTGCGGAGCGAGGAGCCCTGATGGCCTGCAGCCCTTAATATCTACTAGACGGGGTCTGCAGGACCCTCTAGAGCAGTGGTGGCGAACCTATGGCACACAGAGCCCTCCCTGCTGGCATGCACCGCCAGTGGCTGCTCACCACATTAGTGAATACCGGCAGGGGCCGTGGCTTCCCTGCCGGTATTCACTCAGCTGCGCTGATCCCAGCGCACACTGTGTCATTAGTGTGTAGCCTGGATCCTCCTCCCCTGATGTCTCCTCTTAGGTTCCGCGAGAGCAGGAGGTGTCCAGCAGCACACTGAGGTCACAGTGTGCACATGTAATCATCACTGCAGCTCTAAGCAAAGAAGCAGTGATGCTTCAACGAGGAGGAGGGGTATTTATGTGGGTCTGAGGGGGGCGCTTTTACTACTGGGGCTGATATAGGGGATACTATTAGTAATAGTGTCCTATATTGTCCCCAGTAGTAACAGCATTACTACTGAAGTCACTATGGAATGTCACGATTACTACTGGTGGCTGCTGTGGGATGTCCCTATTACTTCTGGGGGCCGCTGTGGGATGTCCCTATTACTACAGCGGGCCGCTGTGGGATGTCCCTAATACTACTGGGGGCCACTGTGGGGGAAGGTCACTGTTACCGCTGGGGCCGCCATGAGGAAGGGGGGTCACTGTTACCGCTGGGGCCACCGTGGGGAGGGGGGTCACTGTAACTGCATCCAAAAAGCAGTCAAAGTCTGCACGCTGTCTGTTTTAAAGCGGCCCTGTCCTTTTTATAACGACATAGGTAAAAATCATACATCGTGATAAGCCCCGCCCCCTGACATGTTGGCACTTTGCGATAAATAAGTGGGTTTTGGGTTGCACTTTGGGCACTCTGTCTTTAGAAGGTTCACCATTACTGCTCTAAAGCCACATCTACTGGACGGGGGTCAGCAGGACCCTCTAGAGCCACATCTGCCCCCCTGGATGAGCAAGGAGCCCTGATTACCTGCAGCCCTCATGGCAGCCAGGGGTCTTCTGAAAGGCGCCAGGGCTGTCTCAGGAGACTGCCTATCCTAAGTGGTGACAGTGAAATTCTTGGCGTTTTGGCAAGAGGTTTCACTTCACCTCTGGATCTTCGACCTCTCTGTCAGGAAATGGGCACCACATGTGGTGTACAAACAGCTCAGCAGACTTGCAATCTCTTTAAATCTGGTGCCTGCTAGCATTTATTCAGCAACACACAGAACATAACACAGTCCATATATCAGGGTTTACAACCCACAGGGCCACCGGCACTACCACGCCCAGGGCGTCTGCAGGGCATCCTCCGTTAGATACGTGACAGTCCCAGAATTGGTCCGTACTAGACCTCACTGATCCAAACTGGGCCTCAAGCTGGCAGCCCTTCAGCTTCCCTGAGCTATCACTTCCTCTGAGTGTGACAGGAACCAAGACTTTTATATTGTTTCCTGCCACACCCACAGGCTTTAACCCTCTCCTATCAGAATTTCTGTCACCCTCTACAGGTCATTATATTTAATGCACTCTCACAAGGTTTATGGACTGTGTTAGGTTGCTAATTCACCATAAATTATACCCTAAGTGGAAGTTGACCACAAGATTGAGTGAGCGAAAATAGATTAACCCCTTATAATTGCACCCATGTTACGTGCTAAGAAAGTGCATACAGATGTATCAGAGTTCAGCATGACTTTTATCTCATCATGAGTACTTGTGCCAGTTTTATTTACACTTTTAATTATATGATGGGTTTTGTTGTGTTAAGATAGAACAATAGTTTTAATGACATAAGGTAAGCTTACTTGTCAGAGAAAGCTAACGCCGTAGTGACCACCTATTAGTGTTTTCATGTCCTGTGTGTCAGGGCTTTTTTTTCGAGAGGGCTGTGAAAACATATCAGCCCTGCAGGATTGGGTCGGCGAGTGCCACAGCTCCCTCCAATCAGCTACCGGAGGTAGCTGACAGCTCGGAGCTGGTGCCAGTGCAGTATTTAAAAGATACCGGCGATCATGTGAAAGTTAAAAAAAAAAATTAAAAAGTTACAGTGGGGAGAGATGAAACTTCTTACCTGAGGCCTCCGGCAATTTGTTTTCCTTGACGTGATCTTCAGTTCCGAGCCCCTCCGCTGATTTGCTGATGCACCTCTAGTCCAGACTGGACCCCCAAAAGAGTCCCAGAAATAAAAAAAAAGTGGGGGATCGTATTATTAATGGGTTTAGTAAAAAAAAAAACTCCATCTACTTATACTGGTCCATGAGTGCTGTGCATGCAACCTGTTTATTTGCATTAGTTATGCCCCGACATAGCTGTGAAAAGCTTATGCATTTCCTCAATTTCTCCAAAAATTCCCAGGTCCAGTCAAGAGATGAGCCTGCCTAAGGCTGGATTCACAGGAACGTATATAGGCTCGGTTTTCACGCCCAGTCCAGATACGTCGTCCTCATCTGCGGGGGGGGGGGGGGGGTGGAAGAGCCAAAAGCAGGAACTGAGCTCCCGCCCCCTCTCTGCCTCCTCTCCGCCCCTCTGCACTATTTGCAATAAAAAGAGGTGGGGCAGGGCTAAGTTCCGAGAATTAGCCCCGCCCCCGTCCCGCCTCTGCCTATTGCAAATAGTGCAGAGGGGCGGAGAGGGGGCAGGAGCTCAGTTCCTGCTCCTGGCTCTTCCATCCACTCCCCCCCGCCCCCTGCAGATGAAGACGACGTATATCGGCTCGGCGTGAAAACCGAGCCGATATACGTTCGTGTGAATCCAGCCTTAAACAGATTGAATAAACTGTATTTACACAGGGAGTACCATGTATACACGGACAATTACTACACCAGTGTCCCACTATGCAAATCTCTAAATCCCCAAATATAGGAGCCTGCGAGACAATAACAGTGGGATTCGCTCAACCCCTGGTGTCCGGGCTTCTGGAAATGGGGGGCTCATACATGCTTGCAAGTGGACCACTACTCGAAAACAAGTGCCGTGACTAAAAGGACATGTATATGCTCTCAACTGGATGCAGACACCTCAGTAGCAATAAGGGAGAGGGGCTGCTCTGGACAGAGGAAACCCTGTCTACATCACAGACTATAATAAATGTCTGGAGGCTGAAGATCTATCCGACCTGCTGCTTCAGCTATACCTGGTGAAGCGAAAAACCAGGGCCTGGATTAAAAAGGTAGTGATCTACCGTATTCAGATGACGACCTGTAATGCCTACATAATTTACAATAAGTCCCAGGAAACATTCCTTTTCCTGCAGTTCCAGGAGCAGCTTGTTGATCGTCTTCTGTGTAAGACCACCGCAACTCAGCAAGCTTACGAGTCTGAGGAAGTGCGAAAGCTTGCAGAGTGCCATTTTCTACACCCCAACCCTGCCACTGAGGTCAAGGAATGCCCCCCCCCCCCCCCCCCCCCGAAAAAAGTCAGGTTTGCAGGAAGCATGGGAGAAAGAGGGATACCTGTTGGTTTTTTTGTCCCATGTGCCCATCTCAAACAAGAATATGTAATTACTGCTGTTCTGAGACATATAATACCCAGTTTTACATTTATTATTTAAGATTTAAGGAATGCCAAAAGGATGGAGAGGGAATTTTTTTAGCTAGTATATTTTTTCTCTGCACTAGGTGCAATGGGGCCTATAATTTAATCAGCTGTGAAAGCAAAAGGGTATTACTGCCATTGCAAGCCTAGTCTTGTGTTAAGTAAACAGATTGGGGCCACAATGGGTATGTTTCTGAACACGGGACAAACAGGGGTATCTATTTTGAGGTGTAAGTTTTCATTCATATATGTGCTGTACAAAAAAACGTTTTAAAATTACACAATTGCCAAAAATATCAACATTGTATTTTTTTTCCCTTCTGCTTTGCTTAGATTCATTTAAAAACTGTGGGGTCAAAATATGCAGTATAGCAAGACTAATTAAGGGGCTAGTTTTCAAAATGGGGTCATATTTTTAATAAGTATGGTATGAGATACTTTGACAAATGCTTTACCAAGGTCAAGATATACTATGTCCACCGCATTTTCCTGATCAACCCAGTTGGTGATTCTGTCATAGAATGAAATTTAGATTCGTCTGGCATGACTTATTTGTTACAAACCCATGCTGGCTCTGGTTAATTACTCCATTCTCATCCAAATAGTTGCATACATGCTATTTCATAATTTATTGAAAGATCTTTCCTTGTATTGAAGTCAGGCTCACAGGCCTATAATTTCCTGGATCAACCTTCTTCCCTTTTTTTAAAGATAGTGACAACATTTGCCCCTTTCCAATCTTCTGGGACTTTTCCTGTTCTCCAGGAATTTTTAAAGATTATGACGAGTGGTTCAGTAATTACCTCCGCTACTTCCTTTAGTATCCTAGGACGTAATTCATCTGGACCTTGATACTTGAATTAATTTAAGTTAGCTAAGTGTTCACTCACCATCTCTCTGCTTATACATAGCCTGCTATTCTTTTATTCCCCCAATTAATAGTACAGAGAAGATCAGTTGACGTTCCAGCTACTTTCTGAGAGAAAACACTAAATAAAATTTTAAAAGTTTATCCTTCTCAACATCATTCTTAAGCAATCCACCATTTTTATCTTGTAAGCACTCAATAGCATCTTTGACTTTTTTTTTGCTTTTGGCCTCTGTTGCAAGCCTCAAGTAATTATTAGCTTTTCTGACACTTGCCCTACAGTTACTGCAGATCATATTATATTCTTCTTTAGATATTCCCCCCCTTTCTATTTGAACACATTTTCTTCCTTATTAACATGTGCAAGTTCATCCAACCTGGTCTCTGGATGCTTCCCATTCTTCCTTTTTGAGGGATTGTTAATGACTGTGCTTTGGGAGTGTCATTTCGCAATATTCCCCAACCATCTTGGACATTTCTGTCCTTAAGAACTGTGAGCCATTAGATTCTTCCTGCCCTCTTTCTGAGTCCATTAAAATCTGCCTTTCTTAAATCCAACATTTAGGTCTGAATCTTCTCAGGTCTTCCTCCCTTTTTATCCAAAATTCAAAGATAGCATGATCACTGCCTCCTAGGGTCCTAGCCACCCTTACTTCCTCAACCATTTCCTCCCTGTTGGTAAGAATTAGTCCAAGATAGCAGATCCCCTTGTTTTCTCTTCTACATTTTGGAAGATTAAGTTGTTAGCAAGAGCAGATAAGAATTTGTTGGACCCATTACTTTTACCTGAGAGAGATTCCCAACAAATGTCTGGATCGGTAAAATCATGATCATTATGTAGTTCTTTTTTGAGAGCTTGGCCATCTGATGTAGAAAAAGTTCATCCACATCTTCTGCTTGTCCAGGTGGCCTATAGTAAATGCCTACAATGGTGTCCTTTCTGTTGTTCTCTCCTTGTATTGTTAGCCAAACATGTTCTAAAGAACTACCATGCTGTTGCATCCTCCGGACGTGCAACCTCAATAACATAAATCAAAGGCACAACTGTGCAAAGGAAACATAACACTATGGGGAATACTCTCCCTATAGTCCCCTAACCCGGAAGGAGGCCCTGCCTACTCGACGGACCGATCGCTCTGACGAATGCGAGCCCGCACTACCAAGTCCCTATCAGGGAGCCCTAGCACAAAATAGAAGAGAAACAGCCAAACAAAACAGAAAAGAACTTAGCTTGCATGGAGAGCTTCCGCCAAGCTCTGTTGCTCCGTCGCTGTCCAAAATGCAACTGAAGGGATTGACCAGCACAGGAGATAGTGCTGGCCCTGTTTAAATAGGAGCCAAGCTACTCAGCACCAGGTACTGACTGACCTTCCTCCTGCAGCTACCACACCCCTTAGCGCCCGGAGAAGCAAGGGCACACCCAAAACCTGGTCTGGCCTGCAGGCAAGGTGCAGGCCTCAGCACGGCTGCAACAGTACCTCCCCTTCTAGAAGGGGCCCCAGGACCCTAAGAACCAGGACGACCAGGGTTTGATCTTTGAAAATTTTTTACCATACGATCTGCATGAACATCCGCTGCAGGAACCCATGACCTCTCTTCTGGGCCATAACCGCGCCAGTGCACCAGGTACTGCAGGGAATTCCTGACTCGACGGGAGTCCAGAATGTGACTTATTACAAACTGCTCCTCCCCATCCACTAGCACAGGAGCGGGGGTGGTGAGTCATTCCCCAAATCAATTAATCTTTTGAGCAGAGATTTATGGAACACATTGTTAATCTTCATCGTGCTGGGAATTTCTAACCGGAAGGCCACTGCGTTAATCTTCTCAATTATTTTAAATGGACCGATAAATCGCGGGCCCAGTTTAACGGATGGTTGTTTGAGTTTTATAATTCTGGTAGACAACCACACCAAGTCTCCAACACAGAATCCACCCCCTCAGAGCGGTGCCTGTCTGCGACTCGCTTGCTGCGCCTAACGGATCGCTGTAAATTTTTCTGGACCTCCGCCCACCTGGCCTCAATATCGGAACAAAACTCATTTGTTCCTGGTACCTCTGAAACCCTCTTGGAAAGGGGGCCAAAACATGGGTGAAATCCGTAGTTACAGAAGAACGGTGAATTCCCCGTAGCCTTCAGGGATCATATTGTTTAGAGCAAACTCGGCTAGTTGTAAGAACTTCAACCAGTCCTCCTGATTTTCCCAGGCATAACAACGTAAATACTACTCCAGGTTCTGATTACACCTCTCAGTTTGCCCATTGGTCTCAGGATGGTATGCCGAGGAAAACGAAAGCTAGACACCCAAAGGAGAGCAGACTATTCGCCAAAAGCTAGAAACAAATTGTATGACGCGATCGGAGACTATATTCTCTGGCAAACCATGTAGTCTAACAATGTGGCAAATGAACAAACTCGCCAACGTCTTGGCATTAGGTAAACTGGGGAGTGCCACAAAATGGCACACTTTACTAAACCAGTCCACTACCACCCACACAACCGTGTTGCCATCGGAAGGTGGTAAATCCGTAATGAAGTCCATGGACAAATGCGTCCATGGTCTCTTAGGAATAGGCAGCGGCAATAACATACCGGCTGGCCGACTGCGGGATGCCTTGGTTCTGGCACACACCTCACATGACGAAACAAAACTGAACATATCCCGTCGTAATGACGGCCACCAATATGTTCTAGAGAGTAACTTACGGGTATTATTAATCCCCGGATGCCCGGCCAACACTGAACTGTGAATCTCGGCCAGCACTTGTAGCCTTAGATGAACAGGAACAAAAAGCTTCCCGGCCGGAAGCTTTGACGGGGCCAAATTTTGTGCTTTACGGACTTGCTCCTCTAACTCTAATGACACTGCCGACACCACCACCCCTTTAGACAGGATAGGGGCAGGAGGTCCCTCAGAAACTACTGGAAGAAAACTTCTCGAAAGAGCATCGGCCTTCACATTCTTCCAGCCTAGACCACATGTAACTAAAAAATTGAAACGGGAAAAGAAAAGCGACCAGCGTGCCTGTCTGGAATTAAGTCTCTTGGCAGATTCCAGATATATGAGGTTTTTGTGATCCGTGAAAACCGTTACTTTGTGTCGCGCCCCCTCTAGAAAATGACGCCACTCCTCGAATGCCCATTTAATCGCCAGCAATTCCCTGTCCCCAATGTCATAATTTCGCTCCGAAGACGAAAATTTACGGGAGAAGAATGCACACAGGCAGAGATCTTGCAATGTCCCCGTTCCCTGAGATAGAACTGCTCCAACCCCCACCTCTGAAGCATCGACCTCAACAATAAAGGGCCTGGAAGAATCTGTTTGCACCAGAACTGGAGCAGTAGTAAAACACCTCTTCAATCTCTGAAATGACTACATAGCTTCCGTCGAACATTTAGTAGGAAAGCACCCCTTCTTAGTCATATCAGTAAGAGGTTTCACTATCACCGAAAAATTCCTAATGAATCTACGGTAATAGTTGGCGAACCCCAAGAACCTTTGTCAGGCTTTCACATTTTCTGGTAGGACCCAATCCTGCACCGCTTGGACCTTATTAGCATCCATCTTGAACCCTTCGTGGGTAATTATATGCCCCAAAAATGTGATCTCTTGTACAGCAAACACACACTTTTCTCTTTTGGCGAACAAACAATTCTCACGCAAAGCTTGGAGGACCTGGCGAACATGAGAAACATGGGACTCAAAATCCGGAGAGAAGATCAAAATATCATCCAAGTATACTAGTACAAATCTGCCCACAAACTGAGAGAGAACCTCATTGATCAAGGACTGGAATACTGCAGGGGCATTAGTGAGACCAAAAGGCATCACCAGACTCTCAAAATGCCCCTCTGAGGTAATAAACGCAGTCTTCCACTCATCCCCCTCCTTAATCTGGATTAAATTATATGCCCCGTGCAAGTCTAGTTTGGAAAACCAGTTGGAGCCGCTCAACTGCGAAAACAGATCCGGAATAAGGGGGAGAAGGTATGGATTGCATTTGGTGATTTTGTTCAATTCCCTAAAGTCAACACAGGGACGTAACCGCCATCTTTTTTCTTTACAAAAAAGAAACCAGCTGCTAGTGGGGAATTAGATGGTCATATATGATTCCTTCTCAGGCTGTCCTGGATATAATATTTGAGCGCCAGTCTCTCAGGGGCCGATATGTTGAACATGCGATTCTTGGGGAACTTGCAGTCAGGAAGAAGTTCAATGGCACAATCCCCCTTTCTATGCGGTGGTAATTTGTCTGCCCCCTCTTGGGAAAACACATCAGAGAAGTCAGCTATAAATTCAGACAACTCCTTTGCCTGAATGGAGGCTATATCAACAGAAATGCAACCGGACAGACAACCAGGGCTCCATTTAACAATGTCCCCCTTTTCCCAGTCCACTACTGGGTTGTGTAAGCGCAGCCAGGGCAACCCCAAGACTACTTGCTTAGGGAGGGATTCCATGACATATAGTGTTATACATTCCGTGTGGAACAGCCCAATCCTTAAATGGACATTAGGTACACAAAAACTCAGATTTCTCTGAGATAGTGGAGCAGCATCAATGGCGGACACAGGGATGGGACAATCCAAAGCACTCATCTCTAAGCCTAAACGTTTGACAGTCTCCTGATGTATTAAATTAATACTAGCTCCACAATCCAAAAAGACTTGTATGGGACTGTCAACACTGCCACAACGAATTTCAGCGGGAAGTACCAGCCTGGAAGAAGATACCCAAGCAATCTGATGCCCTAGAGGGACCTTCTCTCTAACCTCCAGGCCATCTAGTTTTTCCGACTGAGCATTACGACGTGGGCAAAACTGAGCCATATGACCTTTACAATTACAGACAAAGCATCGGCCATTAAACTGGACCGTCCTTCTCCTCCTAACCCTGCCAGCCAGAGACGCCAGCTGCATGGGCTCTTCCATACCTGTAGGCAGGAGGTCGGGATCCGTAGACAGTTCCTGATGCCTCTCCCTGATCCGTCTCCCAACTTTAATAGCCAGAGACATGGCCTCATCCAGACTGCGAGGTACTGGATGTCCTACCAGTATGTCCTTGATCTCATTGGACAGACCACAATGGAACTGGCTCTTTAAAGCAGGGTCATTCCACTGAGTTTCTGCTGCCCAACGTCGAAACTTAGCACAATAATCTTCAACAGTGAAATCTCTCTGTCGCAAACGTCTGATATTCCCTCAGCCACCGCTATCTTATCGGGGGTCGTCATAAATAAGACCCAAAGCAGCAAAAAAGTTATGCACTGAGGTCAGAGCCTCAGACATCGGGGGTAATGAAAACGCCCATGCCTGTGGCACCCCCTGCAATCTGGACATTACAATGCCCACCCTCTGGGCGTCATCCCCCGAAGAGCTAGGACGCAGTCTGAAATAGAGCTTACAGGCCTCTCGAAAGGATCCGAATTTCTGCCTATCACCAGAAAAACGGTCTGGTAGCTCAATTTTTGGTTCCGTGCTGGGAACCTGCAGCGCAAGTTGTCGCTGTTTCATTTCAGCAACCTCCGCAGCCAGCGTGCCAAGTTGGTGCAACAAAACCTCAAGGGGATTCATGTTAACAGCACCGAATCTCCCGGAGTAGGTAAGGGCTGGTCAATCTGTTGCGTCCTCCGGACGTGCAACCTCAATGACATAAATCAAAGGCACAACTGTACAAAGGAAACATAACACTATGGGGAATACTCTCCTTATAGTCCCCTAACCCGGGAGGGGGCCTGCCTACTCGGCGGATCGATCGCTCTGACAAGTGCGAGCCCGCACGCGTGCCTGGGCCACTACCAAGTCCCTATCAGGGAGCCCTAGCACAAAATAGAAGAGAAACAGAACCAAACAAAACAGAAAAGAACTTAGCTTGCATGGAGAGCTTCCGCCAAGCTGTGTTGCTCCGTCGCTATCCAAAATGCAACTGAAGTGATTGACCAGCACAGGAGATAGTGCTGGCCCTGTTTAAATAAAAGCCAGGCTACTCAGCACCAGGTGCTGACTGACCTTCCTCCTGCAGCTACCACACCCCTCAGCTCACAGAGAAGCAAGGGCACACCCAAAACCTGGTCTGGCCTATAGGCAAGGTGCAGGCCTCAGCACGGCTGCAAAACATGCTCTGGAGATTGAATCTCTGTGGAGATGAATGTTTTCCTAACATACAACACAACACCTCCTCCCCTTTTTTAGGTCTGTTTCTTATTAATAAGTTGTATCCTTCAAGCCTTGTATTCCAATCATGTGTATCAATCAAATTTCTATGATGCCTATGACATAATAGTTCTCTTCCTGTGGTTGTAGTTCCAAGTCTCCTTGTTTGTTTCCCATGCTCTGTGCATTTATGTAAAAATATTTTAGTTTGTGATCGGTGTCTCTTGCTCCTCTACTTTCCTTCAGATTTTTTTGTCTTTGTTCTTTCTTTCCACTTCTAATAGCGAGGTTCTCAAATGTAATAATTAGCTGTATAGTTTTACCTGGCCTTTCACTTCCCTTCGCATATTGCCCTAGTTTAAAGGTCTCCTAATGAGTGTAGCAAGGTGCCTGTCAGATAAATCACTGCCTTTTAAAATGACATATTTGCATGACTTTTTAATCATTTTTTGATCAATTTCAATTTATTCAAGGTGCCAAAAAAATCGCAATACTGTTCTTGAGTGTTTTTTTTTCTTGCCGTTCAGGATGCATAATGCAATATGTTATCATTCGGATTTACAAACACCTGACACCCGCCACAACTCTAATTGCAGCTGTTAGCCATTTAATTGTTGCTGCAAATAGTTACAGCGGCACTTAAAGGGGTTGTCTCACGCCGAAACGTTTTTTTTTTTTATTCAATAGGCCCCCCGTTCGGCGCGAGACAAACCCAAGGGATGGGTTAAAAAAAAAAAAAAGTTTATTACTTACCCGAATCCCCGTGCTGCGGCGACTTCTTTCTTCCTTTACCAAGATGGCCGCCGGGATCTTCACCCACGATGCACCGCGGGTCTTCTCCCATGGTGCACCGTGGGCTCTGTGCGGTCCATTGCCGATTCCAGCCTCCTGATTGGCTGGAATCGGCACACGTGATGGGGCGGAGCTACGAGGACCAGCTCTCCGGCACGAGCGGCCCCATTCACCAGGGAGAAGACCGGACTGCGCAAGCGCGTCTAAAAACACCAGAAGACAGCGAATTTAGACGGATCCATGGCGACGGGAACACTAGCATTAATATGGCCATACAGAAGTGCTGAACCCCACTTGATTTCACGAGACAACCCCTTTAAATATCCAAATCAGGATTGATAGTGGTGGTCTTTTAATGGATGTGGTTGAGTGCTGTGCTGGGGTCATAGGTTCACATCTGACCAACAGACAACATCTGCATAGAGTTTATATGCTCTCTTTGTGTGTTTTGTTCTTCTACTGTGGAATTGGCTGTTTTCTCCTATTGACTTTAATGGGATTAGAGGATTAAATGCTTTTTAAAAAATTGGGCCTTTTACTCTGATTTGTCCAATAATCTCTCATCACTATGTGTTGGGTGCCCTCTGGTTGTCATGGCAACGTGGGGCCTTCTGAAGATGCCCTAGTCTGATATGAGTGATTGTCTATCATGATGTGCCTGTAGCACATCTCAATAGATTGCCTCTCAAAATGAAGAATAGTACGGTATAGTACACTATAGTATTGCAGTATATTGTACAACCAAAAAAAAAAATCACAAATTCAAGTCTCTTATTGGGACTAAAAAATGTAAAAATGAGAAAAATGAAGATTTTTTTTGATTATTACAAAGGATAAAAAAACAAAGCCTCAAAATCCTAATTTTTCCCATTCATTGTTAACCCATTAAGGACCAGGCACAGTAAATATACGGCGCCTAGTCCTGGGCTTAAAGCACCGCTAATAGTAAAATTACGGCGGTGCTTTAAGCCTCCTTCCTCTGCAATCAATCAAACTGAACATGGAAACTACAGGCTTGTAGGTCTAACTTCTTTTGTAGGTAAAATGTTTGAAGAGATTCTATCCTGTAATGCCTCAAGAAAGATAGTTGAATAACTCTGTATCAGCATAGGAGATCACTCCTGTCAAACCAACCTGATCAGCTTCTACGAGGAGGTATGTTCTAGACTGGATCAGGGAGAGTCACTGGATCTTGTATATCTTGACCTTTCTAAAGCATTTGATACTATGCCGCATAAAAGGTTGGTATATAGAATGAGAATGCTTGGTCTGGGCAAGAATGTGTGTAAGTGAGTAAGTAACTGGTCAGTGATAGAAAGCAGAGAGTGGTTAGAAATGGTTCATACTCTGATTGAGTCACCGTTACTAGTACCACAGGGGCCAGTATTGGCCCTATTCTATTTAATATATTTATTAATGACCTGGTAGAAGAATTGCCTATTAAAATATCAATATTTGCAGATGACACAAAACCATGTAAACTAATTAACACAAGAAAAGGCGCAAGGCAGTTGCAAGAGGATCTGCTTAAGTTAGGTATTTGGTCATAAAAGTGTCAAATAAGGTATACCACTGATAAATGTAAGGTTATGCAGATGGGCAGAGGAACTACAGGTCACCATTACACACTAAATGGGAAACCACAGGGTAACACTGACATGGAAAAAGATTTTAGGCTTCTGTCTTGCTGCTGACTTTGGAATTGAAATCACCCATAATGCAAATGATGTCCTACTTTGGCACTTTGTTTATAGTTTTCAGGACTTCAGCATAAAAATCTTTAATAGTTTCCTCATCGGCATCCGCCATTGGGCAAAGACTTGTAAGATTGAGATGTTCACTGGCTTACCATGTATCGGGATGGTTATGATACAGATGCCGATTGTTCTAAAACTTTCTTCTGGCCGTGAGGTCTGCTTGTCCGTAATAAAGGTTACTCCATTCAGCTTTTCTTTTTCTCATTTCCGTGCAATGTGAAGTCATCGGACTGAAAATATCCATTACCTCTCCAGTGCAATTCGCTAATCACCCCCCCCCCCCAAGAAAATCCTGACTACTTAGAATCAGACCTCGCTCTTCCACAGCCGCATTAAGAGTATTCTTTGGTCTGGGGGTGGCCTACCATCGAATACCGTATCTGAATCATTTGAGAGCTCTTTCATAAGGTTTCCAAGATGACATTTTAACAGAGTAGGTCACCAGATCTTAACCCTCCCTATTTTTCTGGGCTTGAGACTGGCATATAGGGAGGACTCTCACACAGCTGGGTTAGCATATTGGTATATTATTTTATAAAAGTAGCTTTCTAGCATGCAAAACTCTAGCTATGAGGTAGACGGATAGGATACTGTTTTGCTGGGCTCTATGGAAGGATCATTTTCAAAAAGAGAGGGTGTCCGAATAAGTTCCACAAAGTCCAGGCTTCTTGCTGTGATTCTCACCCAACTCTTTTTCCCAGCCATAAACTGATGGCAACAGATGACGGTATATTAAAGCTATGATCGCCTCTCCTGGGCCACCGGAACTTGAATTTTAATTCAACATACAATTGTGCGGTCAGCTCCGATCTTCCGCACAAGAGACTGGTTGGAAGATACATTGAATTAGGTGCATGTTCTTACTGAAAGGCACACGCTGATTGACTGGATCTTCTAGCCAATCATATGTGTTGAAGACCAGGACTGATTACACATTTGAATTAATAACATCCCAGCTTTCATGTTAACCTGAAGTTTGTGCTGCGGGTTCCCTTCCCTCATCTAGGAGCTTCAGGTGTGTGCCGATCAGCAGCATGCTCCTCACATTATAGCCTCACGATGTAAAAGGGATCATAAGCCTCCTCACTCGCTTGATTAATTACTTCCAAGAATGCTTCACTGTCTGGACTGGACATTCCTCTCCTCTTTTTAGCTAATCTACCTGTTGTCAGGCTACTGGAGTGAGTTTTGTGACAAATTTATTAACTTTTTGAAACATCTAAATTCTTCAAACTGTGTAGAAACCTCACTCTACTCAAACCTGACCCTTTTTTTATACAGCTTTGGAAAAGTGGAGTGAGAGGTGTAACATCTTCTCAGTAAACATGAAAAAAACAGTATCAGCGCCTCATATTTTGTGATGGTTTTTTATACTGGTGAATAAAGAGTTAAAGGGGTTGTCCCGTAAAAGCAAGTGGGGTTCAGCACTTCTGTATGGCCATATTAATGCACTTTGTAATGTACATCGTGCATTAAATATGAGCCATACAGAAGTTATTCACTTACCTGTTCCGTTGCTGGCGTCCCCGTCTCCATGGTGCCGTCTAATTCTGATGTCTTCTGGCGTTTTTAGACGCGCTTGCGCAGTCCGTGCTTCTGGCTGGTGAATGGGGCCGCTCGTGCCGGAGAGCTGGTCACCGCGTCGTCATCGTAGCTCCGCCCCGTCACGTGTGTGCCGATTCCAGCCAATCAGGAGGCTGGAATCGGCAATGCACCGCACAGAGCCCATGGTGCACCATGGGAGAAGACCCGCGGTGCACCATGGGAGAAAACCGCAGTGCATCTCTGGGAAAGGACCGGCTGCCATCTTAGGGAGAAGATTTTTATAACTCCTTATTTCGTCGGATCGGTGAGTAGCAAGCGGTTTAAAAACTGCTTTAATTTGCTATTTTATGCCAGGGGGGTGACAGGGGGAATGGGGTAATGTAAAATTTTGATGCTTGCCGCGAGACAACCCCTTTAACGCACCTGGTGTCTAGTGGAACTCTCTGGCTTGAGAGTCCACCGACACATATTATCCACGTCAGCTTATAATAGCCACTCTGGCTCCTTGATCCGGATCTCCGGAGAGTCGTCTAGGGGTTACAGCCCTGATATGGCTGTAGCATAAAACAGCACACAAAAGAATACAAAGAACCCCGCGCTCGTAGGAATCCAAGGATTAAAGTCGGACACAGCGGTCCATAAGTTATATATTTATTTCAAATGCAACGCGTTTCGGTGATGCCCAATAATCACCCTTTTTAAGCATATAAAGACAACACAATAAAGTTACACTCATATAATGTTTAAAACTCACATTTCCTCTTGCAGACGCCGTTATCCGGGGCCATCTTTGCATCACGTGTGAGATGCCTAATCACGTGCGCTCACACGTCATTCTTTCAGATCACATGACTTTGACCATTCATTCATAAAAAGCTTTTTAGTAAAAGTTTGCAGCACATTAGTTGAAATTGATTTGTGCCAAAAAAATGTCATTTATGCTATAATTCTGTTTCAACAGTAATAATATGCCTCAGATCACCTACCAGCTCTCCATCACATCTAAAGGTTCTCAGCAAATAACTTAAAGGGGTTGTCCCGCGAAATCAAGTGGGGTTCAGCACTTCTGTATGGCCATATTAATGCACTTTGTAATATACATCGTGCATTAAATATGAGCCATACAGAAGTTATTCACTTACCTGCTCCGTTGCTAGCGTCCCCGTCGCCATGGATCCGTCTAATTTCGGTGTCTTCTTGCTTTTTTAGACGCGCTTGCGCAGATGTGTCTTCTCCCTTCGGCTTGGCTCGGCAGCATCGGCCTTTTGGCTCCGCCCCCTTGTACGCGTTATCGCGTAGCTCCGCCCCATTACGTGTGCCGGTTCCAGCCTCCTGATTGGCTGGAATCAGCACGTGACGGGGCGGAGCTATGCAATGATGCATACAAGGGGGCGGAGCCAAAATGCCGATGCTGCCGAGAGGAGCCGAAGGGAGAAGACACATCTGCGCAAGCGCGTCTAAAAAAGCAAGAAGACACCGAAATTAGACGGAACCATGGCGACGGGGACGCCAGCAACGGAGCAGGTAAGTGAATAACTTCTGTATGGCTCATATTTAATGCACGATGTATATTACAAAGTGCATTAATATGGCCATACAGAAGTGCTGAACCCCACTTGATTTCGCGAGACAACCCCTTTAAGATCTAAGAAAGGCCCAACACAAACATACACTTTTTAAAATGCATTTATTAACAATTACCAATAAACTTTGAGATGCAGTTATATGTATCACCGTGACACATTTTATGCACACTCTGCTGGATTACAGATGTTTATTGGTAATTACATACATTTCTTATTCATCATTTAGTGCTCTGAATTGATTTCACTTACTCGTGTGTTTTTTTTACTCCTACTACTAAAATAAGTTCTAAAAAATAAGAGATTCTCCCCTGTGTAGTTTGGAGATTCCCTTTCCTTGAGTAAAATTTCCCATATTCTGAACATTAAGATGGCTTCTCTCTTGTGTGAGCTCTTAGATGTTTTGTACGTTCTGATTTAGAAGTAAAACATTTTCTGAACATGGAAACGGCTTCTCCCCTTTGTGAATTCTTTGATGCACAACAAGAACTGCTTTCCAGACAAAATATTTCCCACGTTCTCAACCTCAAAACAGCCCCTCTCCTGTGTGAGTTCTCTTATGTGCAATAAGTGTTGATTTATGTGTGAAACATTTCTCACATACTGAACAAGAAAATGTCTTCTCCCCTGTATGAGTTTTTTCGTGTCGAACAAGATTTGTTAACAGGGTAAAACATTTCCCACATTCTGAACATGAAAATGGCTTCTCCCCTGTGTGAGTTCTCTGATGTGCAACAAGACCTGCTTTCTCCACAAAACCTTTCCCACATTCTGAACAAGAAAACCGCTTCTCTCCTGTATGAGTTCTCTGATGTACAACAAGACCGGATTTATCTCTAAAACATTTTCCACATTCTGAACATGAAACCGGCTTCTCCCCAGTGTGAAATCTCTGATGTACAACAAGACCCGTTTTATCTCTAAAACATTTCCCACATTTAGTACATGAAAATGGTTTCTCCCCTGTGTGAATTCTCTGATGCACAATAAGACCTGCTTTCTCCATAAAACATTTTCCACATTCTGAACATGAAAACCGCTTCTCTCCTGTATGAGTTCTCTGATGTACAACAAGATTTGATCTATCTCTAAAACATTTCCCACATTCTGAACATATAAATGGCTTTTCCCCTGTGTGAATTCTTTGATGTCTTGCAAGATCTGATTTAACAGAAAAACTTTTTCCACATTCTGAACATGAAAACGGCTTCTCCCCTGTGTGAGATCTCTGATGTACAACAAGACCTGTTTTATCTCGAAAACATTTCCCACATTTTGAACATGAAAATGGCTTCTCCCCTGTATGAACTCTTAGATGTCTTGCAAGCTCTGCTTTAACAAAAAAACATTTCTCACATGCTGAGCATGGAAACAGCTTCTCCCCTGTATGAGATCGCTGATGTGTGACAAGATAAAATTTATGGGTAAAGCATTTCCCACATTGTGGACATGAAAATGGTTTCTCTCCTGTGTGAGTTCTCTGATGTCTATCAAGATTATTTTTACGGTTAAAGCATTTCCCACAATCTGAACATGAAAACGGCTTCTCTCCTGTGTGAATTCTCTGATGCATAACAAGATAAAATTTATGGGTAAAACATTTCCCACATTGTGGACATGAAAACGGCTTCTCCCCTGTGTGAGTTCTCTGATGTCTAACAAGATTTTTTTTCCGGTTAAAACATTTAGCACATTCTGAACATGAAAATGGCTTTTCCCCTGTGTGAATTCGTTGATGTACAATGAGATTTGCTTTCTCTCTAAAACATTTCCCACATTCTATACATGAAAATGCATTCTCCCCTGTGTGAGTTCCCTGAAGTTCTCCCCTTCTTTGACTTTTCTTCTGGTTATCAGCCTGTAATAAATCAGAAGATGAGACCTGTATAAGAGGATAAGATGATGGATCTTTGCTGTGAAGGTCTGAGGTGATATCTGGGATAATGACAGGCTCTTCATATGTATCTTCAGTAACACTCCAATCTTCTGCAGATACCAGATATCCGCCCGACATCCCGATTCTGTATTCTGCCAAGAAAAAAAAAAGATTTTTTTTAATACTATAAAAACTTTAAAAATGATACTGATATGTTATAACATTTTTATATCAATTACAAGTCATGTAGTGAAACGTAACGATCTTCTATGGGTACTTTTACACAAGCCGAGAGTCACTAGAGCAATCTCTCATAATTGCCATTACAGGCATCTGTTGGCCCATGTAAATATGGGTTGTGAAATGGCAAGTGAGCTTACTAAAAACCAAGCAACTGCTGGTCCATGAGAACAGGTAGTCGTTCATCTATGAATGGCTACCCATTTTCCTTGAATAGATGAAAGTGGCCAGAAGAGATCTCTGGTACCCTCCACCTCCATTCAATGAGCAAATAGCCAAAGAAAAAAATGATTTCCAGCTCTCAAGGTGCAGGTATCTAAGCAGTAGATACATAAACAATTATGAAGGTATTCACTGACTTGGGGGATTCAGGAACTGCTGAACCGTAGGTATCCAGGTCAAACAAAATCACAGTTTTTGATACACATGTTGTGGATTAAAACTTCTTTATTTGCAGACACTGAAACAGTTATTCGTGCAACGCATTTCAGAAAAAACTTTCTATTTTATCAACCACAACTGGAATTACAATGTGACAGAACAGTTTTTATGGAGTGTTTACTTTGAATTCATTGGTGATAATCAGAGGAGGGGAGCCGTGCGTACTGAAGTGCGTCACATTGCATGCACATGAATGCAGGACTGGAAACATGCGGTAGAGGAGAGGAAGCATACGTTCTTATGGTTAGAACTCTATACGTTAGCACAGAACCGGAAAGAAGCGGTCAGCAGTTCAGGGCGCATGTTTCAAAGACTGGAATTGCATCATTGCTCTATGTTTGCATATTATGTAACAGGAAATCAATGATTCTATACACTTATATTGATGGTAATAAAAACACATACAATCAATGATAACAGCAATGGATGAACACTCATAAAACATGTGGTCACACTTGGTGTATAGAAAATACATAAATCAGAAAATAAATTAAATGGAAAAAAATAAAACGATTTTAAAAACATGTAAAACCAAAATGTGGAGTAAAAATAATACAATGGTAGATAAATATTTATTCTATCACGGATAGAGCAGGATGAAGTGAGGGAAAAATGTCATTAAAATGAGAATAATTTGGATTAGGAGATGTCTAGATAGTCATGGAGATGGAGCACCTCTAGATCTTCTACAAAACCTCATTAAGGCCATTATTCACTAGAGTATTCAAACAAAATATCCAGTCTATTTTCTTCATTTTAATTTTCGAAAAGACCAGAGATTGGAGCTGCAGGAAGATCATTTGCATATTCCCTGTGCATTCTGGGAAGAGCAAAAAATCACTGTAAGCAGGAAGATTGCCGGGATTAGCCAGGTCTAGCTGCTCGGAGGACATCGCCAGACCAGAGATTGGAGCTGCAGGAAGATCATGTGCATATTCCCTGTGCATTCTGGGAAGAAGAAAAGAATCACTGGAAATGGGAAGATTGCCTGGATTAGCCAGGTCTAGCTGCTCGGAGGACATTGCCAGACCAGAGATTGGAGCTGCAGGAAGATCATATGCATATTCCCTGTGCATTCTGGGAAGAAAAGAATCACTGTAAATGGGAAGATTGCCTGGATTAGCCGGGTCTAACTGCTCAGAGGTGATTGCCAGACAGCGTGCCTAACAGCTTGCGAAGTTGTACACTTGGTAGTATATTATAGGTTATGTATCTTTACTACAATTCTTGACTTTTAGAAGCGGACATCAAATGACAACATGGAGAGGAGCCATATGGTGAGCTACAGCGTATGGTATATGCAGACCTACCAGAAAAAAAGGCCAAACTTCACCTGCCAGAAATGCAAGCTTGTGACTCTACTGGAGGAAAAGGTGCAGAGTCTTCAGGAGAGAATAACTACATTAAAACTTATTAAGGAAGATGAGGATTTCCTTGACAGAGTAGAAGTCTTCAAAATGTTACAGGAAAAGAAATGTCCAGTGTACTAGCAGAAGCCAAGGCATGGAAGCATATGACCCAAAGAAGCAGGAAGATCAGGAGTCAGCCAGTAGCCATACTGCTTGGGAACAAGTACAAGATTTCCCAGCAGGGTAGCCTAGTACTGATTCCTGAGCAGAAAGAGAAAGAGGTACAGCAGGAAATGACTCTACCCACAAAGAACTGTGTAGTAAGCACACAGAGTCCTCTTGAATGGAAAAAAAAAGTGCTGTTGTGAAGAAAAAAAAAAAAGAGTGGTGGTTATTGGGGATTCCCTATTGAGAGAAACAGAGACCGCTGTCTGCAGACCTGACAACTCCCAAGAGGTGTGCTGTCTTCCAGGGTCACAAATCAAAGTTGTGTCTGATAGGCTGTCAAGACTCTTTATTCCTACAGAACAACACCAATTCCTACTAATATAAGTGACACTGCAAAAAATGACCTTGCAACTATCTGCAGAGACTTTTTTGAAGACCTTGGAAAAAAGGTGAAGGAAACAGGAGTACAGATAGTCTTCTCATCCATCCTCCCAGTGGATGGCCATGGAATAAGAAGATGGAACAAGATTCTAGAGGTGAACAACTGGCTATGTCGATGGTGCCGTCAGCAAAAATTTGGATTCCTAGAACATGGAGTGAATTACCTATATGATGGACTGCTTGCTAGAGACGGATTGCACCTTACAAAAACAGGAAAGCATAAATTTAGTGGGCGCCTTGCTTCACTCATTAGGAGAGCTTTAAACTAAAACAATATGGAAGGGAATTGAAAGGCCAGATAAAAATATACAGCTAATTAATACATTTGAGAACCTTGCTATTAGACGTGTAAAGAAAGAACAAAGACAAAGAATTCAAAAGGAAAGTAGAGGAGCAAGAGACCCCGATCACAAACTAACATGTTTTTACACAAATGCACAGAGCATGGGAAACTAAGAAGGAGAACTGGAGCTCCTAACACAGGAAGAGAAATATGATGTCATAGGCATCAGGGAAACTTGGTGGACTGATAAACATGATTGGAATACAAGTCTTGAAGGATAAAACTTATTTATAAGAAACAGACCTAAAAAAGGGGAGGAGGGGTTGTGTTGTATGTTAGGAAAATATTCATCTCCACAGAGATTCAAGCTTCAGAGCATGGGAGTTCTGTATAAACTGGGTAAGAATACAAGGAGAGAACAATGGAAAGGACACGAGTGTAGGCATTTACTATAGGCCACCTGGACAAGCTGAAGATATGGATGCCATACACAGAAGCAGAAGATTGTGCCTGAACAGTGTACATAACAGAATCCAATGGCTGGATGTTCTTAAGGACAGAAATGTCCAAGAAGGTTGGGTAATATTGTGAAATGAGATTCTCAAAGCACAATCGTTAACAATCCCTAAAAGAAGGAAGAATGTGAAGCATTTAAAGAGACCAGGATGGATGAACACAGAACTTGTACACATGTTAAAGAAGATGAAAAATATGTTCATCAAATGGGAAGAGGTGGGAAATATCTAAAGAAGAATATAATGCAGTCTGCAGAAACTGTAGGGCAAGTGTCAGAAAAGCTAAAGCTAATAATGTATGGAGGCTTGCAACAGAGGCCAAAAGCAATAAAAAGGATTTTAGGGGTATGTCAAAAGCAAAAGAAAAGTCAAAGATGCTATTGGATGCTTACAAGATGATAATGGTGAATTGGTTGAGAATGATGTTGAGAAGGCTGAACATTTAAATTCCTATTTTGTATCCGTTTTCTCTCATAAAGTAGATGGAACATCAACTGATCTTCCCTGTGCTATTGGGGGCATAAAAGAATGCAGTCTATCTATAAGCAGAGAGATGGTGAGGGAACACTTAGCTAACTTAAATGAATTCAAGTCTCCAGGTCCAGATGAATTACATCTCAGTATATTAAAGGAAGCAGCAGAGGTAATTGCTGAACCGCTCGCCATAATCTTTGAAAATTTCTGGAGAATAGGAGAAGTCCCAGAAGATAGGAACAACATTTGACCTTTTCCAATCTTCAAAAAAGGAAAGAAAGTGGATCCAGGAAACTACAGGCCTGTGAGCCTGACTTTTATACCGGGAAAGATCTTTAAACAAATTATTAAACAGCATGTATGGAAGTGCTTGGATAAAAATGGATTAATTAACCAGAGCCAGTATGGGCTTGTAATAACGAAGTCATGCCAGACAAATCTAATTTCTTTCTATGACAGAATCACCGACTGGCTCGATCAGGGAAATGCAGTGGACATTGTAAAATGCTTTACTAAAGTCAAGATATACTAAGTATCTCATACCATACTTATTGAAAAGATGACCTTATATGGGATTGACAAGGAAACTGTTGGGTGGACTCACAACTGGCTGAGTGATCATGCTCAAAGAGTGGTCATAAATGGCTGCACATCCAAGTGAAAGAATGTATCAAGTGAGGTACCACAAGGCTCTATCCTAGGCCCAGTGAGGTCAACATTTTTATAAATGATCTGGAGGAGGGAATTGAGGGGAAACTGATCAAATTTGCTGATGACACAAATCTAGTGTTATGTGTGCTGCTGGGATCTGTAGTTCTAAGCTTCCTAGCAGCACAGCTACAGGTGGTTGAGGGTTAATTGAGCTGGCTGGGTGTGGTACTTCCTGCTAGCCAATCTCCTGAGTCTGTGCTCACATATAAACCCAGCTCCTGACCCAGTCTCTCGCTGGGTCCCAAGGTGAGAAGTCATGTTACTTCTGTGTTCTGTAACTTGTTATCAGTCATGGTCAGCTTGTTCGCACTCTGATCTGTGTTTGCAAGTAGGTCTGTTGTCTCTCTGCTTCCAGTGTGCCAGTTGGTGGATCCCTGACACAGTCCCATATGTCAGCTCTGTGGCTGACTGTCTATCCCCCCTGGTATGAGGACACATACTTGCTGTGAGTTTCATCTATGTTCATGTGAGCTCTGGGCGAGTCTGTGCCGGTAGAGTCCGTGCCCTGGTTGTCTGTCCTGTTGCAAGCTTGCTATGTCATCTGTGACCTGCTGGTTTATGTTCGTTTGTACGTTTATTTCCTGTCAATTTTCTGTCAGCTTGCTGTGTGCCCTGTTTCTTATGCAAGCTTGCGGTGTGATCTGTGTCTTGCTGGTTCATGTCCGTTTGTACGTTTATATTCTGTCAGTTTTGTGTTAGCCTGCTGTATGACCTGCGATCTGTGTCCTGTTCTGTTGCAGCGTTCTGTGTGAACTCTGTCCTGTTCTGCTGGATTCCTGGTTAGTGTAGGGACTAGCGGTGTAACCAGGAGCTGTGAAGTTGGCCCGCTAGCTTTCACGTTTTGTACAAAATGTCAACTAACACCTGGTATTTATATTCAGCTTATCATCTGTTACTAGTGGTTGCATTTTGTATGCTGTGTATTCTGGCTCTGTGTGTCCTGTTGTTCAGTCCCTGTCATTTGGCATGTGAATGTGTCCTGTTCTGGTGCGTGGCTACTAGGATCAGCTAGGGCCCATATCCGAAGACCGCTGGGCTGCCCTTATTGGGGCAAGGTCCCCCGCTTAGGTAGGGCCATGCCATCCTCCTGTGTAGAAGAGGGTCAGTTGCCTGAAACCCGTGTGCAACCTGTGTGCGTCCATCCCATCCACTCCCTCTTTGGGGATGATCGTGTGGGCCCCGTGCTTAGTTTTACCCACACGATCGTAACATCTTGGAGGGATAGTTAACACTAGGGAAGAGAGAGATAGTATTCAAAAGGATGTAGAAAAGCTTGAATAGTGAATGTCTACTAACAGAATGGTATTTAACAAGAAGAAATGCAAAGTCCTACATCTGGGCAAAAAAAATTAAATAAGCACATACAGAACGGGAGAAATCGGGCTAAGCAGCATCACATGTAAAAAAGACTTGGGTATACTAATAGATCATAGACTGAACATGAGTCAACAATGTGATGCAGCAGCAAATACAATTCTGGAATGTATTAAGAAACATTGAGTCTAGATCATGTAAGGTAATCTCATTGTCTGTCCCTCTCTGTGTCTGCCTCTCTCTGTCTGTCTCTATTGCCCTCTCTGTGACTCTCTCTCTAAGATGAAAACAGTGGCAGCATGCAAAAATCTCATAACATAGTTGTGATCTTTATTATTCCATGATCATTGCTTAAAAAGGGTAGGCTACGTTTCGGCCCAAATGATGTATTTTTTAAGCTTGAAAAAAGGCCTCGTTTGGGCCGAAATGTAGCCTACCCTTTTTAAGCAATGATCATGGAATAATAAAGATCATAACTATTTTATGAGATTTTTGCATGCTGCCACTGTTTTCATCTTTGGGACTGTCTATTGAGCCTGGAGGCTCAGGCTCTTATTTCAGTGGCTTGCATTTCCTCACCGTGTTGGGGCTTTGTATTGCTACTGGATTGTTTTTCTGGATTCTCTGTCACTGTCTCTCTTTTCTGTCCCTGTCTCTCTCTGCCGCTGTCACGCTCTCTCTAATGCTGTCATTCTATTGCTTTCTCTCATGGTCTCTCTATTGCTCTCTCTGTCTCTCTATCGCTCTTGGTTGGGCAGTGTATGGTACAGCTTAGCAGTGTGTATGCTGTGTTGCTTAGCAAAGCTTCACTCATTCCAGCGCATGCCTGAAGCACAGCAGCACCCCCATAGACTTAAAGGGGTTGTCCCACGCCGAAACGTTTTTTTTTTTTTTTCAATAGCCCCCCCGTTCGGCGCGAGACAAACCCGATGCATGTGTTGAAAAAAAGAAACGGATAGTACTTACCCGAATCCCCGCGCTCCGGTGACTTCTTACTTACCTTGCGAAGATGGCCGCCAGGATCTTCACCCTCGGTGGACCGCAGGTCTTCTGTGCGGTCCATTGCCGATTCCAGCCTCCTGATTGGCTGGAATCGGCACACGTGACGGGGCGGAGCTACGAGGAGCGCTCTCCAGCACGAGCAGCCCCATTCAACACGGAGAAGACCGGACTGCGCAAGCGCGTCTAATCGGGCGATTAGACGCTGAAAATTAGATGGCACCATGGAGACGGGGACGCCAGCAACGTAACAGGTAAGTGAATAACTTCTGTATGGCTCATAATTAATGCACGATGTACATTACAAAGTGCATTAATATGGCCATACAGAAGTGTATACCCCAACTTTGTTTCGCGGGACAACCCCTTTAACATTGTAACTTTCACCCCGCCTGACAGTCCCTGACTGTATTAAACTCACATGACGATATTACAGCACCGATGAGCGTGTGTGTCATCTAAGGACATCAACCTCATACACCAAAGTTACTGCAAAGGGGCAAAGTGTGGTGCAAGAAAAAGCATGGAGGCTTATTTATATTAGATGGTACGGGCCTGGGTGCCCTCACTATCTACCACCATCTTGTTTTGCTCAAAACTGTTTTATCCCAACTTTAGTATTACTCACAACTTGTTCTTGATATTTTAATGTCATTGTAATGCACGAAAAAATAATTGGCATGGTTTAGGGCTCATATCACGGGCGGGTTTGAATTTCCAGGATCCACATGGGGCACCCACATGGAGGATCCGGAGTTCAAGCCACCCATAGAATATCATGGGCATCCACACCTTAATTATAGCATGCAGATTTGTTTCGCGGAGCTTCTGGTCCGGAAAACAAATCGAAGCCTGCTTTATTTTGCCGTGGATCACGCAGGGACAGCTTCAATTGAAGTCAATGTAAACTGTCCGATCTGTGGCACACATGAAACTGTAACCCAGAGTGTTCCGCGGGCTGTCATGCCGTCGCTTCTGTGCTTCACTTGCTTTATTTTATTTATTTCCTGTTAGGGAGGCATCTTACCTACTCTTAACAGCAGTAGACTCTTTGGAACTAGTATTATGAGGGTAGCTTAACCTATTGAGCCTGGAAGGACTGGAAGGATTTAAAGGGGCTGGAATCGGCACACGTGACGGGGGCGGAGCCACACGATGACGCGTAGAAGGGGGCGGAGCCAGAATGCCGCTCGTGCCGGACCGAAGAGATGGGAGAAGACCCTTCTGCGCAACCGAAGAGATGGGAGAAGACCCTTAGATGCTGAAATTAGACGGAGCCATGGAGACGGGGACGCCAGCGCAGGAAAGGTAAGTGATTAACTTCTGTATGGCTCATAATTAATGCATGATGTACATTACAAAGTGCATTAATATGGCCATACAGAAGTGTATAACCCCACTTGCTTTCGCGAGACAACCCCTTTAAGTTCACTCTGAAAGTTATCTAGCAGTTAGCGTTCGGCGCAATTGGTAGCTCTTTAGTGATGCATGCCATTTTGGCCTTAACCTACTAACTATTCATCGTAGGGATCACATAATCTATGCTACTATTAGTGACTGGCTGTGAGATAGATTGTTCACACCAGTATTCCGTACCTAAGCAACCAGACGTTGTAGTAGAGTATTTAGTACATGTAGTACTCTCTACCAAGTTTAATCTAGGGACTCTTTCATCCATAGTCCGCCGCAACAAATTGACTTTATACGTATGTTAGCCTCCTCCCAGTTTAAGACAGCTGGAGAGAATCTTAGCCCCTGAGGGCAATTTTGAGGGCTTATTCTATGATATGCAACGATACTGTGCATTCTGCTATAGAACGGTTTACGATAGATCCACACAAATCTGGTTGACTACGATTTATTAAAATCTATGACCCGTTGGTCACGAATAGCCTCTACTTTGTGGGTTACAATTCTGTTCAAGAAGAATCATATACCAACAGTCTCATTATAAACGTCACTGATCCGTCACTGTGACCAACTAGTAATTTTGTCTATCTCATTATCTACTAGTAAAATATATGTTTGTCTGTTCGTGTATAGTTTTTAACATATCTATATATATAAAATTGAATGTATGTCTGTCTGTTTGTCCTTTATGCGCTACTACACCATTCATCCGATCGCCATGAAACTTTGGGAAGTTGTTGGGTACACTCCTGGGAAGATTATAGGCATAGCACAAATATTCTATGATAAATGGTGCGCGTGCGAGCATCGTCGACAGTTACGCCCCCCCCCACGTAGATCGTTCGATTTCCATCATTGCCACTAATTCTCTCACTTCCCGATGTTGTAGAAACATGAAATTTGGCACGGGCATTGATTATGTCATAAATAGGAAAAGGTAATGGGTCCCAACTCCATTATTCAATTCTATGCGCAAAAGAATTAGTGTCCAAATTTTACGTACGGAATCTAATTTTCTCGCTTCCCAATGTCATAGAAACAGGAAATTTGGCACGAGCATTGATTATGTCATAAATAGGAAAAGCTAATGGGTCCCAACTCGATTATTCAATTCTCAGCGCCAAAGAATTAGCGTCCAAATTTTACGTACGGAATCTAATTTTCTCGCTTCCCAGTGTCATAGAAACTTGAAATTTGGCACGAGCATTGATTATGTCATAAATAGGAAAAGTTAATGGGTCCCAACTCGATTATTCAATTCTAAGCGCCAAAGAATTAGCATCCAAATTTTACGTACGGAATCTAATTCTTTCACTTTCCAATGTCATAGAAGCTTGAAATTTGGCACAAGCATTGATTATGTCATAAATAGGAAAAGCTAATGGGTCCCAACTCGATTATTCAATTCTCAGCGCCAAAGAATTAGCATCCAAATTTTACGTACGGAATCTAATTTTCTCGCTTCCCAATGTCATAGAAACTTGAAATTTGGCACGAGCATTGATTATGTCATAAATAGGAAACGTTAATGGGTCCCAACTCGATTATTCAATTCTAAGCGCAAAAGAATTAGCGTCCAAATTTTACGTACGGAATCTAATTCTCTCACTTCCTGATGTCATCTATATATATAAATGCATGACTGTCTGTCTGTTCTTTATGCTTTACTACACCGTTCATCCAATCGCCATGAAACTTTGGGAAGTTGTTGAGTACACTCCTGGGAAGATTACTGGCATAGTACATCTATCCTACAATAGGTGGCGCGTGTGCGAGCATCGTCGACAGTTATGCCCCCCAGACAAAGATCGTTTGATTTCCATCTCAAGCACGAAAGCAAAAGGCATTACGAGCAACGGGATGAGTGTTCAACTACAAAATGATGCATCCGCCGAACGTTTCGCAAGACAATTGCTGGATATTGAGAATGCTGAGGTAAAATGAAAGCTGTGCTGTGATTGGTTGCTATTTCTCTAACTGCTGAGGTAACATGAAAGCTGTGCTGTGATTGGTTGTTATAAATTATACCGCTGAGGCAACATGAAAGCTGCGCTGTGATTGGTTGTTATCTAGATATATAAAAACGAATGCATGTATGTCTGTCTTCGCAGCAACGCGCGACGGGTAAGCTAGTACTTAATAAAAGTTAATTTTTAGCATTTTCAGTTCATGAGCTCTATTAGTAAGCTAGAATAATTGTGTCTGGGACCTTTCTGCCTCTGTGAAGTGGTAAGTAATGTCCTCATGCCACGGGCAGGGTGGGATCCCGCTGCGGGGATCCCGCCAACAGAACCTGAACTACCCCTGGACATGAGGCCTTAAACTGTGGGGAGAAGAATATGTAAGGGCCCCATAGCCAGTCTACTCAACCTTGTATGGAGGCTCGGGTACCCTGTTGGGCTGCCTCTAGTTTGGACACAAGATGTGATAGGGGCAGGCATAGAAGCTCTACTACCCTGTTAGACCACTTTTGGCTAGGATACAAGATGTGATACGGGTGGTATACAGGTTCTGAATGGTATCTTGCGGCATATCAGTCCATATTTGCTGTAAATGAGCCTCTAATTTGTGCAAACTCATAGGCTATTGAAGCTGGCATCCCAGATGTCCCATACATGTTGTATTGGCAATACATTTGGTGACTGGGTGGCAAGGATATCAAGGCATTTCTGTGACACCCTTGTGTGCGTCTGAGCGATATCCTGCTTGAATATACCCCCTGGAAGCCCTACCATAAGAGGCAACACATGTGGCTGAAGGATGTCCTGAACATATTGTTCAACTATTATTGAGGGCAGTGTGCCACTTCATAGCAATGGCAGGATTATGGTGCTCTCCTAAGTCTCCAGACACAAACACATCTGTCCTCAGTGCCCAAACTAAACCAGGATTCATTGCTGTAGACAACCCAGTTTCACTCTGAAACAGTCCAGTTACATTATTCACAACACCACTGCAAAAAGAGGCGAAGGTAGGTATCAAAGCCAGTAGACATAATGGGTGCCTGGGGCCCAAATGTCCTTTAGCCAAGAACCTGGAAATGTTTCCGACAGACACAGGGGTCTGTAATGCCGGTGTCACCTGTCTCTGGATGGAGGACAATGAAACATTTGGAGTTGCTTGTCCTTTTTGGATGATCAGATTATACTCTCTATTGGTGGTCTGGAGGGGGCGTCCTGAGCCCGGTCACCTTGTGTGCATTTCCTGTAACTACCATGGGCCAGACTTCATCATCAGTGGTTAGAGGAGGAAGTCAGAGTTTCTCTTCTATTGAAATCAATAGGAGCGCCAAATCAAGAGAGGATGTGCCATCCAGACCATGGTACTGAGCCAAGAGAGCAGTATGCCATTCTGAAGGTGGTTCTAATCTCTCACCACCACAAAAACACTAGAGAATGCCGTCTGGACAGTAATCTTTTTCCAGGGGGTTGGGCAACTTTCTTATGTAATCACCTGCTTTTAAACCATTTTCTACGTGGATGATATGCTGTGCATCTGTGTATATCTGTGCAGATAAAGGTCCACAAGCACTTGCAATTTGTCTCATGGTAAATAGCTGGTCTTTCGCGGTAAGAATCCGCTTGTGGAATCTGACCTGTTTGTGTGCAGGCGACCTTATACGTAGAATACGTGCTGCTGGTTGTGAGATGCAACCGGGATTTATTATATTACTTATGCGTAGAATAGATATGTATACCATTAGCGACTTTTATATAATTGCTGCTGCGGAAGTTACTAATTAGTCGGCTGCTGTACCGCCTTATGCCTGTGTGCTCTTGTAGGGTACAGATTCAGGACTGTGGGATTTATATACACCGTATTAAATATTTTGCTCCAATATTCCTAGGTTGTATACATTTATGCAGGAGGGCTAAATCGTTCTCCACGCTCAGGACCCCCCAGGAGCACCAACCCTATTGTACACTTTGGTGTCATCAGTAACCCTATTACACCTTCTCCTATGTCACCTACCAACATACTATGAAGAATAGGACCCCCGACAGCCCCTTGTGGTCACCACTTGTAATTCCCCCTGTTCAGAATACACTCCGTTACCAACAGCACTCTGATATCTATCATATAACCGACTACGGATCCACCGGACTATCCAAGGGTTCAGTATCACACTCAATAACTAATCTAGGAGTGCTCTATGTGGAACTGTATCAGCGGCTTCACTGACATCCAGATAGGTGATATCCGCGGCGCCTTCATCCACCACTTATGTGAAGGTGAATGCGGTCACCTTGTGGATGGCAGTTTGCCAAATCTATGACCTTACAATCACAAGTCCGAACTCAGTGAACTTCATGTGATTGTAGGGTCACGGCAAATTAATGGTTGCAACACAACCATACTGACTGCCATTATGTTCACATGCGGCGGACTAAGTCTCCATGTAGCCCTAACCATAATGGGACACCTTAAACAATTAAAGAGGGTTTGTACTAATTAGGGGAGAGCCAGGAAAGGACAATTTGAAACTAAAAGGACAATGGCAACGATAGTCATTATCGCTCACAAGTCCCACCAAGCAGGATTCCCACTCTGTAGATACAACCTAGCAGCTCTTACTGGTGATGGTAGATCGCTCCTCCTCCGGTCCTGCAAGCACTACAGGCAAAGTGGAGGAGGAGCTGGTGGTGATAGTTGGGGGGTGGGGGGAGCATGGGCCAAGGCACTTCTCCAGCCCTGCACCGCCGCCTGATACTGTAGAGGGCTAGTAGAGCAGACATCTGTAGCCAGATTCTCCTGCTACTGGAAGATACAGCAGCCGTCCGCTGCACAGTCAGCTACTAGTGTCACTGTATGATCAGTGTGCTTATCTATCAGTGATTAGTACAGCGTTTCCCCAAAAATAAGACACTGTCTTATATTAATTTTTGCCCTAAAAGAGGCACAGTGTCTTATTTTCAGGGTGGGGGGGCTTATACTTACCTGGTCTGCGGCGTCCCGATGGTCCCCGATGACATCACTGAGTGGCAGTGATTGGCTCATTGAGTTCCTGGCTGTGATTGGCTACTGGCGCTTGATCAGCCAATCACAGCGCTCGCTTTGCTCGTGGCGGGGTAGACCATTGGGACGCCGCAGACTAGGTGAGTATTACCTTTTGGGGGGGGGGGGGGGGGCGGCTGCACGTTACCTAGGTCTTTTTTTGGGAGGAGGCCTTATATTTCAAGCCTCCCCTGAAAACCTGGTAAGTCTTAGTATCAGGGTAGGACGTACTTTCAGGGAAACACGGTAATATGTAGGCCTTCTGATATACACTGACTGTAATCAACAATTGCTATCCTTCTCAAGAGTGGTAGGGGCACATGCCCCGCTTCCTCCCTAGCTAGGGGCCGCCTACTTACATGGCTATTACCTGGTGATGGGAGCGGCTGGCGGGTCTCCATCATGGCCTCCTTGTACAGATCCTTGTGTCCTTCTAAATACTCCCACTCCTCCATGGAGAAATAGACAGCGACATCCTGACACCTTATATGAACCTGGGATATAACACAATATACAGTCATTACCCAGAAGCCTCCAGTGCTGTTACTGTATAATGTCCCAGCATTCCCTGCAGCGTCACCTCTCCAGTCAGCAGCTCAATCATCTTGTTGGTGAGTTCTAGAATCTTCTGTACATTGATGTCCTCACGTATCAGCGGGTGAGGTGGAGGCCATGTGGTTGGGCTCAGGGGTCTTCCCCATCCATCATACATAGGGGCCCAACAGCCATCGCTAGAGGTCTTCTTCACTACTGTGTAATCCTGTATATGAGGAGACATTAATAAATATCACTGCAGACATTTCCAAAGTCCATCACCTCTCCAGTGACATCAACAGTTATTACCATAGCTAAGAATGATATAATGTGACATCATCAGAATCTCTCCCCTCTCCAGTGACATCATCTGTTATTACCATAGATGAGAATGATGTAATGTGACATCATCAGAATCTCTCCCCTCTCCAGTGACATCATCTGTTATTACCATAGCTAAGAATGATATAATGTGACATCATCAGAATCTCTCCCCTCTCCAGTGACATCATCTGTTATTACCATAGATAAGAATGATGCAATGTGACATCATCAGAATCTCCCCCCCCCCTCTCCAGTGACATCATCTGTTATTACCAAAGATAAGAATGATGTAATGTGACATCATCAGAATCTCTCACCTCCCCAGTAAGCTGGAACAGTATCTCTAGGGTGAGATTTAATATACTCTCCGCCATCTTGTTTCTGTCCTGAACGGGTCAATCAGCAAAAATATCTTACACAGAAAATATTAGAGGATCTGAATGGAGAGAAGAGGAGACAATATAAAAACCACACAGATTGCCATGTATAGAATACATGTACTGCAGGAAGAAAGGGGAAACATTTGAGGACATATTAACCCCTTCCCACAGCAGCCTTTACTTCTCATTAAAATGTATGCCTCTCCACTTAAAAAAAAAACAAAGTGCTAAATTTTAATGTCCTTAGTGACATAACTACAGAAGGGCTTGTTTTTTGAGGGAGGAGTTCTATTCTTTAAAGATACCATATAATTAGAGATGAGCGAACGTACTCGTCCGAGCTTGATGCTCGTTCGAGTATTAGCGTGTTCGAGATGCTCGTTACTCGTAACGAGCACCACGCGATGTTCGGGTTACTTTCACTTTAATCTCTGAGACGTTAGCGCGCTTTTCTGGCCAATAGAAAGACAGGGAAGGCATTACAACTTCCCCCTGCGACGTTCAAGCCCTATACCACCCCCTGCAGTGAGTGGCTGGGGAGATCAGGTGTCACCCGAGTATATAAATCGGCCCCTCCCGCGGCTCGCCACAGATGCATTCTGACAGAGATCAGGGACAGTGCTGCTGATGCTGGAGCTGCTATAGGGAGAGTGTTAGGAGTGATTTTAGGCTTCAAGAACCCCAACGGTCCTTCTTAGGGCCACATCTGACCGTGTGCAGTACTGTGGAGGCTGCTTTTAGCAGTGTTGCACAATTATCTTTTTTTTGTATATCGGCCGTGCAGAGCATTGCGTCCTCAGTCTGCAGTCCTTGTACAGAGTATAGGGCCAGTACTGGTGAGGCAGGGAAAGAGATATACTGGCTATATAGGCAGTCGGCTTTTTCCAAAAAATTGGGGAAAAATACTATATTTGGGCTGCCTGTAACCATCTTCAGTTTACTGCGTGTCTGCTGGGGGTAGTAGTCCTAATTATTACGCAGCTAAGCGTTACAGCAGGCTTGCGCAAAATTGTTTCCTGGATCTGCTGTCTCTGTTACATCAGCGCTGTCATCCCGCCAGAGGGAAAGAGTATACATAATATTATACGCTGCCTACAGTATCTATCTGCTGGGGGTAGTAGTCCTAATTAATACGCAGCTAAGCGTTACAGCAGCCTTGCACAAAATTGTTTCCTGGATCTGCTGTCTCTGTTGCATCAGCGCCGTGATAGCGCCAGAGGGAAACAGTATACATAATATTATACGCTGCCTACAGTATCTATCTGCTGGGGGTAGTAGTAGTGACAGGTGACATCAGATAGTGGTGACTGTAGTGACAGAATAGTGACCGGTGACATCAGATAGTGGTGACTGTGGTGACATCAAAGTGACCGGTGACATCAGATAGTGGTGACTGTAAGGACATCATAGTGATCGGTGACATCAGATAGTGGTGACAGTAGTGACATCATAGTGACCGGTGACATCAGATAGTGGTGACTGTAGTGACAGAATAGTGACCGGTGACATCAGATAGTGGTGACGGTAGTGACAGAATAGTGACAGGTGACATCAGATAGTGGTGACTGTAGTGACAGAATAGTGACTGGTGACATCAGATAGTGGTGACTGTAGTGACATCATAGTGACCGGTGACATCAGATAGTGGTGACTGTAGTGACAGAATAGTGACCGGTGACATCAGATAGTGGTGACGGTAGTGACAGAATAGTGACAGGTGACATCAGATAGTGGTGACGGTAGTGACAGAATAGTGACCGATGACATAAGATAGCTGTGACAGTAGTGACAGAATAGTGACCGGTGACATCAGACAGTGGTGACGGTAGTGACAGAATAGTGACCGGTGACATCAGATAGTGGTGACAGTACGGACATAATAGTGACCGGTGACATCAGATAGTGGTGACAGTAGTGGCAGAATAGTGACCGGTGACATCAGAAAGTGGTGACAGTAGTGACATAATAGTGACCGGTGACATCAGATAGTGGTGACAGTAGTGACAGAATAGTGACAGGTGACATCAGATAGTGGTGACAGTAGTGACAGAATAGTGACCGGTGACATCAGATAGTGGTGACAGTAGTGACATAATAGTGACCGGTGACATCAGATAGTGGTGACAGTAGTGGCAGAATAGTGACAGGTGACATCAGATAGTGGTGACCGAATAGTGACAGAGGGAAACAGTATACATAATATTATACGCTGCCTACAGTATCTATCTGCTGGGGGTAGTAGTAGTGACAGGTGACATCAGATAGTGGTGACAGTAGTGACATCATAGTGACCGGTGACATCAGATAGTGGTGACGGTAGTGACAGAATAGTGACAGGTGACATCAGATAGTGGTGACTGTAGTGACAGAATAGTGACCGGTGACATAAGATAGCTGTGACAGTAGTGACAGAATAGTGACCGGTGACATCAGATAGTGGTGACAGAATAGTGACCGTTGACATCAGATAGTGGTGACAGTAGTGACAGAATAGTGACAAGTGACATCAGATAGTGGTGACGGTAGTGACAGAATAGTGACAGGTGACATCAGACAGTGGTGACTGTAGTGACAGAATAGTGACCGTTGACATCAGATAGGGGTGACAGTAGTGACAGAATAGTGACCGGTGACATCAGATAGTGGTGACGGTAGTGACAGAATAGTGACCGGTGACATCAGATAGTGGTGACTGTAGTGACATCATAGTGACCGGTGACATCAGATAGTGGTGACTGTAGTGACAGAATAGTGACCGGTGACATCAGATAGTGGTGACAGTAGTGACAGAATAGTGACCGGTGACATCAGATAGTGGTGACAGTAGTGACAGAATAGTGACCGGTGACATCAGATAGTGGTGACAGTAGTGACAGAATAGTGACCGGTGACATCAGACAGTGGTGACCGAATAGTGACAGAATAGTGACCGGTGACATCTGATAGTGGTGACAGTAGTGACAGAATAGTGACCGGTGACATCAGATAGTGGTGACAGTAGTGACAGAATAGTGACCGTTGACATCAGATAGTAGTGACAGTGGTGACAGAATAGTGACCCGTGACATCAGATAGTGGTGACAGTAGTGACAGAATAGTGACCGGTGACATCAGATAGTGGTGACGGTAGTGACATAATAGTGACCGGTGACATCACACACGTCTTCTATGGTCCTGATGGCGGATAGAGTTATGTCGCTCACC
Organism: Eleutherodactylus coqui; assembly: GCF_035609145.1. NCBI lineage: Eukaryota > Metazoa > Chordata > Amphibia > Anura > Eleutherodactylidae > Eleutherodactylus > Eleutherodactylus coqui. Next base: position 17,724,208 of record NC_089841.1, on the reverse strand, counting down.
GGTGGATCCTCCGTGTTGCTCCCTACAATTTCTGCGTTCGCTCCGGACGTTCCGCAGGTTTTTCTCCTCTTCTACAACTTCTGACTTGCAGTGACTGTAATAAACAATGGCGCTGCTCTCCATAGACGGCGCCTCCCTGTGTGGGAGACTCACAGCGACCTACAGATGACAACGTGCCGCCTTCTTCCTGTCACTGCAGAAAGCCCCTGAGCTGCCGTCTGTCGGAGATCCCTCAGTGGGCCCCTTCCTCACAGCCCCTATAGGACTCAGTACCCAGTGCAGAGTTACAGTGATTAACCCTTAAACTCCTAATTGTCCCCCCTGCTGTATGAGGAACACATGTCACCTCTCAGGCAGTGAAAGGGTTACAGCTGGTAACTTCCATCAGTGATTCCCGTCATCCACCAAGGGGCGCCGGCTCCTTCATGAGGACCCATCATACGGCCTGCTGATGGCAGAACCCTCCCGTACCTCCACCGGGGTAGATGCTGGAATGGAGGGGCTCCTAGGAGGTCTGAGGACAGGAAGTCACATGGTCTGAGGTCACATGACTGGAAGGGGAGGGGCTACTGCAGTTGTGTGGAGAGAGGGGGCTGCTGGGAGGGCTATGACTGGAGGGTAGAAGGAGCTCCTTCCTGTGGAGTCAGTAGTCCGGCTCTTCTCTCCTGAATGGAGGTGTTAGAAGGTCCTCCGGCTCCTCTTATTACATCCTGATATCAGTAATTCGGAGAGCCGTCTGATGTGGTTGGAGGAAACATTTAGGAGAGAAGATCTATTTGTAGAGCTGAAAGCTGAACTTGTCCTCCTACTGGATGAGTGCGGAGCGAGGAGCCCTGATGACCTGCAGTCCTTTATATCTACTAGACGGGGACAGCAGGACCCTCTAGAGCCACATCTGCCCCCCTGGATGAGTGCGGAGCGAGGAGCCCTGATGACCTGCAGTCCTTTATATCTACTAGACAGGGGTCAGCAGGACCCTCTAGAGCCACATCTGCCCCCCTGGATGAGTGCGGAGCGAGGAGCCCTGATGACCTGCAGCCCTTTCTATCTACTAGACAGGGGTCAGCAGGACCCTCTAGGGCCGCATCTGCCCCCCTGGATGAGTGTGGAGCGAGGAGCCTTGATGACCCGCAGCCCTTTCTATCTACTAGACAGGGGTCAGCAGGACCCTCTAGGGCCGCATCTGCCCCCTGGGCCGCCATCCTATCGCCACTTCTCACCTATGTCACCTGTCACTATTCTGTCACCACTAGAGATTAGCGAGCACCAAAATGCTGGGGTGCTTGTTACTTTTCGTAATGCTCGAGAGCTCGTTTCGAGTAACGAACCCCATTGAAGTCAATGGGAGACTCGAGCATTTTTCAAGGTAACCCATGCTCTGCATAGGGGAGGGTGTGTGATTCACCTGAAAACATCAGAAAGTGATGGAAACACCACAGAAATGGATGGGGAACAGCAGGGGCAGCATACATGGATGCATCTGAGGCTCCCAGGTCACACTATTAAGCCAAATTGTGGGCAAGAGTCTGGTGGTCACCCCCCCCTAACAATTTAGTTGGGCCAGACCATAATCAGCAAGGCACTCGTGCTGGCACATCTTAACTAAGCACCCCGGTTTGTGGAACAAAGGCCAATCACCACCTGCGGGTGACACCACTGCCTCTTCTTCTGTGTTACATGCTGGCAATGCTGTCCAATCCCCCCCCAGGACGCAGGCACGAGACTGCGTCCACAGCGTACTGAAATTTTTCCCAGCGCAGCATCTAGCTGTCCCCATTTCAGAAGGGGTAAGGTGCACCCATTCGCCTACTCAGTTGTCCGCGGCGTACTAAAATTTTTCCCAGCGCAGTGTTCAGCTGTCCACAAGCCACATGGTCGCTTGATAGCCACAGCACCCTTATGTATATTTATAAGTGCGTATTGGATGAGGAGGAACAGGAGACACACACTGCAGAGGGTTGGCAGGGCCTGGCAGTGACCCTCTTAGAAATTGTGGGTGATAGCCCACAATGCTTATCAGAATGGCTGATAAATTAACGTATGATCATAATTCCAATCCCATGCCACCCCCGTCACAAAATTTCATGAGCAACAAACGTGGGCATAAAGGGGACTCAGATGCCAGTACTTCTGCACATCCCCACAATTCAACAACCCATTCTAAAACAAATGATTTTTTTTCCCCAGAGTGCAGGTGAACCCCTGGAAGATTTGTTTACGAAGATTGCAGGTAGAACCTGAAAGATTTTTTTAAAGGGGACAGCTCGTACTTGCTTAATGTGATTCAGTTAGAGGTCCACCGACAGGCAAGCTACCACCTGTCCCAGCCCCTGCCTCTCCCCGAGGGGCTTGTTAACCAGTGCCCCAGGGAAAGACAGCATGAACTGTAAAGGAATTAGTGGCCAAATATGGACCCACGCTGGGAAACGTTTCTGTATGCCGTGTGACCATTTAAAAAAAAATTGTGCTTCATAGCTGACAAATTGCAGACAAATTAATGTAAATTAATGTATAATTGTAAGTGCCATCCCATGGCACCTCCTTTGCAGCATTTCATTAGCCACAAATGCCAGCATAGGGGGGACTCAGAGGCCAGTACGTCTACATTTTTAATGAAGAAAACAACCATTTTAAAAACGAGAATTTTTTTTTACCAAGATTGCAGGTGAGAACCTGAAAGATTTTTTGAGCGAGAGTGCAGGGTATTTGTGTACCAAGAGTATAGGTGAACCCCTGAAAGATTTGTTTACCAAGAGTATAGGCGAACCCCTGAAAGATTTGTTTACCAGGAGTATAGGCGAACCCCTGAAAGATTTGTGTACCAAGAGTATAGGCGAACCCCTGAAAGATTTGTGTACCAAGAGTATAGGCGAACCCCTGAAAGATTTGTTTACCAGGAGTATAGGCGAACCCCTGAAAGATTTGTGTACCAAGAGTATAGGCGAACCCCTGAAAGATTTGTGTACCAAGAGTATAGGCGAACCCCTGAAAAATTTGTTTGCCTAGAGTGCAGGTGAACCCCTAAAATATATTTTATTAACATAGAGCTCGTACTTGCTTAATGGGATCCAGGTGGTGGTCCACCGACAGGCAAGCTACCGCCTGTTCCAGCACCTGCCTCTCCCCCAGGGGCTTTTTAACCAGTGCCCCAGGGAAAGACCGCATGTACTATGAAAACATTACAGTGACCAAACCAGGACAATTCATTCTGTCTTGGTGGCAGATAGCTGGATACTGCGCTGGGATACATTTGTGGGCGTATGAAGCTGGAACCAGCACGTTTGCTGAACTATGGTGGTGAACCTCTTAAAAACTGGGGGCGATAACCTGGAGGCGCCCCTCAGAAAAATTTGTTTTGACATAGCCTTTTGGCCCTCTGAGGAATTGGCTGTTCAGCGTGCTGACATACTGGTTTAGGAGGAGGAGGAGGAGGAGGAGGAACATCAGAGAAGGATAGACCAAGCTACTTCTCCCCTTTTTGGGGGTGATAGAGGGTGCATGGTTCTCCAGTTCCAGCTTAAAGATACTTTATGTTAAGCTGCTTTCCACCGGTGGAGAAGAGAAGTCTGGGGAAATCCAGGCTTTGCGTACAGTGCAAGTTCGTGCCACGTGTCCAGCTTTGACACCTAATAGTTGTATGGAGCAGAGGGATCACAGAGGACATTGGTACGATCAGCTATGTACTCCCTCACCATCTTTTTACACTGTTCCCTCCTACTCAGCCTAGACTGGGGAGTGGTGACACAGTCTGGCCGGGGAGCCATAAAACTGTCAAAGGCCTTGGAGAGTGTTCCCCTGCCGGTGCTGAATGAAAAAGACGTAGAGAGGGCAGCAGCATAAACTGATGAAAAAAGTTTGTTTAAAGGAACATTTTTATTGTTTCAGAGTTTTAAAAGTAGGCGACGTTTCAACCTAGATTAAGGTCTTTTTCAAGCCAAAAAACCTCAGAAACAGGGTATGGAGTCCATGTTCAGCAGCATGTCCTGCCTGTGCTGGACATGCTGCCCGTTCTCATCTCCCCTGCTAGTTGGTCCACTGAACTACATCCTCTACCGCTAGCGTTGTCAGATGGGGACTTTAGCATCAGCTTTTTCACCAGGGCCTTGTGATATTGCATCACTCTTTCTCCTTTCCTCTCTAGGAATGAGAGTGGAAAGGTTCTCCTTATACCGTGGGTCAAGAAGGGTGAACACCCAGTATTCTGTGTTGGCCAGAATGCGTCTAACCCGAGGGTCACAGGAAAGGTAGCTTAACATGAAGTCAGCTATGTGTGCCAAAGTCCCAGTGCGCAACACATCGCTGTCCTCACTAGGAGGATGACTCTCAGTCTCCTCCTCCTCCTCTTCAGCCCATACACACTGAACAGATGTGAAGAAAATAGCACGGGTATCCTCTGCAGTGTGGGCAGCAGTCTCTTCCCCCTCCTCCTTCTCCACCTCCAATACATGCTGAGAAACAGACCTGAGGGTGGTCTGGCTATCAAGCGACGTATTGACGCAAAGCGTCGGCCTTAATGTGTCATGGGGGATGTAGTGTCCCTGCCCGCCAGCACTTGTCCACGTGTCGGTGGTTAACTGGACCTTCCTAGTAACCGCATTGGTGAGGGCACGGTTGATATTCCATGACACTTGCTGGTGTAGGGCAGGGACGGCACAGCAGGAAAAATAGTGGCGTCTGGGGACCGAGTAGCGAGGGACGGCTGCCGCCATGAGGTTGCGGAAAGCCTCCATTTCTACCAGTCTATATGGCAGCATCTCCAGAGTCAGTAGTTTGCAGATATGCACGTTTAGCAATTGTGCATGCGGGTAGGTGGCTGCATATTTGCTCTTGTGCTCTAATGTTTGTGTTATAGACAGCTGAACGCTGCGCTGGGACACATTGGTGGAAGCAGTGGAGGACGGTGAAGGGGTGGGTGCAGGGCAGGAGATGCTCATGCCTGCATCCTGGGAGAATTGCATCTCAGTGCCAGCATGTGACACAGGGTAAGAGGCAGTGATGTGACCCGCAGGCGGTGACTGGCCTTCATTCCACCTCATCGGGTGCTTAGCTGTCATATGCCTGAGCATGCTGGTGGTGGTGAGGCTGGTAGTGGTGGCTCCCCTGCTGATCTTGGTGCAGCACAGGTTGCACACCACTGTTCGTCGGTCGTCCGCACTCTCATTAAAAAAAACCTCCAGACCTTCAAACACCTAGCCCTCTGCACAGGAGCTTGCTGCGAGGAGGTGCTGTGAGGAACAGTTGGGGAATTACTTGCTCTGGCCCTGCTTCTCCCTCTGGCCACCCCACTGCCTCTTCCAACCTGTTCTGGTGCTGCACTTGCCTCCCTCTCTGAAGCGCTGCCTTCAGTAGGCTTACCAACCCAGGTCGGGTCAGTCAACTCATCATCCACCAGCTCTTCCTCAGAATCCTCAGTCTGCTCCTCCATCAGACTTACTTCCCAAACAACTTTACTGACAGACAACTGTATCTTATCATCAACAAATACCTCTTGAGACACTACTTGGAAGTTTCCACCTTCATCACCATAAGATTGTGAAAGGTCCCAATTTTGGGCATCGGTTACAATAAACTCCTCAGGTGGCTCATGAACCGTTTGCAACTCAGGAAAGGGACCTGAGAACAGCTTCTGTGAGTATGCCTGTTCTGAATCTCTCCTTTTCCTGAAGTGACCACGCTAGGAGGAAGGAGGATCAGCGTGAGGATTCACAGGTCCAGTCCCTTGGCTAGCGTGAGTGGACTGCGTGTTAGACTGGGTGGTGGATAAATTACTGGACGCGTTATCCGCTATCCACGTCATCACCTGATCGCACTGTTGTGGTTTTAATAATGGTCTACCACGTGGACCTGCAAACTGTGAGATGAAGCTAGTGAGCATAGATTCATGGCGTTCTAGTTCTCCCTCAGCAGCAGGCACTGTTTCACCCTGCCTAGGACCTCGGCCTCTGCCCACACCCTCATTTGGACCCCCACGTCCATGTCCTCGACCCTTACTTCTAGTGTTGATCATGTTGTATAATGCACTGCATCAAAATGTGAGTTATTTTGCGTACGCTTTAAGCCAAAAATAGACAGTGTAAACTGCGTACAGTCTTGTTATATAGTGCAGATCGATAGGAAACACACAGGGGTATTTTGTATACGCTTTAAGCCAAAAACCAATAAAAAAAAAAAAGAAAAATGAGAGGAGTTTTGTTAGTTCCTATATAGTCTGTGTACACCAGTAGCAGTATACTGTATAGAACCGGTAACAGTATGCAGTATACAGCCAGGACGCTTATGCATACTTTGTGTGCACTACTGGTCCCAGGCAGCCAAGCTGCTGATGCACAAAAGTGGAGTTGTAGTCCTAATAAGGACTGTTGGGTTCTTTGAAGATGGATCCCTGCCTAAACACTCCTTCTAACTTACACTAACGCTCTCCCTTATTCACTGCAGCTCTGTCCCCCAGCTAATCCAGCCTCCGTGTGAGGCGAGCATCAGGTGACCTGAGTTTTTATGCTTGTAGGTCACCTTTAATTGTTCTAATTATTGAATTAAGACTTACCGGCTTGCATTTACCAGGCTCCCTTCTTCACCCCTTTTTGTAAATTGGAACCACTTTGGCAATATGCCAATCCAGTGATACAACCCCGGGTTTCAGTAGTGTTCCTAAATATAAGAAATAGCGGTCTATCTATCACATCACCTAGTACTCTTAGAGCCCTTAGGTGTATTCCATCTGGGCCTGGGGATTTGTCAATTTTAACTTTCTTTTTAACCGACTCTGCACTTCCTCCTGAATTAGGCAAGTGATGTTCTGCAGGAAGGGGAGGGTTGTTTTATCCCCCTGCATCTCGTGTGACTTTTTTTTTTCCTTCATGAATACACTTAAGAAAAAAATATTAAATAGATTCACCTTCTCCCATCATATTCTATAATTTTTCCTGCATTATTTGTTAAAGGGCCAGTGCTCTCAGTGCAAATCCTTTTACCGTTGATATATTTGAAAATTAGTTTAGGGTTGTTTTTGCTCTATTTGGCAGTCAGTCTCCCTGCCTCCTCCTTTTGCAGTTTTAATCTTTTCCTTACATCATTTGTTTTTTTCCTCCATGTTTTTAGCACTTCTTTACTGCCCTCTTGTTTTAATAATATTAACGCTTTCTTCTTTTCACTTATGGCCCCTCTTACAGTCTTGTTAAGCCCTATTGGTTTCTTTTTACTTGTAGGTCTTTTATTTTTAAAGAGTATGAATTGCTCACATGAGGTAATTGAGATGTTTTTATACTTCCCCCATTTGTCGCCTGTACTATTGTTTTTGAGAAAGCTGTCCCAATAAATTTTGCCGATACTAGTTCTAAGATGATCAAATTTTGCTTTACTAAAGTTTCATTTTTATGTTGCTCCATGATAAGGCTTCCTATTGAATGACAGCTGGAAATTAATTATATTGTGGTCATTATTTCCCAAGTGTCCCTCAACCTGTACCACCGTGATTCTGTCCGGTTAGGTTTGTTAAAAATAGTTACAGGATTGCCCTCCCTCTGATTGGCTCCCGTACAGGTTATCTTTAATTGTTCTCAAGAACTTATCACCCTTGTGAGCTTTACAGGTTTCATCCTCCCATATTATATCTGGATAATTAAAGTCCCCCATAAAAATTATTCCTTGCAGTTTGACACCTCTTCTATTTGCCTTAAAGGGGTTGTCCCGAGGCAGCAAGTGGGTCTATACACTTCTGTATGGCCATAATAATGCACTTTGTAATATACATTGTGCATTAATTATGAGCCATACAGAAGTTATAAAAAGTTTTTTACTTACCTGCTCCGTTGCTAGCGTCCTCGTCTCCATGGTGCCGACTAATTTTTGGCCTCCGATGGCCAAATTAGCCGCGCTTGCGCAGTCCGGGTCTTCAGCAGTCTTCTATGGAGCCGCTCGTGCCAGAGAGCGGCTCCGTGTAGCTCCGCCCCGTCACGTGCCGATTCCAGCCAATCAGGAGGCTGGAATCGGCAGTGGACCGCACAGAAGAGCTGCGGTCCACGAAGACAGAGGATCCCGGCGGCCATCTTCAGCGGTAAGTATTGAAGTCACCGGAGCGCGGGGATTAAGGTAAGCGCTCCGGTAAACTTTCTTTACTTCCCTGCATCGGGGTTGTCTCGCGCCGAACGGGGGGGGGGGTTGAAAAAAAAAAAACCCGTTTCGGCGCGGGACAACCCCTTTAATAATACGTTTTCAGTTTCTTCTTTCATTTTTGGTGGCCTATAGAAAACCCCTATCAGGATTTTGTTATTTTTCCCTCCCATAATTTCTACACAGACATTCCATGCAGGGTCGTAACTATAGAGGATGCAGGGGATGCGGTTGCCCCCGGGCCTAGGACCCTTAGGGAGCCCATAAAGCCTCTCTTTTCCATATAGGGAGCCCAGTACTATGAATAAAGCATTATAGTTGGGGGCCCTGTTACAGGTTTTGCATTGCGGCCCAGAAGCTTCAAGTTATGTCTCTGTGCAGCATGGTTTAGGTATGGGTACGGGTACAGATACAGATGGAAGGGGGGGCCCAGCTCACCTTTTGCATCAGGGCCCCTGAGCCTTTAGTTACGCCCCTGATTCCATGTGTTCATCTCCTACACCTATATCTTCTTGTATGTAGTCAAAAAACAAGCACTCATCTCCTGTTCAATGGAAAAACCAAGTTCACCAGCGTAGAAACACATGGAGCTCTAGATGTGCCGGCAATCCATCCGGTATTAATGAGCAAGCAGTAAAACAAAATGTTGGCTCTAACGTGTGAAAAATACTTTATTCTTTAATACAGCAGACATTAGGCGACGCGTTTTCACCAACACTTGATCACATCAAATGTTATTAATTCACATGTGTGTTATTACTACTTTTTAAAAATAATATACAAATATACTAACCCAGCTGTGTAGGAATCATGCCTATATACTAGTCCCAAGCTCGGATAAATAAGGAGGGTTTGGGAAAGATCTGGCGACCTACTCAGTAAAAATTTTACCTAGGAAACTCTATGAAAGCGCTCTCAAATGATTCAGATATGGTATCTAATGGTAGTTCCCCAGTGGCTTCCTATTGAGTTTGTAATGGTGGCATGGTTTTGTGTCATCTGCAAATATTGATGTTTTAGTAGGCAATTCTTCTACCAGGTCATTAATAAATATATTTAAAATATGGCCAAATACTGACCCCTGTGGTACTAGTAATGGTGACCCAATCAGAGTATGTACCATTTATAACCACCTCTCTGCTTTCTATCACTGAGCCAGTTACTTACCCACTTACACACACTCACCCAGACCAAGCATTTCATATACCAACCTTTTATGCAGCACAGTATCAAACACTTCAGAAAAGTTCAGATACATCTAATATCCTCATGTATCAGGAAACCAACAGCCATCACTACAGGTTTCCTTCACCACTGTGTAATCTTGTATATTGTGAAACATTAATATCATTATAGACATTTCTAGTCATATCTTCTGTCATCATCAGAATCTCTCCCCTGTCCAGTGGCATCATCTGTTATAACCATAGATAAGAATGTTGTAATGTGACATCATCAGAATCTCTCCCCTCTCCAGTGGCATCATCTGTTATAACCATAGATAAGAATGTTGTAATGTGACATCATCAGAATCTCTCCCCTCTCCAGTGACAACATTTATTACCATAGATAAGAATGATGTAATGTGACATCATCAGAATCTCTCCCCTCTCCAGTGGCATCATCTGTTATAACCATAGATAAGAATGTTGTAATGTGACATCATCAGAATCTCTCCCCTCTCCAGTGGCATCATCTGTTATAACCATAGATAAGAATGTTGTAATGTGACATCATCAGAATCTCTCACCTCTCCAGTGACATCATCTGTTATTACCATAGATAAAAATGATGTAATGTGACATCATCAGAATCTCTCCCCTCTCCAGTGACATTTATTACCATAGATAAGAATGATGTAGTGTGACATCATCAGAATCTCTCCCCTCTCCAGTGACATCATCTGTTATAGCCATAGATAAGAATGATATAATGTGACGTCATCAGAATCTCTCACCTCTCCAGTGACATCATCTGTTATAACCATAGATAAGAATGATGTAATGTAACATCATCAGAATCTCTCACCTCCCCAGTAAGCTGGAACAGTACCTCTAGGGTGAGATTTAATATACTCTCAGCCATCTTACTTCAATACTTTTTCAGGGTTAATCAGCAAAAATATCTTACATAGAAGATATCAGAGGATTATATATTGTACGACCTGAATAGAGAGAGGAGACAATATAAAATCCACACAAATAGCCATGTATAGAATACATTTACTGGAGAGAATAGGAGGAAACATTTGAGAAGATTTTAACCCCTTCCAGCTGCAGCCTTTTTTGTTTGCTATTTTGCCATCTTCACTTTCAAGAAGATCCTAAATTTAATGTTTTCAGTGGCATGACTACATGAGGGCTTGTTTTTTGGTGGGAGGAGTTGTATTTTTAAAAAGGCACCACATAATGTATTCAAAAAAGTTTTAAAACTTCTTGGTGTGGAAAATGAGAAAATAAAAAAAACACAGTTGCACAGTTTGATTTTGTTTCTTTAGTTTTTTTGGCATTCACATTGCACTAATAATGACATGCTCTCTTTATTCTGCAGGTCAGTAGGATTACGGTAATAGCCAATATATGATTTTTTTTAAATGTTTTACTACTGAAAAAAATAAAATCTCTTTAAAAAGACTGCTCACTAGCACCATTTTTTGCACCATATGTTTATTTTTCCTTTGATGCAGCTCTGTGAGGGCTCGTTTTTTGCAAACTGACCTGTAGTTTTTATTGGTACCATTTTTGGGTACATACAACTTTTTGCTAGATTTTCGTTCGATTATTTTATTTTTTTCTTGAAAACAGGGTGATTGCATTTTTTTCTGGACTGCGTTCACTGTGCAGAATTAACAATGTGGTGATTTAACAATGTATGGAAAAAGTCTTTTTTTTTAGAGTTTCAATATTTTTATTATTTGTAACAATCAATATTTACAATTTTTTTTTACAAATTTTTACTTTTTTTAGTCCCTATAGGATACTTAAATTTGTGATTGCTTTTTTGCTTGTACAGTATACTGCAATACTACAGTGTACTATACCATGCTATACTTCAATTTGAGAGGCAATCTATTGCGTCGCTCCATGATTAGCGGCTGGGGAGCTGCAGCACTGCAGCCGGTAATCACTACTGCTGTGAGCGGCAATCAGCATGTGTGCCAGCGGAGAGGGCTCTGTGTGCTTTCCCTGGAATGTGTGCCATAGGTTCCCTACCATGGCTCAGTCAGAGACCCTGACTGTTGCCCGCAGAGCCCCAATGACTCCATGGAGCACAGTTTGGGAACTGCTAGTCTACAGTCAACTAGTACCCCAGGTCTTTTTCCATCTCACTTTTCCCTAGCAGTACCCCGTTTAGTGTATATTGGTGACATCCATTTCTCCTGCCTGTATGCATAACCTTACATTTATCAATATTGAACTTCATTTGCCATTTCTCTACCCAAATCCTCAGCTTATCTAGGTCCATTTCCAGCCATACGTTGTCCTCCATTTTATTATCTTAAATATTGATAATTTACTGTGCAGCCCCTCTATCAGGTCATTGATAAATATATTCAACACAATGGGGCCCAACACTGAACCCTGAGGCACCCCACTAGCAACGGTGGAGAATCAGAGTACACACCATTTATTGCCACCCTCTGTTTTCTGATTCTGAGCCAGTTCTTTACCCAACTTCACACGTTTTCGCCCAGACCGAGCTTCTCATTTCACATATCAGTCTATTATGTGGCACGGTGTCAAATGCTTTCGAAAAATCCAGATATATACGAGATCAATAGACTCTCCCAGGTCCAGCCTAGAACTCACTTCATTGTAGAAGCTGATCAGATTGGTTCTTCACTGCCTTTTTGCTTTAATCTTAATTCTTTCTTCTTTTCGTTTATTGCCCTCTTACAGTTTGTTGAGCCACATTGGTTTCCTTCTACTTGCAGTTCTTTTATTTTTAAAGCGTATGAACTGCTCACATGAGGTGATTAGGATGCTTTCAACTTCACATTTCTCTCATTATTTTTGAGGGTGTTGTTCCAATTAATGTTACCGATAGTAGTTCTAAGCTGATCAAAATTTGCTTTTCAAAAAGTTTAGTTTTTTTGTCGCTCCCTGATAATGACAGCAGGAAATTATTTATATTGTGGTCACTATTTCCAAAGTGTCCCTCCACCTGCACCCCAATGATTCTGTCCGGTTTGTTAGTTAATAATTCCAGGATGGCCCTCCCTCTAGTTGGCTCCTGTATAGGTTGGGTAAGGTAGTTCTCTTTACTTGTTCTCAAGAACTTATTACCCTTGTGAGATTTGCAGGTTTCGTCTTCCCGTAATAGATCTGGATAATTAAAGTCTCCCATAATAATGACTTCCTTGCAGTTTGACACCTCTTCTATTTGCCTTATTAATACATTTTCAGTTTCTTCTGTTATTTTTGGTGGCCTATAGAAAACCTCTATCAGGATTTTGTTATTTTTGCCTTTCTGCATTTCTACCCACAGAGATTCCACATATTCATTACCTACACCTATATCTTCTCGTAGCCTCAGCATTAAGGTAAGATTTAACCCAGACATACCCCTGCCACTTTGTTTTCCATGGTCTCTTTTGAAGAGATTGTAACCCTGTAAATTCCCCTCTTAATTACATCTATCATCAAGCCATGTCTCCATTATTCCTATGTTGTACTTCAGACATTTTCCCTTCAAGCTCACCAACTTCACTGATCAGATTTCTTGCAAGTGATTGCCATACAATTTATACGGTTGTTGTTATTCTTTATATTTGTTATGCTACATATGGTCGTATTAGCTGCTCTAACCCAACTCCCAGCTCGACCCCCATTCCCAATACTTGGTCCCAGGTCACGGTCTACACTGTCTTCCCCCTATTAACCTTTTTGCCCTCTTCCCAGTCCCTAGTTTAAACTCTCCTCCAACCTTCTAGCCATCTTCTCCCCCAGCATAGCTGCACCCTCCCCATTGAGATGCAGTTCATGCCTACTGTAGAGCCTATGGCTGACAGCAAAGTCAGCCTAGTTCTGAAGGAACCAGAAGCCCTCCTTCTTACACCAACTTTAGAGCCACTTGTTTACCTCCATAAGCCCCTGCTGCCTTTCTACTGTGGCTCGTGTTACAATTATTTTTTCCTGAGAAAACTACCTTTGAGGACCTCACCCTAGGCTTGGATCCTAGATCCCTGAAATCGTTTTTCAGGGTCCTCTATTGACCACTACCTTTGTCATTGGTGCCAATGTCCCCAATAACCGCTGGATCTTCTCCAGCACCTCCGAATGGAGACGGTAGTGACAAAATAGTGGCAGGTTACATAAGATAGGGGTGACGGTAGTGATAGAATAGTGATAGGTGACATCAGATAGTGGTGACAGTAGTGACAGAATAGTGACCGGTGACATCAGATAGTGGTGACAGTAGTGACAGAATAGTGACTGGTGACATCAGATAGTGGTGACAGTAGTGACAGAATAGTGACCGGTGACATCAGATAGTGGTGACGGTAGTGACAGAATAGTGACCGGTGACATCAGATAGTGGTGACGGTAGTGACAGAATGGTGACCGGTGACATCAGATAGTGGTGACAGTAGTGACAGAATAGTGACAGTTGACTTCAGATAGTGGTGACGGTAGGCTGCAGGCCATCAGGATCCCCGTCTAGTAGATAGAAAGGGCTGCAGGTCATCAGGGCTCCTCGCTCCGCACTCATCCAGGGGGGCAGATGTGGCTCTAGAGGGTCCTGCTGACCCCGTGTAGTAGATATAAAGGGCTGCAGGTCATCAGGGCTCCTCGCTCCGCACTCATCCAGGGGGGCAGATGTGGCTCTGGAGGGTCCTGCTGACCCGCGTCTAGTAGATATAAAGGGCTGCAGGCCATCAGGGCTCTTCGCTCTGCACTCATCCAGGGGGGCAGATGTGGCTCTGGAGGGTCCTGCTGACCCCCGTCTAGTAGAAATAAAGGGCTGCAGGCCATCAGGGTTCCTCGCTCCGCACTCATCCAGGGGGGCAGGTGTGGCTCTAGAGGGTCCTGCTGACCCCGTCTAGTAGTTATAAAGGGCTGCAGGTCATCAGGGCTCCTCGCTCCGCACTCATCCAGGGGGGCAGATGTGGCTCTAGAGGGTCCTGCTGACCCCGTCTAGTAGATAGAAAGGGCTGCAGGTCATCAGGGCTCCTCGCTCCGCACTCATCCAGGGGGCAGATGTGGCCCTAGAGGGTCCTGCTGACCCCCGTCTAGTAGATATAAAGGGCTGCAGGTCATCAGGGCTCCTCGCTCCGCACTCATCCAGCAGGAGGACAAGTTCAGCTTTCAGCTCTACAAATAGATCTTTTCTCCTAAATGTTTCCTCCAACCACATCAGACGGCTCTCCTAATTACTGATATCAGGATGTAATAAGAGGAGCCGGAGGACCTTCTAACACCTCCATTCAGGAGAGAAGAGCCGGACTACTGACTCCACAGGAAGGAGCTCCTTCTACCTCCAATCAGCAGTGCTGCTTAAGTGCAGCTGAAATTCCAAATATGCCTCCAGTCACAGCCATCCACAGAACTGCAGTAAGCCCCGCCCCTTCCAGTCATGTGACCTCGGACCATGTGACTTCCTGTCCTCAGACCTCCTAGGAGCCCCTCCATTCCGGCATCTACCCCGGAGGAGGTACGGGAGGGTTGTGAGACCTTCTGCCATCAGCAGGCCGTATGATGGGTCCTCATGAAGGAGCCGGCGCCCCCTGGTGGATGATGGGAGTCGCTGATGGAAGTTACCGGCTGTAACCCTTTCACTGCCTGAGAGGTGACATGTGCTCCTCACACAGCAGGGGGGACAATTAGGAGTTTAAGGGTTAATCACTGTAACCCGAAAACAAAGATCTGGTACCGTGTTAGCCAGTAGAGCAAAATGTGATTGTTCTCAGCAAGAGAAACGACGTAATCTTGTAGATATGATACCTTTTAATGGCTAACAAAAATACATGATGTAATAATAGCGAGCTTTCGTACCAACGCAGGGTACTTCTTCCGGCTTAAATGGATTGGATCTGAAGAGGCATGCATATTTATACACACTTATAACATACATACTTATGACAAGGCACAGATATGGATGTGATTGGTTCGCACTTAAAAGGAATTCTGCAAACCAGAAAACAAACTTTTTTTGTCTAGGCACTGATAGCGGAGTGAAAGTTTTATGGTCTCTAAATTACTGTTGGAGGTGGGGGAAAAGGTCAACAGGCTCGAATTGTTATAAGAGATACACAAACATTTTTAGCTAAATACTGATAAGGGAGTGAAAGTTTATGGTCACTGAATTACTGTTGATGGGGGTCTTATCTGTGCAATCAAGTCTCACACTTCCCATTCACGCATAAATCCTGGGGAATAATTTAACCCAGTATTCAGCGTGTCAAAGGTTGTTATCAATTTATACTCCCAAATTCTTCTGTGGTTTTGTGACTTGAAACCACCCTTCAATATCAAAACTCTCATATCTCCTATGTCATGTCCATGGTTAGAGAAGTGTTCGGCCACAGG
This sequence comes from Eleutherodactylus coqui, assembly GCF_035609145.1. Classification (NCBI taxonomy): domain Eukaryota; kingdom Metazoa; phylum Chordata; class Amphibia; order Anura; family Eleutherodactylidae; genus Eleutherodactylus; species Eleutherodactylus coqui. Next base: position 17,708,570 of record NC_089841.1, on the reverse strand, counting down.
TAATTCTCTTCTTCTGTGTTCAATCGTGTGACGGTGAGATCTCATCCTGGCTTTGAGTTTCTGTCCTGTTTCTCCAACATAAAGACCCCCAACAGGACATTTACTGCACATGATCAGGTACACAACATTGGACGAGGAACATGTGAATGTCCCCTGGATCTTATAGTCCTGCTGTGTGTTGGGGATCCGTATCCTGTCCGCAGTCAGTACATGTGAGCAGGTCTTACAGCTCCTTACATTACAGGGATAAGTTCCTTTTTGTGTGTCAGAGGGTAATGCACTCCTGATTATAAAGTTCCTCAAGTTAGGAGGTTGCCTGTAACACAGAAGCGGAGGGTCCGGGAATATGGTTTTCAGACGGTCATCCTTGTGCAGGGTATGGTGGAGTTTTCTTGCGGTTTTCCTTAGTACCTCTAGTTGCGGATTGTAGGTCACTACTAGAGGCACACGATTGTTTCTTTCCTTCTCCTTGTATTGGAGTAGTTGACTTCTGGGTATCCTGGTGGCTCTGGTGATTTGGTCATCAATTGAGGTGGGATGGTAGCCCTGATTTATAAATGTTCTTTTAAGATGGTACAAATGTTCCTCTCTGTCTGTTGGGTTGGAGCAGATCCGGTTGTATCTGATGGCCTGGCTGTAGACAATGGACTTTTTGATGTGTTTAGGATGGAAACTGTCCCATCTGAGGTATGTGGGCCGATCAATCGGTTTTCGGTACAGGGATGTCTGTATTGAGTTATTTGAAATCTTTATGGTGGTGTCCAAAAAGTTGATTTCTGTATGCGAGTAGTTTAATGTCAGGTTTATGGTGGGGTGGAATGCATTGAATCTTTCATGGAATTTTATTAATTCTTGTTCAGTGTTGGTCCAGATGATCATGATGTCATCAATGTAGCGGAAGTAGGCCAAAGAGAGACTGCGGAATCACCTTATCCACGTCTTCTACAGCAACAAGAATAGGGCCCTTGTGGACATACAAACTTTAAGAAATACACTTACAGAGGATGTGAACCTGGAAATGCAACACTTTTATACAACACTACGATGCTGCCTTATTCAGAACAAGGAAAAGAAACTCCAGAGACTTCGACTCAGAGCAGGTCTGTGCCCAAACACGGATCAGGAGCACCCCGAGTCTGGCAGGAGGGAACAGAACCCCCAACGGGACACGGACAAAGGTAAAGTCAGCTGTGTTATCAATCTGTCATCTCACAACCCCAGTAAGGTGGAGCTCAGTGTCCTCTCCAGGGGACTTTCATTCTGTCCCACTAAAACACTTGACAAAACAGAACTTTGTAGTGACATGGAGGAATATTTCAGAAGACTAAGACTGAAAGAATTCTTTCATGATAAAGAGGACACAGGCCTTTCAAGCACACAAACACAGGATAAACTTGGGGCCAAAAAGAAGTCTGATTGGACGCCCCCTCCTGGCCGGAGTCGCACTTTGGACAAATACATAGACTCCTTTAGGCATGCAGTGCAATCCAGTATACTGGACAAGCATGGAAGTGAAACATTTAATATCAATATGCAGGAAAGAAGGGCCATCCATGCACTTAAGAGCAACAAGGAAATCACAATTAAGCCTGCAGATAAGGGTGGTGCTATAGTCCTCATGAACACATCGGAGTACAAAAAGGAAGCAAACAGACAGCTGACGGACACCAGATACTACACTAAACTGAATCAAGACCCGACTCAGAAATATGTGAGGGAATTGAGAAGGGTCATTAGAAGCCTGTCTGTGGGCTCCACAAAACTTCTGGACTTGATACCGGAGAACCCCAAGGTGGGGACATTCTACATGCTTCCAAAACTACACAAAGCTGGCAACCCAGGAAGACCGATTATCTCAGGTGTGGGAACCCTCACTGAAGGAATCTCAGGATGGGTGGAAGGCATCCTCAAACCACTGGTGAGAAACACAACCAGCTACCTGCAAGACACCACGGACCTACTGAACAAACTGTCAACCGTAGGTCCCCTCCCCAATGGCACCATCCTGGCCACTATGGATGTGGAATCCTTATATTCCAACATCCCACACGAGGATGGACTGACTGCCTGCCAGGCGCACCTTGAGGCCAATGGGGTCGCCTCTGATGCAGTGCTACAACTCACAAGATTCATTCTCACACACAATTATTTCTCCTTTGGCAAAGAGAAATTCCTGCAACTCACAGGGACTGCCATGGGCAGTAAAATGGCACCGCAATATGCCAACCTTTTTATGGCAAAACTGGAGAGTGACTTTCTGGCCTCTTGCCCCAGCAAACCATTGGCCTACTTCCGCTACATTGATGACATCATGATCATCTGGACCAACACTGAACAAGAATTAATAAAATTCCATGAAAGATTCAATGCATTCCACCCCACCATAAACCTGACATTAAACTACTCGCATACAGAAATCAACTTTTTGGACACCACCATAAAGATTTCAAATAACTCAATACAGACATCCCTGTACCGAAAACCGATTGATCGGCCCACATACCTCAGATGGGACAGTTTCCATCCTAAACACATCAAAAAGTCCATTGTCTACAGCCAGGCCATCAGATACAACCGGATCTGCTCCAACCCAACAGACAGAGAGGAACATTTGTACCATCTTAAAAGAACATTTATAAATCAGGGCTACCATCCCACCTCAATTGATGACCAAATCACCAGAGCCACCAGGATACCCAGAAGTCAACTACTCCAATACAAGGAGAAGGAAAGAAACAATCGTGTGCCTCTAGTAGTGACCTACAATCCGCAACTAGAGGTACTAAGGAAAACCGCAAGAAAACTCCACCATACCCTGCACAAGGATGACCGTCTGAAAACCATATTCCCGGACCCTCCGCTTCTGTGTTACAGGCAACCTCCTAACTTGAGGAACTTTATAATCAGGAGTGCATTACCCTCTGACACACAAAAAGGAACTTATCCCTGTAATGTAAGGAGCTGTAAGACCTGCTCACATGTACTGACTGCGGACAGGATACGGATCCCCAACACACAGCAGGACTATAAGATCCAGGGGACATTCACATGTTCCTCGTCCAATGTTGTGTACCTGATCATGTGCAGTAAATGTCCTGTTGGGGGTCTTTATGTTGGAGAAACAGGACAGAAACTCAAAGCCAGGATGAGATCTCACCGTCACACGATTGAACACAGAAGAAGAGAATTACCTGTGGCCGAACACTTCTCTAACCATGGACATGACATAGGAGATATGAGAGTTTTGATATTGAAGGGTGGTTTCAAGTCACAAAACCACAGAAGAATTTGGGAGTATAAATTGATAACAACCTTTGACACGCTGAATACTGGGTTAAATTATTCCCCAGGATTTATGCGTGAATGGGAAGTGTGAGACTTGATTGCACAGATAAGACCCCCATCAACAGTAATTCAGTGACCATAAACTTTCACTCCCTTATCAGTATTTAGCTAAAAATGTTTGTGTATCTCTTATAACAATTCGAGCCTGTTGACCTTTTCCCCCACCTCCAACAGTAATTTAGAGACCATAAAACTTTCACTCCGCTATCAGTGCCTAGACAAAAAAAGTTTGTTTTCTGGTTTGCAGAATTCCTTTTAAGTGCGAACCAATCACATCCATATCTGTGCCTTGTCATAAGTATGTATGTTATAAGTGTGTATAAATATGCATGCCTCTTCAGATCCAATCCATTTAAGCCGGAAGAAGTACCCTGCGTTGGTACGAAAGCTCGCTATTATTACATCATGTATTTTTGTTAGCCATTAAAAGGTATCATATCTACAAGATTACGTTTCTCTTGCTGAGAACAATCACATTTCACTGTAACCCTGCACTGGGCACTGAGTCCTATAGGGGCTGTGAGGAAGGGGCCCACTGAGGGATCTCCGACAGACGGCAGCTCAGGGGCTTTCTGCAGTGACAGGAAGAAGGCGGCACGTTGTCATCTGTAGGTCGGTGTGAGTCTCCCACACAGGGAGGCGCCGTCTATGGAGAGCAGCGCCATTGTTTATTACACTGCAAGTCAGAAGGTGTAGAAGAGGAGAAAAACCTGCGGAACGTCCGGAGCGAACGCAGAAATGGTAGGGAGAAACACGGAGGATCCGGCGGTGAGCGACATAACTCTATCCGCCATCAGGACCATAGAAGACGTGTGTGATGTCACCGGTCACTATTATGTCACTACCGTCACCACTATCTGATGTCACCGGTCACTATTATGTCACTACTGTCACCACTATCTGATGTCACCGGTCACTATTCTGTCACTACTGTCAGCACTATCTGATGTCACCGGTCACTATTATGTCACTACTGTCACCACTCTCTGATGTCACCGGTCACTATTATGTCACTACTGTCACCACTCTCTGATGTCACCGTCACTATTATGTCACTACTGTCACCACTATCTGATGTCACCGGTCACTATTATGTCACTACCGTCACCACTATCTGATGTCACCTGTCACTATTATGTCACTACTGTCACCACTATCTGATGTCACCGGTCACTATTCTGTCACTACTGTCACCACTATCTGATGTCACCTGTCACTATTATGTCACTACTGTCAGCACTATCTGATGTCACCGGTCACTATTATGTCACTACTGTCACCACTCTCTGATGTCACCGGTCACTATTATGTCACTACTGTCACCACTCTCTGATGTCACCGGTCACTATTATGTCACTACTGTCACCACTATCTGATGTCACCGGTCACTATTCTGTCACTACTGTCACCACTATCTGATGTCACCTGTCACTATTCTGCCACTACTGTCACCACTATCTGATGTCACCTGTCACTATTATGTCACTACTGTCACCACTATCTGATGTCACCGGTCACTACTCTGTCACTACAGTCACCACTATCTGATGTCACCGGTCACTATTCTGTCACTACTGTCACCACTATCTGATGTCACCGGTCACTATCCTGTCACTACTGTCACCACTATCTGATGTCACCGGTCACTATTATGTCACTACCGTCACCACTATCTGATGTCAACAGTCACTATTATGTCACTACTGTCACCACTATCTGATGTCACCGGTCACTATTATGTCACTACTGTCACCACTATCTGATGTCACCGGTCACTATTCTGTCACTACTGTCACTACTATCTGATGTCACCGGTCACTATTCTGTCACTACTGTCACCACTATCTGATGTCACCGGTCACTATTATGTCACTACTGTCACCACTATCTGATGTCACCGGTCACTATTCTGTCACTACTGTCACCACTATCTGATGTCACCGGTCACTATTCTGTCACTACTGTCACCACTATCTGATGTCACCGGTCACTATTCTGTCACTACTGTCACCACTATCTGATGTCACCGGTCACTATTATGTCACCACTATCTGATGTCACCGGTCACTATTCTGTCACTACTGTCACCACTATCTGATGTCACCGGTCACTACTGTCACCACTATCTGATGTCACCGGTAACTATTATGTCACTACTGTCACCACTATCTGATGTCACCGATCACTATTCTGTCACCACTATCTGATGTCACCGGTCACTATTCTGTCACTACTGTCACCACTATCTGATGTCACCGGTCACTATTATGTCACCACTATCTGATGTCACCGGTCACTATTCTGTCACTACTGTCACCACTATCTGATGTCACCGGTCACTATTATGTCACTACTGTCACCACTATCTGATGTCACCGATCACTATTCTGTCAATACTGTCACCACTATCTGATGTCACCAGTCACTATTCTGTCACTACTGTCACCACTATCTGATGTCACCGGTCACTATTCTGTCACTACTGTCACCACTATCTGATGTCACCGGTCACTATTCTGTCACTACTGTCACCACTATCTGATGTCACCGGTCACTATTCTGTCACTACTGTCACCACTATCTGATGTCACCTGTCACTATTATGTCACTACTGGCTCCACTATCTGATGTCACCGGTCACTATTCTGTCACTACTGTCACCACTATCTGATGTCACCGGTCACTATTATGTCACTACTGTCACCACTATCTGATGTCATCGGTCACTATTATGTCACTACTGTCACCACTATCTGATGTCACCGGTCACTATTCTGTCACTACTGTCACCACTATCTGATGTCACCGGTCACTATTCTGTCACTACTGTCACCACTATCTGATGTCACCGGTCACTATTCTGTCACTACTGTCACCACTATCTGATGTTACCGGTCACTATTATGTCACCACTATCTGATGTCACCTGTCACTATTCTGTCACTACCATCACCACTATCTGATGTCACCGGTCACTATTCTGTCACTACAGTCACCACTATCTGATGTCACCTGTCACTATTCTGTCACTACTATCACCACTATCTGATGTCACCAGTCACTATTCTGTCACTACTGTCACCACTATCTGATGTCACCGGTCACTATTATGTCACCACTATCTGATGTCACCGATCACTATTCTGTCACTACTGTCACCACTATCTGATGTCACTGGTCACTATTCTGTCACTACTGTCACCACTATCTGATGTCACCGGTCACTATTCTGTCACCACTATCTGATGTCACCGGTCACTATTCTGTCACTACTGTCACCACTATCTGATGTCACCGGTCACTATTCTGTCACTACTGTCACCACTATCTGATGTCACCGGTCACTATTCTGTCACTACTGTCACCACTATCTGATGTCACCGGTCACTATTATGTCACTACTGTCACCACTATCTGATGTCACCGGTCACTATTCTGTCACTACTGTCACCACTATCTGATGTCACCGGTCACTATTCTGTCACCACTATCTGATGTCACCTGTCACTATTCTGTCACTACCATCACCACTATCTGATGTCACCGGTCACTATTCTGTCACTACCATCACCACTATCTGATGTCACCGGTCACTATTATGTCACTACAGTCACCACTATCTGATGTCACCGGTCACTATTATGTCACTACTGTCTCCACTATCTGATGTCACCTGTCACTATTCTGTCACTACTATCACCACTATCTGATGTCACCAGTCACTATTCTGTCACTATTGTCACCACTATCTGATGTCACCGGTCACTATTCTGTCACTACTGTCACCACTATCTGATGTCACCGGTCACTATTCTGTCACTACTGTCACCACTATCTGATGTCACCGGTCACTATTCTGTCACTACTGTCACCACTATCTGATGTCACCGGTCACTATTCTGTCACTACTGTCACCACTATCTGATGTCACCGGTCACTATTATGTCACCACTATCTGATGTCACCTGTCACTATTCTGTCACTACCATCACCACTATCTGATGTCACCGGTCACTATTCTGTCACTACAGTCACCACTATCTGATGTCACCTGTCACTATTCTGTCACTACTGTCACCACTATCTGATGTCACCGGTCACTATTCTGTCACTACTGTCACCACTATCTGATGTCACCGGTCACTATTCTGTCACTACTGTCACCACTATCTGATGTCACCGGTCACTATTATGTCACCACTATCTGATGTCACCGATCACTATTCTGTCACTACTGTCACCACTATCTGATGTCACTGGTCACTATTCTGTCACTACTGTCTCCACTATCTGATGTCACCTGTCACTATTCTGTCACTACTATCACCACTATCTGATGTCACCTGTCACTATTCTGTCACTACTATCACCACTATCTGATGTCACCAGTCACTATTCTGTCACTACTGTCACCACTATCTGATGTCACCGGTCACTATTCTGTCACTACTGTCACCACTATCTGATGTCACCTGTCACTATTCTGTCACTACTGTCACCACTATGTGATGTCACCGGTCACTATTCTGTCACTACTGTCACCACTATCTGATGTCACCGGTCACTATTCTGTCACTACTGTCACCACTATCTGATGTCACCGGTCACTATTCTGTCACTACTGTCACCACTATCTGATGTCACCGGTCACTATTCTGTCACTACTGTCACCACTATCTGATGTCACCGGTCACTATTATGTCACTACCGTCACCACTATCTGATGTCACCTGTCACTATTATGTCACTACCGTCACCACTATCTGATGTCACCGGTCACTATTATGTCACTACCGTCACCACTATCTGATGTCACCGGTCACTATTATGTCACTACTGTCACCACTATCTGATGTCACCGGTCACTATTCTGTCACTACTGTCACCACTATCTGATGTCACCTGTCACTATTCTGTCACTACTGTCACCACTATCTGATGTCACCGGTCACTATTCTGTCACTACCGTCACCACTATCTGATGTCACCGGTCACTATTCTGTCACTACTGTCACCACTATCTGATGTCACCTGTCACTATTATGTCACTACCGTCACCACTATCTGATGTCACCGGTCACTATTCTGTCACTACTGTCACCACTATCTGATGTCACCGGTCACTATTCTGTCACTACTGTCACCACTATCTGATGTCACCTGTCACTATTCTGTCACTACTGTCACCACTATCTTATGTCACCGGTCACTATTATGTCACTACCGTCACCACTATCTGATGTCACCTGTCACATGGGTTCAAATCTGACCACAGACAACATCTGTATGGAGTTTTGTGTTTCTTGTTCTTCTTCTTTGACTGTGGAGGCAAAATTAGTGAGCTGACTTTTTTCTCCGAGTGACTTTAATGAGAATAGAGGATCGTTCATCCCAATTGCAGCTTATTTTTTTTTTTATAAATCAAGCCAATTGCCTCTGATCGCTAATCACTAATCATGGAGTGCCATCTGGATGTCATGGCAGACTTGGGGTTTCCTGAAGACCCCCTAGCCTGATATGAACGGTTGTCTATTAAGACGTGCCTGTCAGAATACAGTATAGCATGGTGTAGTATCCTATACTGTACCGTATATTAGACTATACTATTGGACCATACAAAGACCCCTACAAGTTCAGCTCTCCTTTAAGAAGAAGTAAAAAAGAAAATTAAAATAAAGACTTTTTGATTAATTCAAAGAATACAAAAATTGAAAGTTAAAAAACTTGCCTTTTCCCATTTATTGTTAAATTATCACATTATCAATCTGCGCAGGGAATGTAGCCCGAAAAAAGAAAACATTCTGCGTTGTCAGATCACTCTGTCTACTAGACAGAAACTGAATAAAAAGTTATGAAAAATGTGTATATACCCAAAAATAGTAGCAATAAAAACTGCAGGTCAGCCTGCAAAAAATGAGCCCTCACATGGCTGATCAAACGGAAAATAACCAACGTACGGGGGAAAAGGGGGGGGGGGGGCAGGGAGCAATATGGAGAAATATTTATCAGCTTTTTTAAGTAGTACAACCTAAAAAAGGACCTAAATCGGCTGTCGCTGTAATCCTTCTGACCTGCAAAATACAGATATTGTCGTTATTACTGCAATTAGTTGTTTTAAGTCTTTGAATAAATTATAAGGTACCTTTTTTAAAAATACAACTTGTCTCACAAAAAACAAGCCCCCATGTAGTTATGTCACGGAAAATGTAAAAAAGTTTGGATTTTTTGGAAAGTACAGATGTGTGAGGGATTAGCGTCAGGGTAAGGTAGCGGCCGGGGCGTCCACGGCCAGAGACAGTGACACCAGGCAATAAGGTTCTTTAGTCCGGGCTTTGCCTGGGTTTATTTCAGCACAAAATAAAGCAAACCATAAAGTAACCCCTGCTCGTCTGAGCACTCACTACACATAGGCTCGGTCCTGACTACTCACTGTCAGAAATACTCCATGCTGCGCACAGCCAGTCCGGTCCTCAGACCTGCAGAGGTCTCAGCACACCTCTTTTAGGTGTGGAGGTTAGGGGCGTCTCCCTGTTAACCTCTGACCTTCTCAGCCATACACTGGGCTAGGCGGGCTCCTAGCTCCACTGAGCCGTCTCTCTGGCTCTCTCAGCCAACATCTCCCCTTGTTAGACCTGCAGGCCCAGGCTTTATAAGGCCTGTTACCAGCCTCACCTGGTACGTGGGAGTGGTCATCCCACCCTTCGCTTTGACCACTCCAGGAAAAGCCGGCCCGGACTATGCGGCTTGGAGCCACTTACACACTTCAGCGTTAGTGTTACTGACACACAAATGCTGGCTTGCTCCACCGAGCCCAGGCCGCTCGGTGGCACGTATCCACCCTCCAGCACTTTGTCAGTCACTGTCTCACAGATGGCAAAATGAAAATGATAAAAATGAAAAAGGCTGCAGCAGGAAGGGGTTAATATCTCCTCAAAGTTCCGTTATTCTCTCCAGTAAATGTTTTCTACACATGGCAATCCGTGGATTTTATATTCTCTCATCTTCTCTCCATTCAGGTCCTACAATAAAAGATCCTCTGATATCTTCTATGTAAGATATTTTTGCTATTTGACCCGTTCAGGATGGAGAAGGACGGAAACAAGATGGCGGAGAGTATATTAAATCTCACCCTAGAGATACTCTTCCAGCTTACTGGGGAGGTGAGAGATTCTGATGATGTCACATTACATCATTCTTATCTATGGTAGTAATAGATGATGTCACTGGAGAGGTGAGAGATTCTGATGATGTCACTTGGGAGGGTAGAGATTCTGATGATGTCACATTACATCATTCTTATCTATGATAATAGATGATGTCACTGAAGGGGGGAGAGATTATGATGATGTCACATTAGATCACTCTTAGCTATGGTAATAACTGATGATGTCACTGGGGAGGTGATGGACTCTGGAAATGTCTGTAGCGATATTTATTAATGTCTCCCCATATACAGGATTACACAGTAGTGAAGAAGACCTCTAGTGATGGCTGTTGGGCCCCTGTGTGTGATGGATGGGGAAGACCCCTGAGCCCAATCATGGGGCCCCCACCTCACCCCCCGATACATGAGGACATCAATGTACAGAAGATTCTAGAACTCACCAACAAGATGATTGAGCTGCTGACTGGAGAGGTGACGTTGCAGGGAATGCTGGGACATTATACAGTAACAGCACTGGAGGCTTCTGGGTGATGACTGTATATTGTGTTGTCAGGTTCCTATAAGGTGTCAGGATGTCGCTGTCTATTTCTCCATGGAGGAGTGGGAGTATTTAGAAGGACACAAGGATCTGTACAAGGAGGCCATGATGGAGACCCGCCAGCCGCTCACATCAGAAGGTAATAGACATGTAATTAGGAGCCCCCAAGCTAGAGAGGAAACGGGACATGTGCGCCTGGTGTTCTTGAGTAGAATAGTAATTGTTGATTATTGTCAGTGTATAATCAGAAGGCCTACAGATCACCAATACACATTTACTAATCACTGATATGTGATACTAGTCAGCGACTGTGCGGCGGATGTCTGCTGTATCTTCCAGTAGCAGGAGAATTTGTCTACAGAAGATCTCTGCTCCACCAGAGTGGGCCGGGAAGTTTAAAAACTCCCTGTTCCTGGCTAGTATGAGTAACCAGCAGCAGGGAGCTTTCACCAAGAGCCGCTGTATGCGGTTCCCAGTCACATGATCGCTGTTATCCAATGGATAACAACAATCATGTAAAAGTTAAAAAAAAGTTTTTAAAGTGTGAAAAAAAAAAAAAAAGTTTGTTTTATCTTCCCTTGGGGATCATATCCGTGAAGGTAGGTGAAATGGTGGACACATGCGCAAAAGCCGCAGATTGCCGGGATGATTTAAAATCTCACTAAAAGTAGCCGAGAGCCTGGAGGTCTCACTAGGGAGCCGCAGTACGTGGTAATTGGTCACATGATCACCGTTATCTAATGGATAACGGCAATCACGTAAAAGTAAAAATACAGCTAAAGTTTCACCTCCCGTCACGGATCCAAACCGTGAGGGGAAGTGAAATTACTTACCCAAGGCCTGCGGCGATGTCCTAAGACGGGATCCTTATCCGCTGACCTTTCCCCAGCTTTGACGCCTGCGCCCGTCGCCAAAATGGTGGACACAAGCACAAAAGGGAGGGCCCAGGTAATTTCAAATCTCCTTGCTCTCGGCTGCCGAGAGCTTGGGGCAGTGACCGAGGGCCGCGGTGACCTGTGTCTGGTCATGTGATCACTCTTATTCTTCATTCTTATGTGTGCGGTACAAAAAAACCCGTTTTTAAAATGACATAATTGCTAAAAAAAATAACAATCATAATTTTTTCCTTCTGCTTTTCTTAGATTTATTTAAAACCTGTAGTGTCAAAATACGCAGTACACCCCTAGATGAATTCATTAGGGGGTCTAGTTTCCAAAACGGGGTCATTTGTTGGGGTTCTCTATCGTTTTGGTCGCTCAAGGGCTCTACAAGTCGGCAATGGGGCCTGAAACACCTTCATGCAAAATGTCTGTTTTTAGAGCCACTGACACAAACGGACATAAGATTAGGGCCACAATGGGTATGTTTTAGAAGAAAGGACAAACGGGGATCCATTTTGGGGAGCAAATCCTAATTTTCATGTGCGCTATAGAAAAAAAAAAACCTTTATAGAGTTATTCCATGTTAAAGTGACACATGTCAGATTTCCAAACTTTGGCCTGGTCTTTAAGGCGCAAAAGGGCTTAGTCACTAAGGGGTTAAGTCGAAAATGGCCATCCCCCTAGTCGGGTCCTGTACAAGTTGTATGAGACAATTATCTAGTAATTGACAGAAAGTTTTTTACCTTTTATGAGATCTGCAGGTATCAGGGGACAGTACAGAGATCTCCCATCATCTATTATACCCAGAACTGTAATTAGGGGGCGCTCTAATAACTATGTATGCATATATCAGGGGACAGTACAGAGATCTCCCATCATCTAGATATACCCAGGACTGTAACTAGGGGGCACTCTAATAACTACACTACCGTTCAAAAGTTTGGGGTCACCCAAACAATTTTGTGTTTTCCATGAAAAGTCACACTTATTCACCACCATGCGTTGTGAAATGAATAGAAAATAGAGTCAAGACATTGACAAGGTTAGAAATAATGATTTGTATTTGAAATAACATTGTTTTTACATCAAACTTTGCTTTCGTCAAAGAATCCTCCTTTTGCAGCAATTACAGCATTGCACACCTTTGACATTCTAGCTGTTAATTTGTTGAGGTAAGCTTGTGAAATTGCACCCCACGCTTCTAGAAGCATCTCCCACAAGTTGGATTGGTTGGATGGGCACTTCTGGCGTACCATACGGTCAAGCTGCTCCCACAACAGCTCAATGGGGTTCAGACCTGGTGACTGCGCTGGCCACTCCATTACCGATAGAATACCAGCTGCCTGCTTCTGCTGTAAATAGTTCTTGCACAATTTGGAGGTGTGTTTAGGGTCATTGTCCTGTTGTAGGATGAAATTGGTTCCAATCAAGCGCTGTCCACTGGGTATGGCATGGCGTTGCAAAATGGAGTGATAGCCTTCCTTATTCAGAATCCCTTTTACCCTGTACAAATCTCCCACCTTACCAGCACCAAAGCAACCCCAGACCATCACATTACCTCCACCATGCTTAACAGATGGCGTCAGGCATTCTTCCAGCATCTTTTCATTTGTTCTGCGTCTCACAAACGTTCTTCTTTGTGATCCAAACACCTCAAACTTGGATTCATCCGTCCACAACACTTTTTTCCAGTCTTCCTCTGTCCAATGTCTGTGTTCTTTTGCCCATCTTAATCTTTTTCTTTTATTGGCCAGTCTCAGATATGGCTTTTTCTTTGCCACTCTGCCCTGAAGCCCAAAATCCCGCAGCCGCCTCTTCACTGTAGATGTTGACACTGGTGTTTTGCGGGTACTATTTAATGAAGATGCCAGTTGGGTACCTGTGAGGCGTCTGTTTCTCAAACTAGAGACTCTAATGTGCTTATCTTCTTGCTTAGTTGTGCAACGCGGCCTCCCACTTCTTTTTCTACTCTGGTTAGAGCCTGTTTGTGCTGTCCTCTGAAGGGAGTAGTACACACCGTTGTAGGAAATCTTCAATTTCTTAGCAATTTCTCGCATGGAATAGCCTTCATTTCTAAGAACAAGAATAGACTGTCGAGTTTCAGATGAAAGTTCTCTTTTTCTGGCCATTTTGAGCGTTTAATTGACCCCACAAATGTGATGCTCCAGAAACTCAATCTGCTCACAGGAAGGTCAGTTTTGTAGCTTCTGTAACGAGCTAGACTGTTTTCAGATGTGTGAACATGATTGCACAAGGGTTTTCTAATCATCAATTAGCCTTCTGAGCCAATGAGCAAACACATTGTACCATTAGAACACTGGAGTGATAGTTGCTGGAAATGGGCCTCTATTCACCTTTGTAGATATTGCACAAAAAAACCAGACATTTGCAGCTAGAATAGTCATTTACCACATTAGCAATGTATAGAGTGCATTTGTTTAAAGTTAGGACTAGTTTAAAGTTATCTTCATTGAAAAGTACAGTGCTTTTCCTTCAAAAATAAGGACATTTCAATGTGACCCCAAACTTTTGAACGGTAGTGTATGTATAGATATATCAGGGGACAGCACAGAGATCTCTCCCAGCATCTAGTTATACCCAAGACTGTAACTAAGGGGCACTCTAATAACTATGTATAGATATATCAGGGGACAGCACAGAGATCTCTCCCAACATCTAGTTATACCCAGGACTGTAACTAGGCGGCACTCCAATAAATATGTATAGATATATCAGGGGACAGTACAGAGATCTCTCCCATCATCTAGTTATACCCAGGACTGTAACTAGGAGGTTCTAATAACTATGTATAGATATATCAGGGGACAATATAGAGATCTCTCCCAGCATCAAGTTATAGCCAGGACTGAAGCTAGGGGGCACTCTAATAACTATGTATACATACCACGTTCCCCAGAAAATAGGTCCTACCCCGATAGTAAGACTTATCAAGTTTTTGGGGAATGTTTGAAATATAAGGCCTCCCCCCAAAATAGGACCTAGCTGAGGTCCCCCCGAAATTAAAAAAAATCAATACTCACCTGGTCCGCGGCATCCCAATGGTCCCGGTGGCGCTGTGGCAAACGGCTGAGTCCTCCCCGTCTGCCTGCTCAGTTTCTGCTGGTGACGGGGCTTTGAATACCCCCGCCTCCAGCAGAGCGAGCCCTGTGATTGGCTAATCTCAGCTCCATCTGCTAATCAAAGCTGGCGCTTGATGAGCCAATCACAGCCATTCAGTGAATGGCATCATTGAATGGCTGTGATTGGCAAATCGAGCACCGGCTGTAATTGGCTGCTGGCGCTGTGATTAGGCAATCACAGTGCTCGCTTTGCTGGAGGTGGGGTATTCAAAGCCCTGTTGCCAGAAAGAAGTTGAGCAGGCAGGCGGGGAGGACACTTGCCGCAGCGCCGCCGGAGACCATTGGGACACCACGGACCATCCGGACCAGGTAAGTATAAGCCCCCTCCCGAAAATAAGACACGGTACCCTTTTTTGGGGGAAAAATAATATAGGACAGTGTCTTATTTTTGGAGAAACACGGTATATCAGGGGACAGTACAGAGATCTCTTCCGTCATCTATTTATACCCAAGACTGTGACTGTAATAAGAGGGCACCTCTCTACGCCTAGAGGAAAGAAGGTTTATACACCGACATAGAAGGGGGTTCTTTACTGTAAGAGCAGTGAGACTGTGGAACTCTCTGCCTGAGGACCTGGTGATGGCGAATTCAATAAGAATACAAGAGGGGCCTGGATGTCTTTCTTGAGCGATTCAATATTATGTTATATCACTGATTACTCAGAGGGATTGGTGGTCCAGGGATTGTTCAGATTGCCAGATTGGAGTCAGAAAGGATTTTTTTCCCCTTAAATTGGGATAATTGGCTTCTACTTCTACATTGTGTTTTTTTGCCTTCCTCTGGATCAACATTGGGGGATAATGGGCTGAACTGGATGGACATGTGTCTCTTTTCAGCCTTATACACTGTTCCTATATAGGAAATATTCTAACACAAGAGAGTTCAACTACGTATTGATGCCACAAAGCCCCAATAGTTGCCATGCTATATATAATTAAACATGGAAAAAGTCATACAAGGAAGAAAAACACATGAAATCAAAAACATCCCCACATTATGATAGCATTGACAAAGATCTGGCAACAGATCGAAACGTTGCATGGGTGATATTGAGGAATAAAACGTTGGACTTTTACTGCATCTTCTCTGCTGCCATGGATTTACTTCTTTCTCAGTGCTATTTGGAGTCTCTGGATCCAGGCTCCTTCCGTGGCTGGCATTTCTTTGTTGAGTCCCACCTTAACTGGTACAATGGAGTAGTGCCGTCTGCATTACCTTTCTTAGGTCCAACTGTTTCATTGCTCCCATGCAAAGATAGGTGGCACCATAATTACAGGCCTCTGTGTCTGTCTGAAACACTTCCAAGTCCTTGTCCAAAAGACATTTGGCCTCAGGGCACCCATTAGATGCACCACCTTTGATACCCACCAGTGCCTCCATTTGCAATGGTTGTAATGTATCACTGGTACTGGAAAGGAGCCGGGGATGTAGTATCCATGCAGGACTGGAGAGTAGTCAAGAGGAAACTGGAGGTCGTCAGAAGGTAGTCATAGGTGCAGTATAATGGATGAAGTGGAAAGCATAGTCAGATGGAAGCCAGGAGTCGTTATTAAGTAGTTACAGTTGCAGTGAACAGTTGGTGAGGCGGAAAGCGTAGTCAGATGGAAGCGGAAGTCATTCTCTGGTAATATTGCAGAAATAGTGGAGGAGCTGGTAACGTGGAGATTGACCAAATAGTGCTGTGAAACAGAATAGTCAAGCAAGGAGGGAGTGGCAGGGCCAGGCTTTCATAGAAAGTTACAATTAGTGGCAGGGTGGGGACAGGACAGAGATGCAGGGAATAGATCAGGAGGAATATAGAACAACGATAGGTTTCAATAACTGTCCAAGTACTGAATGGCATAGTGGAGAGAGCTGCCGACTGGAGTGCTGGAGGTTTGAGCAGTGGTGACAGTGGTGCAGCAAATAATCAATCTGGACTGTTATAGAGTGGAACCGGGTTGTCTACAGCAATGAATCTAGGTTTAGTTTGGCATAGAGGACAGATGTGTTTGTGTCTGGAAACCTAGAAGAGCGCCAGAATCCTGCCATTGCTGCGGAGTGGTTGAACATCCTTCAGCTACATGTGTTGCCTCTTGTGGCAGGGCTTCTAAGAGGTATTTTCAAGCAGGATAATATTTAGCCACACGTAATAACTCTACATCATTGCCACACTTCTGGGATGCCAGCTTAAATAGCTTATGAGTTTGCATCAGAGACAGCAAATGTGGACCGATATGCCGCAGGATACCTGTTACCATGCGGCGGTTATGGCTCCTCCCGAGGCGGCAGTGTGCTGGATCCCGCGGTCAGGGCGCGTCCCCCTGACTTGTGGTCTGGCTGCCGGGGGCGCGGGTGCCTGTGGCTGGCGGTGCCGTGCGCGCGCACCTGGGAGTGCAGCTGCCATGCACGAGCTCCCTTTTGATGTGTTAGGTGGAGTTGGCCATCTCCCTCTCTCTGCCTCTGGGCGGAGGCTTCTGTTTAAAAGTCTGACAGTGACTGCAATCACTGCCAGTTATTGGTTTCCCTTAGATTGCTAGCTAGTCTGCATCTGTAGGTCTCCTGGCTCTGTCAGCTTGTCTGCTATTTTGTTACCATCAGCCAGGTTGTTCCATCTGCCTCGATACTATCAGTAGTGTTTCGTGCTTTTTTTTTTTCATCTGCCTGTCCTGTCGGTAGTCTACCCATTTCATCTAGGTACTCCAGCGCTCCCTCTCAGTCCCTAGATAGCATGGGGACTGCCGCCCAGTTTCCCGCCTGGGGTTAGCCAGGAGTGGAGGCAAGTAGGCAGGGACAGGGCTTGCGGGTATGATCCAGGGCAACCCGGGCTGGCGTATCCAGGGTAGATTACTGTAACATGATAACTGGCCCTTAAAATTGCCCAGCGGGTTTTGTTTTTACTCTCCAATGGAGGCCATGAGTACCCTCGCAATTCAGCTGCAGGATTTAGTGGTCTTGATCCAAGACCTGTCTGGTCGTATGGTGGCCCAGGAGCAGCGGGAGTCAGTGTATGTTTCTGCTGCTCCTTCCATTCCTGAGCCCAAGTGTCCTCTTCCGGATGTGTTTTCAGGGGAGAGGAGCAAGTTTTTTGTTTTTCAGCAGGCATGTGATTGTACTTCCGGATGCGGCCCCGCTCATCCGGCTCAGAGTTCCAGAAAGAGGTATTGATTATGTCCTTATTTCGGGGGTTCCCCCCAGACA
The DNA here is from genome assembly GCF_035609145.1 of Eleutherodactylus coqui. Classification (NCBI taxonomy): domain Eukaryota; kingdom Metazoa; phylum Chordata; class Amphibia; order Anura; family Eleutherodactylidae; genus Eleutherodactylus; species Eleutherodactylus coqui. Next base: position 17,690,320 of record NC_089841.1, on the reverse strand, counting down.
TGGGCCTACTCCTTACCTGAGAGTTCGGCTTGCCTGTAGTCAGTTGATTTGTTTTTTCGGGAAAGTGGAGGTATTTTTGATGAGCCGGACCATGCGGGGTTGGCGGTATCTCATCTCATGTCCCTTCGTCAGGAGGAGTAGTGGGTAGAGGACTATTGCTCTAAATTTAGACAGTATGCTGGTGCAACCTCTTGGAACGATAGTGCACTTAAAGGGATTCTGTCACTAAAAAAGAAAAATTCTATACTTACCTATTCCTCCCCCATCAATCAACTTACCAGATCTTCACCTCCACTATCTTCTCCTGTCTCCTGCAGTCCGGGGGGGGGGGTCACTTCACCTCCAGCTGCCTGATTTCTCTCCTTCCTGTGAGGTTACGTACATTTGGTTGGCAGTCTTCTGCCTTCTTCTGCCTGCCAACCAATGAACATTACGTCACAGCTCACAGGCCAGCAGGGTGACTGCCTATCTTCTTCAGAGATTGTTCAAGACAGCTATCTCTGAAATAGATTACAATTCCTTCCTAGGTAGTGAAGCTACAGCACAGGGATGTGACCTTCACTGACCCAGCCGGAAGGTATTTGAGATAAGCAGCCCTCATAACAAGATGGTCCCTGCCTGCAGTGAGCTGGCCTGGGGCACTGGAGAAGCTCAACCAGGAGAAGATGTGATAAGAAGACAGACAGGGAAGGAATAGGTAAGTTTAGATAATTTTTTTTAAATGACAAAACCCCTTTAAGGATGTTTTTTTGTTGGGTCTTTCTGACGCTGTCAAGGATCTACTCATTTCGCATCCTGCTCCCTTGACACTCAATGGGGCGATGGACTTGGCAGTCAAGGCTGACAGAAGGCTGATATCTAGAAAAGAGGAACGTCAGGCCCACAAAGTTAGGGAATCCGGCAGACCTGCTCCCTCTTCTCCCAGGCCAACTTCTGGTGCTGAGCCTATGGAAGTGGACCAGCTAAGTCCCGAGGATTGACGACTGTTCCGAATCACGCAGCATTTCTGTCTCTATTGTGGGAAAGCCGTACATTGTGTAGCAACCTGTCCTCAGAAGCAGATGCAGCATCAGCCTGAACCGGCGGAAAACTTCAGATCCTAGGTGACTGTCGACAGGGTCGCCTAGGATCACAGGTACTCCCTAAGTTGTGGGTGCCCTGTCATATTGGCTTCCGGAATTTCACTCGGTCCGGTCAGGCTTTTATTGATTCGGGTGCTGCCGCTAATTTGGTTAGTCTAAGCTTTGTCAGACCCCTGATGGCTGAGTTCTCGGCATTGGAGACGCCCATATGCTTTACTAGCATTGATTCCACCCCTCTGTCTGCGGGTGTTGTCCAGTGGAGGACTCCCATGGTACAGTTCATTGTGGGTGTTCTCCATTCTGAGAATCTGTCATTCTTAGTAATGGAGAGGATGTCTGCTGATGTAGTACTGGGTATGCCCTGGTTGGCACTGCATAATCCCCGATTTGATTGGTCCACTCGGGAATTGACACATTGGGGTTGTCCTGTCATAGTCACTTAGCTACTATATCCATGTGTTCAGCAGATGCCATATTTATCCCCGAGTATTTGTTTTATTTCCATGACGTATTTTCCAAGAAACTGTCTGAGACTTTGCCTCCCCATAGGGAGTGTGAATGTGGTATTAATTTGATCTCCGACAGTCCGATCCCAAGGGGAGCCATTTTTAATTTGTTGGGGAGGGAGCATGAAGCCCTTAAGTCCTACATCTCAGAGTCTCTGGACAAACGACACATCAGGCCGTCCATTTCCTCTGCCGGGGCAGGTCTCCTCTTTGTAGAGAAGAAGGGTGGGACATTGAGGCCTTGTGTGGATTATCGGGCTTTGAATAAAATTACTGCGAAGAACCAGTGCTCCTTGCCCTTGATTCCTGACTTATTGAATCAGGTGGTAGGGGCCCACTGGTTTTCCAAATTGGACTTAAGGAGGGCGTAGAATTTAAATTGCATCCGACAGGGAGATGAGTGGAAGACTGCATTCAACACCCCGTTAGGACATTTCAAATGTCTAGTCCTGCCCTTCGGACTTTGTAATGCCCCCGCTGTGTTCCAGGGTTTTATAAACGCAGTCTTCCACGACTTCCTGGGGATATTCTTGGTCATATATCTCTATGACATTCTGGTGTACTCCCCAGACTGGGATTCACATGTGCGGCACCTGAGGCTGGTTCTGGCCCGTTTGCGTGAGTAACTTTTTGTCAAGTTGGAGAAATGCAATTTTGGTACTAAACAAGTGTCCTTCCTTGGTTATGTGATTTCACCCACGGAGATTCAAATGGAGTCTGATAAAGTGGCAGCAATCTCCCAATGGGTCGGACCGGATAACCTGAAAGCTCTCCAGTGGTTCCTAGGGTTCGCAAATTTTTACCGTAAATTCATTAAGAATTATTCAGTTATTGCGCAACCCCTGACCGATCTTACCAAGAAGGGGGCCGACTTTGTAAGATGGTTGCCAGAAGCCCTAGAGGCTTTCAGTCATCTCAAAAGGGCATTTACTGCCGCCCCGGTACTAGTACAGCCTGATGCATGGCGACCGTTCTTCATTGAGGTTAATGCATCTGAGGTGGGGGCGGGGGCTGTATTGTCTCAGGAAATCAGTGGGAGAGCTGGGTATTGCCCATGCGCGTTCTTCTCGGCGGAACAGAACTACGACGTGGGTAATCGTGAGTTATTTGTGATTAAGTGGTCTCTAGAATAGTGGCGTCACAATATAGAGGGGGCAAGGCATCCCATTACTGTATATACTGATCATAAAAACTTGGTATATCTTGCCAACGCTGAGACTCACAGCTCGTCAAGCCAGGTGGGCATTGTTTTTCACCAGGTTTAACTTCATCATTACTTATATTCCAGAGGAGAAGAACGTGAAGGTGGACATCCTCTCACAGAGTTTCGGTTTGCCGGAAAGTGAGACAGTGGCTCCCGAGAATATCTTGTCACCTGGGGTGGTGGTGGCAGCTGTAGAATCTGATCTCGTCCCTCGCCTACAAAATTATCAGCAGGACGCTCCCTCGGGGGTGCCGGAGGGCAGATGATTTGTACCAGAGACTTTGCGTCTCAGGGCCATTGAAGAGTGTCACTCATCTGTGCTCGCAGGTCATCTGGGAGTTCAGGGGACTCTGGATCTTTGTCCTAGACACTACTGGTTGCCAGGCATGTCTCGGGAGATCCGTAACTTTGTTAAAGGATGCTCTGTCTGTGCACACAGTAAAAGTTGGCGATGTCAGCCGGCGGGGCCTTTGAGACCGTTACTGGTGCCTTCTCGCCGGTGAACGCATTTATCGGTAGATTTTATTACCGATCTACCTAAATCTCAGAAGTTCACCACCATCCTGGTTGTTGTGGACTGCTTCTCAAAAATGGCTCATTTCGTGGCGCTAGAGAAGTTACCTACCACGATAGAATTTTCCAAGATTTTTGTAAAAGAAATCATTCGTCTACATGGGGTTCCCGGGAACATCGTATCTGATCGCGTGGTTCAGTTTGTTGCGCAATTCTGGCGAGCCTTCTGTAGGAACCTGGGAATGTCGCTTTCCTTTTCATCAGCATTCCACCCGCAAACTAATGGTCAGACTGAGCGGAAGAACCAGGATTTAGTGCAATATTTACGGTTGTTTGCTAGCGAAAAGGCTCATCAGTGGGCAGAATTCCTGCCGCTGGCAGAGTTTGCGCTATACAACCATACTTGTTCTTCCACTGGGGTGTCTCCATTCTGTTGCGTATATGGTCAGCATCCTCGCTTCCTTACAGCTATTTCTGCACCGTCTGCCTGTCCTGCAGCTGATGTCGCCACAGATGCGCTGCAGGGTGTATGGAGAGAGGTACAGAAGAATCTGGAAGCAACGGGGGCTCGTATGTAGTTGCGTAGTGGGAAGAGTCTGTCGGTGTCTGAACCACACAGGGTGGGACAGAAGGTGTATTTGTTGTCTAGAAATCTCAAATTGAAGGTTCCGTCCTTGAAACTGGCGCCACATTACGTGGGTCCCTTTGTCATTGAGTGGGTAGTAAATCAGCTGGCCTATGAACTTGAATTGCCAGCTACTTGGAGGGTATATAGGGTTTTTTACAAGTCGTTATTGAAACCTTTTGTCCCTTCGGTGACACTTGGATGGTGCGATTTTTAAATCGTGTTTTGATGAGGCTTTCGAACACTTCTGCTGGAGGTTGCAAATTATCTTCATATGTTTTAGAATGGATGATTATATCATCTAAATAGAGAAGCACAATTTTAAAGTTTTTATGCCCGAAACATTGAGGTGTTGAAATAAGCCAGGAGCATTACAGTGTCTGGTGGGCATACTATTGAATTCAAAGAGTCTCATCGGGCTAGTGAATGGCTTTTTTTCTTTATTTTCCTTGGCAATGGGTGGGTACTTGCCAGTAACCACTTGTTAAAGGGGTTGTCCCGCGCCGAAACGGGTTTTTTTTTTCTCAACACCCCCCCCCCCCCCCCCCGTTCGGCGCGAGACAACCCCGATGCAGGGGCTAAAAAAGAACACCGGACAGCGCTTACCTGAATCCCCGCACTCCGGTGACTTCTTACTTACCTGCTGAAGATGGCCGCCGGGATCTTCTCCCTCGGTGGACCGCAGGGCTTCTGTGCGGTACATTGCCGATTCCAGCCTCCTGATTGGCTGGAATCGGCACGTGACGGGGCGGAGCTACACGGAGCCGGCATCCTGCACGAGCGGCCCCATTGAGAAAAGAAGAAGACCCGGACTGCGCAAGCGCGGCTAATTTGGCCATTAGACGCCGAAAATTAGGCGGGCTCCATGGAAACGAGGACGCTAGCAACGGAGCAGGTAAGTGAAAAACTTCTTATAACTTCTGTATGGCTCATAATTAATGCACAATGTACATTACAAAGTGCATTAATATGGCCATACAGAAGTGTATAACCCCACTTGCTGACGCGGGACAACCCCTTTAAGTCTAATGTAGAGAAATATGCAGTGGAACCTAATGCTCTTAATGACTCCTCAATTTGTGGTAATGAATAGCCATCTTTGAGTTATATTGTTGAATGTTCAGTAATCTACACAGAATCTTAAGCTTCTATCCCTCTTTTTCACGAGTACTAAAGGTGTTGCCCATGGACCGTGACTCTCTTGAATGACTCGGACCTCTTTCATCTCATGGATCATTTCCTTGACTGGTTGATACACGACTAGTGAAATGGGCCGGTATCTCTCCTTAATTGGAGAATGAAGTTCAACTTATTTGCCCTCTGACATTGGTAAACCTCTGCTGGGTTCACAGTGCTTTAACCCCTTGAGTGGCACGCCCGGAAATTTTCCGGGACATGCTCCACTGCCCATAGCGATACAGCCCGGAAGATTTCTGGGCTATGTATCACTATGGGAGCTGCAGAGCACAATGCCACAAGCTGTGACATTGTGTTCTGCCTGCACAGACCCACAGAGAACAAAGCAAGGGCTTTGAACAACAGAAGCAGAAGATATTGCCGATATGCTGGCAATCTCCTGCTTTGTTTACAGGTTGCCATAGAGACCATCGGCTTGTCAGAAGCAAGCCGATGGTCTCTGTGGCAGGGAGAGCTTGGTGCTTGGCTGTGAGAGGACAGCTAGGTACTTGCTCTTACAGCAGAGATCAGAGAAAACCTCCGATCTCTGCTGTGTTAACCCTTTACATGCGGCAGTCTGTGACTGCAGCATGTAAAGGGCTGTCACTGCAGCATGCTAAGGGCTGTCACCATCGGACCCCCGGAATGTGATCAGGGGGTCCTGATGGGTCCCTGTGGCAGTCCCCTAAAGGGACAAAAAAAATTTAAAAATTAAAAAAAAAAAAGGAAAAAAATTATTAAAAAAATTATAAAAACACTTGTCTCCCTTTACTTTGTAAAAAAAATCAAAAATACAATCACGCATGTGGTATCCATGCGTCGTAATGACCCAGAGAAGGAAGTTAATACATTATTTAACCCCTTAATGACATGGCCCCTTTTTTTTCTTTTTTTCCTCCCCCCCTGTTTAAAAAATCACAACTTGTCCCGCAAAAAACAAGCCCTCATATGGCCATGTCAATGGAAAAATGAAAAAGTTATGGCTCTTGAGACGCAACTGCAAAATTAGTTGAAATTCAATGATTAGACCATTTAAAAAAACCTGCCCTGGTGGGCACGACAGGGTGGTAGGAAACCCACCACTCAAGGGGTTAATGGCTTTTTGTAGGGCTTGTTGCCAAGCTTAAAAAGTGGAAGGTGTAGATTTCTGTAGCACATCCACCATTTCATCCTTGTAGTTTCATAGCACATTCACTCCCAGTATTACTGCAGGGGCATTTCTCTCTTTCACATCTACGACTAAGATTCCTTGTCGTGATAATTTGACTCTTCCTGCATGCACAGTTGCTTTCCAATATCTCACAAGGGGTTTACCATGGGTGGCAATGATGTCGTCTTGTAATTGTTCTGGTGGCTGGATCAGTATATCTGTATTCCAGTATTGCTCAAACGTGGCTTTGCATATTGTGGTGACCTGCGATTTGGTATACAACAAACTTAGCAAAGGCACTCTGTCAAAGTAAACAGTCATTTCGGAACAGAGTCCCACATATTGTGTTAATCACTTTGTATTTTCAGGAAATATTCTTTGTCCACCCGAGGGGCAGTTCTTTTGCCTTAGGGGAAAACTGTTTAAACTACCAACAATTGCGCTCTACATGTCCTCTTTTGTGACAGTGCTTACAAACAACTTGTCCGGGGCTATCGTGTGTCTTCAGGCCAATGTTCAGCTGGAGGAGCACATAGTTTCTGAGGAGTATTGTTTTCCAACTTTCCAGGCCAGGAATTAGTCTTGGCTTCTAGCTCTACTATCTTCTGGCACAAAGTTGACAAACTATGAACCATCTCGCCATGTTTCTCTGCATCTTACTCAGCAGGTCAGTTGTGGCGGTCTGCAACTGACCCTTCTGTACCGCAAGTACACTTTTGAATGGTTTGTCTCCAAGGACATGGAATGTGGCTTCCAAGTTCTCTTCGGTATTGCTCTGATTCTTTTGGCCTAATTCTTTGATGGCAAGTTCCTTGAAATCCAGTAAAGAGGTATCTGCATTTTCTATGTAATATTTCTAGCTGTCTCCTTAGATGCTCCGTAACTGCACCCTCTATAAATTGCTCACAGAGCATTTGATCTGCATTGGTTGCTTCTCTGGTATCCGCATGGAGCATGGCTTTCATACTGTCCTGCAGAGAGGGCATATTCCCTAAGGGACTCGTCTGCCTTTTGTTTCTTGTTAAAGAACTGTTTCTTAATTCCAGATGACGTCTAAATTTCAAAAATGCTTTGAAGTCTGTTGAATATTTGATCCACAGTCTTCTTTTGGTCCCTGGGCCAACACTTAACTTCTCTTGCTGCAGCTTCCTCTAACTGGCCAACTAGCATTTCTCCTTTTTGCTCATTAGTAATGGGGCATAAATGATACATGGCTTTCATCTCCTATTTAAATTTGCATAGCCTATGCAATTCACCACCATAACGTTGTCACCATTGGGCTACTAAATAGCATAGCATGGTGAGAGGCATAATGGGAGGTGGAGCAGTAGTGGCGGACCAAGTACCACTGGTCTGCTCATTGTCGCTGGAATAAACCATGGTTATATGCAGCCACAGACAGACAATGCAAACAGTAGACAAAATATCAGTTGCAAATTTTGAAGTGTTAAAATGGCAAAATGGCTCCACTAAAAAAATCTGTCGTGCTCAGGCACTTAGTGTGTGGGATGATAGCTTGGATGATGAGAAGAGTGGTATATGAAATAAAATGCTGTCACATCAGCTATCACCACAGCTCTTCAGGTAGTACTGTCTGCAGCAGAGCCCAAGAAATGTTATGGCGTTGTAGATAATGTAGTATTTCGTGACGCCAGTGCCATATAGCACAATAGTTTATGGATATAGTATAATAGTTTTATCAGTGATTTATGGATATAATTTGCATGGAAGATGGCCGAGGAGATTTGGGAGAGGTGAGGTGGCAATATCACAATTTATATATAGTGGCCTTCTGACCACTTGCTGATCTACCCATCATAGGAATTCGAGAGTCGTGGAGGACTTTGCTGCCAGTTACTAGTGCCAAGTGGCCTTAATGAGGTTTTGGAGACGTATCCAGACATCTCATAGTCCAAATTCTCCTTTTTAAGAAATATTTTTAAAATAAACATTTTGTTTCTCCCAATTCATCCTGCTCCGTCCGGGATAGAATAGCTATTCAGCTACCATTGTATTATTTTTATTCCACATTTTGGTTTTATGTACCTATGATTCCTTTCCTCGAGCCTCATTGTCTTTATTTACTTTACTAATGGTTATTTTAAAAGTTTTACATGTTTTTATAATGGTTTCCTTTTATTTCTATTCGATTTTACTTGACTCCATTGTATAAATTTTATGTATCTTTTATACACCAAGTTTTATACATGTTTTATGAGTGTTCATCCATTCCTGCTATCATTGATATTTTCATGGACCAGCAGTTGCTTGGTTTTTAGGTTAGCTCACTTGCCATGTCAGAACCCACAGTTACATGGGCCACCAGATGCCCATAATGGCTATTTTGAGAGATTGTTCTGGGTAACTCTCGGCCTGTGTAAAAGTACCCCTTTACTACATAACTTGTAATTGATACTGATATTTTATAACATTTCTGTATAATTTGTAAAGTTTTAGTATTTAAAAAAAATCTGCTTTTTTTTTCTTGCAAGAATACAGTATCGGGAGGTCAGAGGGATGTCTGGTAGCTGCAGAAGATTGTGGTGTCACCGAGGATACATATGAAGAACCTGTCATTATCATAGATATTACCTCAGCCCTTCACAGCAAAGATCCATCATCTGATCCTCCTATACAGGTTACATCTTCTGATTCATCACAGGCTGATAAGCAGAAGAAAAGTCAAAGAAGGGGAGAACTTCAGGGAACTCGCACAGGGCAGAATATGTTTTCATGTACAGAATGTGGGAAATGTTTTAGAGAGAAAGCAAATCTCATTGTGCATCAAAAAATTCACACGGGGGAAAAGCCATTTTCATGTTCAGAATGTGCTAAATGTTTTAATCGGAAAGAAAATCTTGTTAGACATCAAAGAACTCACACAGGAGAGAAGCCGTTTTCATGTCCACAATGTGGGAAATGTTTTACCCATAACTTTTATCTTGTTACACATCAGAGAATTCACACAGGAGAGAAGCCGTTTTCATGCTCGGCATGTGAAAAATGTTTTTCAGTTAAAGCAGAGCTTGCCAGACATTTAAGAATTCACACAGGGGAAAAGCCATTTTCATGTTCAAAATGTGGGAAATGTTTTAGAGATAAAACAGGTCTTGTTGTACATCAGAGATCTCACACAGGGGAGAAGCCGTTTTCATGTTTAGAATGTGGAAAATGTTTTTCTGTTAAATCAGACGTTGCTAGACATCAAAGAATTCACACTGGGGAGAAGCCATTTATATGTTCAGAATGTGGGAAATATTTTAGAGATAAATCAGGTCTTGTTGTACATCAGAGAACTCATACAGGAGAGAAACGGTTTTCATGTTCAGAATGTGGGAAATGTTTTGTGGAAAAAGCAGTTCTTATTGTGCATAAGAGGATTCACACAGGGGAGAAACCATTTTCTTGTTCAAAATGTGGGAAATGTTTTAGAGATAAAATAGGTCTTGTTGTACATGAGAGAACTCATACAGGTGAGAAGCGTTTTTCATGTTCAGAATGTGGGAAATGCTTTTCTGTTAAATCAGACCTTGCAAGACATCAAAGAATTCACACTGGGGAGAAGCCATTTTCATGTTTAGAATGTGGGAAATGTTTTAGAGTGAAATTAGGTCTTGTTGTACATCAGAGAACTCATACAGGGGAAAAACCGTTTTCATGTTCAGAATGTGGGAAATGTTTTGTGGAGAAAGGAGTTCTTGTTGCGCATAAGAGAATTCACACAGGGGAGAAGCCGTTTTCATGTTCAGAATGTGGGAAATGTTTTACTCAAAAATTTCATCATGATACACATCAGAGAACTCACACAGGAGAGAAGCCATTTTCATGTCTAGAATGTGGGAAATGCTTTGCTTCTAAATCAGAACTTACAAAACATCTAAGAACTCACACAGGAGAGAAGCCATCTTAATGTTTAGAATATGGGAAATTTTTCTGAAAAACAGTGAATCTCCAACTTTAAGGAGAATTTCTTATTTTTAGAACTTATTTTATTGGTAAGTAGCACAAGTAAAAACACATGAATAAGTGAAATCAATTCAGAGCACTATATGATGAATAATATATGTATGTAATTACCAATAAACATCCGTAATCCAGCAAAGCAAATGAAATCCAGACAACACACCTTTATATCCACTATGTGCATAAATATTAATATATATATAACTACGTCTCAAAGTTTGTTGCTAATTGTTAATCAGAGTTTGCATTTAAAAAAGTATATGTGCTTCACCAATACTTTCTTTAGACTTTAGGTTATTTGCTCAGAACCTATAGATGTGAGGGAGAGCTGGTAGGTGTTCTGGGGTACATTTTTTAAAAATAATGTTTTTATTAGGCAACCGAGACACATATCTCGCAGTACATCAGTTAGGCCGCCTGCAGACGGGTGGAAATTCCGCGGTGGGATTTCCGCCTCTGGAAGCCTGCATAGGATTGCCGAGGCCACGGCATGTTCTATTTCTGTGCGGGGTTCGCAGAGCCCCGCACAGAAACATCACTCACCCGCCGCCGGCTCCGGTCTGCGCATGTGCCCGCTGCACGGCAACCGGCACATGAAAGATCCGGAGCTGCGGGGCCCGGGTGAGTACGCGCTGCTCTCTACAGGCGCTCGGGTCGGGTCCCGCAGCGAGAATCCTCTCCACCGGATCCGACCCGCCCATCTGCAGGCGGCCTATAACAATCATTCTTGGTTTTCATCTGGATTAGTGCGTAGATATTCTCTCGATACACATTTTGTATAATTTTTTTCTTCAAAAAAATAAAAATAACCAAAGGAAAAAAAAAATAAAAACATGTAAAAACAAACTTAGACCTGTTGTGACCTCAAAGTTATGTGCTGTCTCTAGAGATGAGCTAACGTACTGGGTAAGGCCGATTTCGCAATCGAGCACCGTGATTTTCAAGTACTTCACTACTCGGGTGAAAAGTACTCGGGGGCGCTGTGGGGCGGGGTGTGGCAGCATGGAACAGGGGGGAGCCCTCTCTCTCTCCCTCTCCCCCCACTCCCCTCTGCAACCCCCCCGCTCACCCACAGCGCCCCCGAGTACTTTTCACCCGAGTAGTGAAGTACTCGAAAATTGCGGTGCTCGATTGCGAAATCGGCCTTACCGAGTACGTTCGCTCATCTCTAGCTGTCTCCTCTTTCTTTCTTTCTTCGTTTATCATTTTTTGAGAATTGTTCTCAGGGTCTAATCTCGGCACGTATATGCACCCGAGGCAGAGATTTGTTGCCTTCTTGAACTCAAAGCTTCGCCGGGTATAGTTGTTGAAAACGGGTGTTTCTTTCTTTAATGCAGAGCTTGGCAGATTCAGGTAAATAGCTTCCTTTTTTGCTGGATTATCGTGAAGAAGTCCTGAAATAATAGGATCTTTGTTCCCTGGATTAGCAGCTCCCCCTGGCGTCTGTAGGCTTGTAAGATAGTTTCTTTAGTCGTCCAATGTAGATACTTTGCTATTACCGGGCGTGGGCATGCCCTGTAGTTATTTCTTCCCTCTCTAGGCGGTCCGATGCGGTGGGCCCTTTCTGTTATCAATGGATCATTAGGCATGTCAAGCTGGAGGGCTTGTGGAAGATCCGTGGTCGAGTATATAATCAGTTGGCTATTGGTCACTGTCTCTGGTATCCCAATGAAACGCAAATTATTTCGGAGGTGTCTGTTCTCTAGATCGTCTATTTTATCTCGGAGTAAAGCGGTCTCTGATTGGCTTCTTAGTAGTGAGGTTTCTAGATTTGAGATGGTCTGTTCCGTGTTTTGGGTTCTTGTCTCCAATTCTTTTACTCGTTGGGCATTATTGATTTATGTAATGTCTCTAACTTACTATCAAATAAAAGGAGTATTTTCGACACGTCTTGTGCCACCAAGACTGCTTGTGCCACCTCTGTCATATTAGGAGCTCCATTTAAAGGTGAAGGAATCTGTGAGGCAGAACTGTCCATGTCCTCTGGGGAGGATTCAGACGTGGCTAAGGGGTTGTTGAGTTCTTTAGGTTTAGCTGCTTTATTTTTTTGTTTTCCCATTGTTGATGTTTTTTCGGACTCTGGCTGACATGTTGTTCGTGTTGGGATGCCCACACTGCGTTCACCTAAATATCTGTCCATATTTATGCTATGTGGATCTCGTGTACAGAAGAGATGTGATCCTGCTCTCGGTTTTTACATTAGATGGGTGATATGGATGTGGCTTCTCATCTGAGGTTTATTCGGATTCCATGCGTGTGTGGTTCCCCTCCGGGTTGGCTCATGGCCGGTCATTGTATTTGTTAAGACAAACCTCTTCTTCGATTTCTCCACTAGGTTGCAGCAACATCAGTGTTTAGTGGATATCTGGATTTTGATATATACAAATTTATTATTTCTTTTATTTATGTCTAGTCTATATGATTCTGGTGGTGTTGTTAAGGGGGACACCTGAGGCTGTGAGCTTTGTGTCCTGCCCCTGTGTCGGTCCCACAAAGGAAGGGCAGCTGTGGAAGAGTGCCCCTTCCTCTCACTGTCTTGTATAAAATGGAGGCCACTAGCCAAATGGATCCTCCAGCAGCAGATGGGCCCTCCTGGGTCAATTATGTAAACGGTGCTTTATTGTCCTGGTTTAGATGCCAGGGAATCAGGGACTCCCACTAAGCCTTGATATAGGTGCCAGCAGCGGCAGGGAGATGGGTGTTACTGCACCCAGTAATAAGCTTTATGAAATGGCCCCCCACAATACCACACCAGCCACCAGTGGTCCGGACCAGGCTAGGTAGGAGAGGTAGCCCGCGACTTCTATGGGCTCTGGTAGCGCGTCGGCACACAGTTCAGTTGGAGCGGGTCTCTTACCTCTGCTCTGCAGCAGAAAGATGGCGGTCACTGCTGCTGTTGGTCTCCTCTCTCCCCTGTAGCGCCCTGCCATGCCACACCCCAGGCCCTGCAACAGTCTCCCCAGCCGGGGCTCTCCAAGCGCGGCACCTGAAACGAGCAGAGCCTGTCCCGCCCTACGGCGGCACCATGCCTCTTCCTCCTCCCTCTGTGCTATTCAGCAGGGGTTGTTATAGGTGTTGCGGCCAGAGCTCCGGGCCGCGACCTCAGGTGCTGCTGGGCCGTGCCGGCAGTCGCCGCAATGGTGTGCAGGCGGGGAGATGTGTCGAGACGGTGCCTATCGGGGGTTCTCCGGTGTCGATGGACTTCTTGAGGAGGCTGCATCCCAGATTCCAGGTGGGTATTGCTCCCGCGGTTCCCGCGCTCCAGTCCCAGGCCAAGCCGCGCAGCAGACAGCGCCGGGGGCCCCGCAGATTGTTCTCCGGTGGCACGGAGGACTTCCTCCTAGCAAGTAGGGGGGGGTTTATCCCCTACAGCTGCTTTTTCAATCATTCGAGGGATCCCGATGTGTTCAGGGAGTGCAGTGTTACAGGAGCTCTACAAGGTGCATCCTGCTCCCTCGGCGTTCAGGGCAGAAGTCGTTCTGGGGCACATTTATTACTGTTGTACCAGAATTCTGGCGTAAATGACATCTTTGTTTGGCACAAATTAATTTCAAAAATTGTGCTACTGACTTTTACTGAGAAGATGTTACACCTCTCACTCCACTTTTCCAAAACTGTAAAAAAAAGGTGGCAGGTTTGAGTAGAGTGAGGTTTCTAGACAGTTTGAAGAATTTTGATGTTTCTAAAGGTTAATAAATTTGACACAAAACTCTTTACAGTAGCCTGACAGCAAGAAGATTAGCTGAAGAGAGGCGATGAATTTCTGGTCCAGACCGTGCAGCACTCATGGAGGTTATTCACGAATCCAGTAAGCAGCAGGGAAAGCCAGGAGGAGGCTTATAAGCTCTTTTACATCGTGAGGCTATAATGTGAAGAGCATGCCGCTGATCGGCACACATGAGACTTCTAGATGAGAGAAGGGAACCTGCAGCACCAACTTCAGGTTAACATGAAATCTGGGATATTATTACTTCAAATGTGCAACCAATCCTGGTCTTCAACACATTGACTGGATCTTCAACCCAATCATATCAGTGTGTGCCTTTCAGTAAGAACATGCACCTAATAGTATCTTCCAACCAATCTCATGTGCTGAAGATCATAGTTGAATTCACATTCAAGTTATGATGGCCCAGGAGAGGCTATCGTAACTTTAATACACCATCACCTGATGCCATCATAAGTTTACGGTTGGGGAAAAGAGTGGAGCGAGAATCACAGCCAGACGCCTAGACTTTGAGGAAATTATGAGGACACTCTCTCTTTTTGAAAATGATCCTTCCATAGATTCTGGAAAAAAAAGTCTCCTATCCATCCATCTGATAGCTATAGTTTTGCATGCCAGAAAACCACTTTTTAAAAAAATGAATATACAAATACGCTAACCCAGCTGTGTAGGAGTCATCCCTATACGTTAGCCTCAAGCCTGGATAATTAGGTCACCAAACCTTTCCCTAACCCTCTCTACTCTGTAAAAAACATCACCTTGAAAACCCTATGAAAGAGCTCTCAAATGATATATGCTATCCAAGGCCCCCCTCCCCCTTCCTTCCCAGACCAAAGGATACTCTAATACGACTGGAGAATAGTAAGGTCTGATTATAAGTAGTCAGGATTTACCTTGTAACGGAACTGGGGGAAAGCTCTCAGGAAGCCCAGCCGCTGCTGCACCTTATACCAAAGCTCACACGCCAGCAACATGAAAAGTGCATGGCATGAGTCTAGAGAAATTGGACATTGTGAAGCATGAAATGACAAGACTTGACATTGATAGTCTTGGGATTAGCGAATTGCACTGGAGAGGTAATGGATATTTTCAGCCCGATGACTTCACATTGCACAGAAATGAGAAAAAGAAAAGCTGAATGGAGTAACCTTTATTATGAACAAGCAGACCTCACGGGCAGAAGAAAGTTTTAGAACAATCAGCATCTGTTTCATAATCATCCCGATACATGGTAAGCCAGTGATCATCTCAATCTTACAAGTCTATGCCCAACGGCGGATGCCGATGAGGAAACCATTAAAGATTTTTATGGTGAAGTCCAGAAAACTCTAAACAAAGTGCCAAAGAAGGACATCATTTTCATTATGGGTAATTTAAATTCCAAAGTCAGCAACAAGCCAGAAGCTTAAAATCTTTTTAGGTCCTTTTCCATGTCGGTGCTACCGCTTGGTTTGCCATTTAATGTGTAATGGTGACATGTAATTCCTCTGCCCATGTGCATAATTAGAGATTAGCGAGCACCAAACTGCTCTGGTGCTTGTTACTTGAGCCAAGCTTTTCGTAATGCTCAAGAGCTCGTTTGAGTAACGAACCCCATTGAAGTCAATGAGAGACTCGAGCATTTTTCAAGGTGACCGATGCTCTGCATAGGGGAGGGTGTGAGATTCACCTGAAAACATCAGAAAGTCATGGAAACACCACAGAAATGGGTAAGGAACAGCAGGGGCAGCATACATGGATGCATCTGAGGCTCCCAGGTCACACTATTAAGCCAAATTGTGGGCACGAGCCTGGTGGTCACCCCCCTAACAATTGACTTGGGCCAGACCATATTTAGCAAGGCACATGCGCTGGCACATCTTAGCTAAGCACCACACTAGGTGGAACGAAGGCCAATCACCGCCTGTGGGTGACACCACTGCCTCTTCTCCTGTGTTACATGCTGGAATTGCTGTCCAATCCCCCCAGGATGCAGGACGTTACCCCCTAGGTCTGCTAAGGCCCATTTTGTACCTGGTCCTGATCCAAGGTCTGGTCCGGATGATGTCGGTATGTGCATTAGGGAATACTCCTGGTTCAGCCCGGGTTTCTGATGCTGTTAAGAGCTCAGAGACCCAGGCAGCTCTTGGCGCTCCTAATATGGGGGCACCTGCTGCACAAGCAGGTACTGTATCTGTAGGTGGTCAGGAGGGGTCGCAGGTTCCAGTCGCCCCTCCGGTGGCGACAACATCTGATAGGTGTTATGCCAGTGTCGCCGCTGGAGGGTGGGTCCTCTTTCTCTCCAGGCTCTAAGGAGGGTGATTTGCAACAGTGCCTCCTGGGGGCTTTGCGAAGGGGGGAGAGTTCAATTACAGTTGGAGGAAGAGAGGTGGATCTATCTCTCTGGATAGAGAGACATAGCTTAGGGGCCTTCCAAGAGCAAAGGGGGGAAACTGTATAGTCCCTACTGACACCCGGGCAGGATGTAGCTCACAGGAATGTG
Source organism: Eleutherodactylus coqui (assembly GCF_035609145.1). Classification (NCBI taxonomy): domain Eukaryota; kingdom Metazoa; phylum Chordata; class Amphibia; order Anura; family Eleutherodactylidae; genus Eleutherodactylus; species Eleutherodactylus coqui. The sequence goes on along the minus strand of NC_089841.1, from coordinate 17,673,892 downwards.
GTCCGTCTTCATTGGAGAGGCAATGATGCATGTCCCCCGAGGGGGGAGGTAATGAAGCTTCAACTGAAGATGGGCTTAATGGCGGTTGACATCTTTGCCCTGATCCATCCCTATGGCATGTCTGAGTTTGACATCAGTTTTGTTCACCCAGAGGGTCTAGAGATCTGGGGAAACTATGAGCTGATGAAAAATGAGCCCGGCTGGTGAGACCTTAGCGTCCAGGTGGTGTCTCGTCAGAATGAGGTCAAGAAGGTGACCATTTTGACCCATAACGAGTCCCTTTCTTGCTATGACATTATGACATGGCTCAGTCTGTACGGTGAAGTGACAGACATGCCCAAGAAGAGGGATAAGCACGGCATATGGTCCGGGTTCTAAACGTTTATGGTCAAGCTGAAGTGTTCAGGGAACTCAGTGGTTCACATACCATCTGCATCCTATCATATCCTGGCCTTTTACCAGAGGCAGCTGAAGCTCTACCACAGGTGCGGCGACCCCTCACACTTGAGCGCCGCTTATAAGACTGTGAACTGTGATCTGTGTGGGGGTCTGGGTCATCTAGCTGCCTCCTGTGTGGAGATTCGGTGTAACCTGTGTGGAGACCTTGGTCACCCATTTAGCCACTGTCTGTGCTCCTTTGTCAATGCGGTCTCAGCTCCTAGGGATGGGGGTCGTGATGTGACCTCCAGGGGAGAGGGCACCAGCAGACGTTAGGGGGCTCAGGAGCCAGGGAAGAACTGGAAAAAGACTGCTGCTCAGCAGAGGTGTCATGAGAAACACAGACGGAGCAGGGAGCTGGCAGGAGCCCATGTGGCAGGTGGGTCAATGGTGGCCCCTGTTCCCGAAGTGAATCTTGCGGCTGAGGCTTTGACGGACAGCGAGTTTGATGAAGAGGTCAGGAGGATCTTCTGCGCATGCGCAGACCAGCTGTGCGGCGCGAGCACGCCGCAGCGGCCCCTTCAACGGGACAGAAGAGGGCAGACTGCGCAAGCGCGTCTAATCGAGGCAGGAGAAGGCTTCGGTCAGCACCATGGAGACGGGGACGCCAACACCGGGGGAGGTAAGTGAATAACTTCTGTATGGCCAATATTTAATGCACGATGTATATTACAAAGTGCATTAATATGGCCATACAGAAGTGCTGAACCCCACATGCTGCCGCGGGACAACCCCTTTATTATGGCCATACAGAAGTGCATAACCCCACTTGCTGCCGCGGGACAACCCCTTTAAGTAACCCGCAGCCAGGATGTCCGCTGACTGTGGTGTTGGGGGAAATAAAAAACTAAATTCCTTGTAATATGTAAATAAAGATGTGGAATAAATATCCGTAATTATTAAAGATGTTGCATTATTTTTCCCGCTTGGTCAATACTCAATGCTAGAAGTTCAGGGACTTTTTGCTCACCCGATCTGTCCCCCCAAAAAGTGATCAAAACAATTTATGTACACGGAATTAGTACAAACAGTACAGCTCAACACCCAGAGAACGGCCCGTCACACCGCCATCACCGGGGCTACAGGGTCCGTCACCTCACTAATACTCCATCCTAACCAGCTCAGTATAGAGAACAGTCCGGGACACGGACCCCTCCATACTAGCTGCTGTCCACCAAACCCTCCTCTCCTCCTCTCCCCACATATTAGTAAGCCCCTCCCCTTCCAGTCATGTGACCGCAGACCATGTGACTTCCTGTCCTCAGACCTCCTAGGAGCCCCTCCATTCCAGCATCTACCCCGGTGGAGGTACGGGAGGGTTGTGAGACCTTCTGCCATCAGCAGGCCGTATGATGGGCCCTCATGAAGGAGCCGGCGCCCCCTGGTGGATGATGGGAGTCGCTGCTGGAAGTTACCAGCTGTAACCCTTTCACTGCCTGAGAGGTGACATGTGCTCCTCACACAGCAGGGGGGACAGTTAGGAGTTTAAGGGTTAATCACTGTAACCCTGCACTGGGCACTGAGTCCTATAGGGGCTGTGAGGAAGGGGCCCACTGAGGGATCTCCGACAGACGGCAGCTCAGGGGCTTTCTGCAGTGACAGGAAGAAGGCGGCACGTTGTCATCTGTAGGTCGCTGTGAGTCTCCCACACAGGGGGGCGCCGTCTATGGAGAGCAGCGCCATTGTTTATTACATTCACTGCAAGTCAGAAGTTGTAGAAGAGGAGAAAAACCTGCGGAACGTCCGGAGCGAACGCAGAAATTGTAGGGAGCAACACGGAGGATCCGCCGGTGAGCGACATAACTGTATCCGCCATCTAGACCATAGAAGACATGTGTGATGTCACCGGTCACTATTCTGTCACTACTGTCACCACTATCTGATGTCACCGGTCACTATTATGTCACTACTGTCACCACTATGTGATGTCACCGGTCACTATTATGTCACTACTGTCACCACTATCTGATGTCACCGGTCACTATTCTGTCACTACTGTCACCACTATCTGATGTCACCGGTCACTATTCTGTTACTACTGTCACCACTATCTTATGTCACCTGTCACTATTATGTCACTACCGTCACCACTATGTGATGCCACCGGTCACTATTATGTCACTACTGTCACCACTATCTGATGTCACCGCTCACTATTCTGTCACTACTGTCACCACCATCTGATGTCACTGGTCACTATTCTGTCACTACTGTCACCACTATCTGATGTCACCGGTCACTATTCTGTCACTACTGTCACCACTATCTGATGTCACCGGTCACTATTCTGTCACTACTGTCACCACTATCTGATGTCACCGGTCACTATTCTGTCACTACTGTCACCACTATCTGATGTCACCAGTCACTATTCTGTCACTACTGTCACCACTATCTGATGTCACCTGTCACTATTCTGTCACTACTGTCACCACTATCTGATGTCACCGGTCACTATTCTGTCACTACTGTCACCACTATCTGATGTCACCAGTCACTATTCTCTCACTACTGTCACCACTATCTGATGTCACCGGTCACTATTATGTCACTACTGTCACCACTATCTGATGTCACCGGTCACTATTATGTCACTACTGTCACCACTATCTGATGTCACCAGTCACTATTATGTCACTACTGTCACCACTATCTGATGTCACCTGTCACCACTATCTGATGTCACCGGTCACTATTATGTCACCACTATCTGATGTCACCGGTCACTATTTTGTCACTACCGTCACCGCTATCTTATGAGTTTCCGGAGATGACCTGTAAAGCATATGGGGGCTGTGGGATATTTCTGTTGCAGAGTTTGATGCGGCGGAGTCACTTTAGGCAGACATTGTGGAGGAACAACTTGTCTTTACTGGAAGCACATGTGTGGATTCACAGAGAGATAAGCCTAACATGGTGGACTGCACACAGACAGGAAGAAGAAAGGGGAAAAACCAGCGAGTATACAGCAGTACAGCAAAAACAATTCAATACCAGGAAGACTCTGTATAAGTATTAGTGACATCGCCATCTACTGTCCTGTTAATAACATGCAGTACTTCCAGCAATATACATGACGGGCTGAAGCTGCTGTATCTCCATCACCCCTTCTCAACAGCTGAGGCTTAGTCTATTAGGCCTAGCTTCTTTGTAAGCCCTGAATATCTTTCAGCGATCAGAGGCTTCGTAAGAAATCCGCTGTCGTATCCTCAGTCGGCCAATAAAGTAACTCAAGCAGCCCTTGTTCTTGAAGATCTCTTAGAAAGTGGAACTTCACATCGATATGCTTGGTTCTTGAGCTGACTCTTCCCATTTACTGAAGGGCAAGGCATCCTTGGTTGTCCTCAAAAATTTTCATTGCTTCCAACTGTTGTTGACCTAAATCTGCTAACAGTTGTCTCAGCCATGTAACTTCTTGACTCGCCTGTGCTGCCGCAACGTACTCTGCTTCAGTGGATGATAGTGCAACTGTGAGCCGTTTACTGCTAATCCAACTGACGGGACCCCCTGACAGAAGGAACATGTAGCCACTGGCAGATTTTCTGTTAATGGTGTCCCAGGCCCAGTCGGCATCCTCGATCCTGTCAGGATGCTCTCATCACTTGCTTGCAGCTTTAGCTTGTAGTTTGAAGTCTCTTTAGATAGAGAATGACTCTCCTTACAGCATTCCAATCTGACTTGGCGTTGACACCTTTCTGCATAGGATCCCGATAGCTGCTGCAGTGTCAGGCCTTGCTGCAGTGTCAGGCCTTGTAGCAGCGGTGATCTACAGCAAGTTTCCTATTGCTTTCCTGTACTGAGTGTTAGTTGGTAGCGGAGTATCTTGGCTGCTCATCTCCTTCAGATAGTTGGTTTCCATTGGAGACTTTACCGGTTTGGCGTCTTCCATTCCAAATGTTTCAATTATTTCTTGTATTTTGTGTTTTTGGTTCAGAAGAAAGCTGCCATCGTCTTCTCCTCTCAATCTGAATGCTGAGATAATTATTTGTTTCCAAGATCTTTGGTCTGAAAATGCTGATTTAGGGTTTGCAATATTTCTGCTTCGTCCCCTTCTTGCTCGAAAAAAAACTAGGAGATCATCCACATAAACAAGTACATAGATCCATCTGTTTGCTCATTTCTTTGTGTATAGGCAGGGGTCCGCTCTACTCCTCTGAAAGTCCTCAGGTGTTAGCACATCATTTATCTTCATATTCCATGCTCTGGCGGCTTGCTTTAGACCATATATACTCTTCTGGAGTTTGCATACTAGGTCTGGTCTTTGAATCCTGGTGGTTGTTCCATGTAGAGGTCTTCTGTCAACTCACCGTTTAGAAATGCGGTTTTCACATCATCGTGTTCCACTTGGTTTTCTTCTGGCGGCGACCGTCAGTAAGGTCCTTATTGTAGCATGTTTGACTGCTGGGGCAAATGTCTCATCGTAGTCTTCTCCATATTTTTGGGAATATCCTTTTGCAACAAATCTCGTTCAACTGTGCCATCAGCGTTGTATTTCACTTCAAAGGTCCATTTACGACCTATGGCCTTCCTTCCAGATGGTAGTTCTCCAAGTGTCCTTCATGGATTTTATCTCTTCCTTTGTAGCCTTCATCCATTTACTGGCTTCTCCCTCTGGAAGCTGAGATATATCTTCCCATGTAGCGGGCTCATTAGTGCTGGCCGTGCTTGCCTTGTATGAGAGACGTACGGGTGGTTTACCTCTGTTTTCTCTCGTTGAGCGTCTTGGACCTGTGTCTGAGTTGGCATGTCTTTGCTCTTCGGTACCGATAGGGTTCACGGTCAGTTCGACTGTTTGCTCAGATGTTGCAGAGCTGGGTTGATCAGTGTCGGTTTTCTCTTCTGTTCTTACTCCCACTGTTGTCATCACATTATCTTTTACATCTTCAACAAAAGTTCTGCTGTTGCTAATGGTGATCTTGTCCGTCCTGGGATTTAGGATTCTGTAACCGTCGACATGGTCACTGTATCCAACAAATATACCGTCTACTGCTCTGTTTTGGAGTTTGGTGCCTTTTTCTTCTGGAATGTAGATAAACTCCTTACAACCGAAAACTCTTAGGTGTTTTACACTTGGCTTCTGGTTGGGCCATAGTTCATATGGGGTTTTCTCCACTGTTCTAGAAAGAAGTCTGTTCTGCAAATTAGTGGCTGTCATAGCTTCCTCGCCCCAGTATCTTTGTGGCAATCCAGAGTCTGTCAGCATACATCTGATCATTTCGGTCAGAGTTCTGTTCTTCCTTTCAGCTCCTCCGTTTTGCTCCGGTGTGTATGGGACGGTCTTTTGATGCTCTCTTCCATTCTGCTTTACGTACTCCTGTATTTTATGTCCTGTAAATTCACCTCCATTATCACTTCGAAGTGTTTGAGGTTTCCTCTGGAACTTATGGCTTGTCTTCAATACATATTCCTGTAGTTTGTTCAGAACTTCACTCTTGTGACACATTAAGGAGGTTACTGTTTATCTTGAATAGTCGTCTATGAAGGTCACTATGTACCTGTTGCCCCCAGGTGTAGGTGGGTTTAGGGGACCACATACATCACTATGAATTAGGTCAAGCGGTCTTGAAGCTCTGTTCTGACTTGCTTTAGGAAGTGTTGATCTGGTAGCCTTAGGTTTGATGCCACATTCACCCTTTACAGTAACTGTACAGGGGGATACTGTTAGATCCTTTCTCAGCTTCCTCTTTTGTACTTCCTGTATGCATTCTGGATGCCTGTGCCACATGTGTATTCAGTCATTGTGCCCATGTGTGCATAGCTTCGCCTGTCCCTTCACTGTGTTGAGGTGATACAGATGGTCCTCCAGCTTGGCACTAGTTATTGTCTGCTTGCCCTCTAGAATAGAACACTTGTCAGCTTGGAATCTTACGGTGAGTCCTTTAGTGTTCAGACACTTTACAGACAAGAGTCCTCCTAGATCGGGAACATATAGCACACCTTTAACTGGTATGGCTAGATTGTGTCCCGCATCATTGGGGCACACTAGGGTTCCATACCCATATCCTTCTGCACTTATTTTACTTCCATCTACAAGATAAATCGTCTCTTTGTAATTCAGATCAAATTCTGTGAAAAAACTCCTATCGCTCGTCATGTGGCTAGTTGCCCCGGAGTCCATGCACCAGCCTTGTGATTTATGATTGCCTGTCACTTTAAATGTGTCTCCAGTTTTCTGCCCATTGATCCCAGGTTGTGGCTTTGGCCTTTAGGGACGTGGTTTCATTTGCTCTGCTTAATATAGTGCAGTCTTTCTGTAAGTGTCCCTGTTTGTGACATATGAAACATACCCTGGTTTCCTTCCTGTGTGACCTTGTGTTTGTAGCTTTTAGGCTGGGTTCACACGGGGCGCCCGACGGAAATGTCGCGGTTTGGCCGCAGCAAAACCTGCAACATCTCCGCTGGGAGAACCGCCATGGAAAAAGCCGCAGTGGCTTTGAAGCGGCCCGGACGCTCGCTCTTCCGCTGCAGCCAGCACTCCCATAGAGGAGAGCGCGGGAGCAGCGGAAAAAAAAAAATAGACATGCTGCGTTCGGCAAATCCGCGCCGCAGCAGCGGCTTCTGCCAGTTTAGCCGCAGCGAATTTGCCGTCCACATGGCTGGCTAATCTCGGGATTAGCGGCCATATGCAGATTTGCCGCGGCGAAATTTCGCATGGAATTTCCGCGGCAAATCCGTCCCATGTGACCCCAGCCTAAGAGCTGCTCTGGTGTCGGCTTCTGTGAAGTCATGTGCCAGTTCCTTTCTTCTCTGATACTCGTCTATGAGCCTGGTCTTAACGAATGCCAGTGTCAGATCCGTCTCGGGTCTGTCTCCAGCGCAGTGTATGTGTCAGGTAAGCTGCACAGCAATATGTCTACGGCGTGGCGGTCTGTCATTTCCTCACCACTGATCTGTGTGATCGCCTCCAGCAGGCATTCATGCGCTCCTGCATGGCTTTCTCTGCTATACCTCATATTGTAAAGCTTCCTCATCAGACACAACTTGCTGTTCAGACTGGATCTCTCATGCAGTCTCTTCAGTACATCCCACATGCCTCTCGCTGTACTCTCATGCAGTCTCTTCAGTACATCCCACATGCCTCTCGCTGTACTCTCATGCAGTCTCTTCAGTACATCCCACATGCCTCTCGCTGTGCTCTCATGCAGTCTCTTCAGTACATCCCACATGCCTCTCGCTGTACTCTCATGCAGTCTCTTCAGTACATCCCACATGCCTCTCGCTGTGCTCTCATGCAGTCTCTTCAGTACATCCCACATGCCTCTCGCTGTACTCTCATGCAGTCTCTTCAGTACATCCCACATGCCTCTCGCTGTACTCTCATGCAGTCTCTTCAGTACATCCCACATGCCTCTCGCTGTGCTCTCATGCAGTCTCTTCAGTACATCCCACATGCCTCTCGCTGTGCTCTCATGCAGTCTCCTCAGTACATCCCACATGCCTCTCGCTGTACTCTCATGCAGTCTCTTCAGTACATCCCACATGCCTCTCGCTGTACTCTCATGCAGTCTGTTCAGTACATCCCACATGCCTCTCGCTGTGCTCTCATGCAGTCTCTTCAGTACATCCCACATGCCTCTCGCTGTGCTCTCATGCAGTCTCCTCAGTACATCCCACATGCCTCTCGCTGTACTCTCATGCAGTCTCTTCAGTACATCCCACATGCCTCTCGCTGTACTCTCATGCAGTCTCTTCAGTACATCCCACATGCCTCTCGCTGTGCTCTCATGCAGTCTCTTCAGTACATCCCACATGCCTCTCGCTGTACTCTCATGCAGTCTCTTCAGTACATCCCACATGCCTCTCGCTGTGCTCTCATGCAGTCTCTTCAGTACATCCCACGTGCCTCTCGCTGTGCTCTCATGCAGTCTCTTCAGTACATCCCACATGCCTCTCGCTGTACTCTCATGCAGTCTCTTCAGTACATCCCACGTGCCTCTCGCTGTACTCTCATGCAGTCTCTTCAGTACATCCCACATGCCTCTCGCTGTACTCTCATGCAGTCTCTTCAGTACATCCCACGTGCCTCTCGCTGTACTCTCATGCAGTCTCTTCAGTACATCCCACGTGCCTCTCGCTGTACTCTCATGCAGTCTCTTCAGTACATCCCACGTGCCTCTCGCTGTACTCTCATTAGGTATGTGTATGAGCTGATCATCTTCCACTAGTAAGCTTATGGTGGCCGGTGTCTGTTTTTCTTGTCCTAGTTCTGGTCGTTGTCCTAGTTCTGGTCGTTGTCCTAGTTCTGGTCGTTGTCCTAGTTCTGGTCGTTGTCCTGGTTCTGGTCGTTGTCCTGGTTCTGGTCGTTGTCCTGGTTCTGGTCGTTGTCCTGGTTCTGGTCGTTGTCCTGGTTCTGGTCGTTGTCCTGGTTCTGGTCGTTGTCCTGGTTCTGGGCGTTGTCCTGGTTCTGGTCGTTGTCCTGGTTCTGGTCGTTGTCCTGGTTCTGGTCGTTGTCCTAGTTCTGGTCGTTGTCCTGGTTCTGGTCGTTGTCCTGGTTCTGGTCGTTGTCCTGGTTCTGGTCGTTGTCCTGGTTCTGGTCGTTGTCCTGGTTCTGGTCGTTGTCCTGTGGCCTCTCTGTAGTGATGACCTTTCACCTTAAACCTCCATAGCTGATAATTGTTATTGTTCGGCTAGTCTCACTCCTTTATCTCACAGTCTCTTGCTTCTCTGGAAGCTTCCTTGTATCACTCTCCTCCCTTGCCCGCACTGTCCCCCGTCCGGGGCGTTATCCGGTCACTGGGCCCATAACCTGTTGTAGAGTTTGAGTGCCAAATGCGGCGGAGTCACTTTAGGCAGACATTGTGGAGGAACAACTTGTCTTTACTGGAAGCACATGTGTGGATTCACAGAGAGATAAACATAACATGGTGGACTGCACACAGACAGGAAGAGGGAAGGGGGAAACCAGTGAGCATACAGCAGTACAGCCAAAACAATTCAGAACCAGGAAGCATATTTGGTATTTCAGCCACACTTCAGTCGTGGTGAGCGATTCCAGCGACCTCATTGGTTGTTGGGTACACCCCCCCTTTGAAGATGTGCACGAGTGGGCGGCCCGTTAAATAAGCAGCAGCAGGGCCGTAGGAGGGTCGGCAACTAATCCCAACCCTAAACCTAACCCTAAACCCTAACCCTAAACCCTAACCCTAAGCCCTAACCCTAAATCCCAACCCTAAACCTAACCCTAACCCTAAACCCTAACCCTAAAACCTAAATCCTAAACCTAACCCTAAACCCTAACCCGCCCCGCTGGTCTTGTGCCGTAGCACTCGTTCACATCTCCAAAGGGGTGTGTGTACCCAACAACCAATCAGCTCGCTGGAATCGCTCACCGCTACTGAAGTGCGGCTGAAATACAATATATACTACCAGGAAGACTCTGTATAAGTATTAGTGACAGCGCCATCTACTGTCCTGTTAATAAACTGCAGTACTTCCAGCAATATACATGACGGGCTGAAGTTGTTGTATCTCCATCAATGTCTGGGGCTGACAGGAGGCCTGGGTTGAGCTGAAGGACATGTGGGGGCTGTGGGTTGTCATTGGAGCAGCACTAGAGATACAGGGTGAGTCTTTAGGGTGGAAGGTGAATTGAAATGCACATGGGAGGGTTGATGAAAATGTGACATGACTATCCTGGTGTAGATTTAGTGTCCTCGGGGATGACTTAGTTTTATCCTGTAATCTGTTTAAACTGGCCAAGAACTGTTATTGCCAGAAGGAGCTCTGGAGGGCGCTGTCATCCTCGGAGAGGTGTCACATTACTCACCTGCAGGAAGGAGCTCTGGAGGGCGCTGTCATCCTCGGAGAGGTGTCACATTAGTCACCTGCAGGAAGGAGCTCTGGAGGGCGCTGTCATCTCCGGAGAGGTGTCACATTAGTCACCTGCAGGAAGGAGCTCTGGGGGGCGCTGTCATCCTCGGAGAGGTGTCACATTAGTCACCTGCAGGAAGGAGCTCTGGGGGGCGCTGTCATCCTCGGAGAGGTGTCACATTAGTCACCTGCAGGAAGGAGCTCTGGGGGGCGCTGTCATCCTCGGAGAGGTGTCACATTAGTCACCTGCAGGAAGGAGCTCTGGAGGGCGCTGTCATCCTCGGAGAGGTGTCACATTAGTCACCTGCAGGAAGGAGCTCTGGAGGGCCCTGTCATCCTCGGAGAGGTGTCACATTAGTCACCTGCAGGAAGGAGCTCTGGGGGGCGCTGTCATCCTCGGAGAGGTGTCACATTAGTCACCTGCAGGAAGGAGCTCTGGAGGGCCCTGTCATCCCCGGAGAGGTGTCACATTAGTCACCTGCAGGAAGGAGCTCTGGAGGGCGCTGTCATCCTCGGAGAGGTGTCACATTAGTCACCTGCAGGAAGGAGCTCTGGGGGGCGCTGTCATCCTCGGAGAGGTGTCACATTAGTCACCTGCAGGAAGGAGCTCTGGAGGGCGCTGTCATCCCCGGAGAGGTGTCACATTAGTCACCTGATCTCAGGTTGAACAAATTGACATTTGTCCATCCAACCATCACATCCCACGGCCTGATGGAGAGGGGTTACAGGGGGACGGACTGCTGAATAGTCCTTGTATTAGCTCTCACTGCCCAGTACTATCAGGCATCTGCTTCATCAGCTAATGGTTAATTCTGCAACCTGAATCAGAGACTGGAACTATCAATGATTTGGGTAATAAGAAGGGGTTCACATTTTAAGAGGGTAACCTGTTATTGTTCACCTGAACTCTGCAGAACAGACACTTTCAGGGCTTGCTGCCAGTTCCAGGTCTCATATAGCGTTCTCTTGTTATTTTAAAGCTCTTGTGTTTTGTGTTTCTCTAAGAAGATGTTGTTTCTGAACATATATCCTCAGTGGTAATAACTCTTCAACTACTGAAGACTAGCAAGTGATCATATTTAAGTATTGCACTTTTTTCCTATCATAAGTGGTGGCAGTGAAATTCATGGAGTAGAGTCATAGAATCATAATGTTGGAAGGGACCTCCACGGTCATTGAATCCAATTCCCCCTGTTCAATGCAGGATCACTAAATAATCCCAGACAGAGGTCTGTCCAGCCTCTGTTTGAAGACTTCCATTGAAGGAGAACTCCCCACCTCCTGTGGTAACCTGTTCCACTCATTGATCCCCCTCACTGTCTAATATCTAATTTGTGTCTCCTCCCTTTCAGTTTCATCCCATTGCTTCTAGTCTTTCCTTGTACAAATGAGAATAGGGCTGATCCCTCTGCACTGTGACAGCCCTTCAGATATTTGTAGACCACTATTAAGTCTCCTCTCAGCCTTTTTTTTTGCAAGCTAAACATTCCCAGATCCTTTAATCGTTCCTCATAGGACATGATTTGCAGATCGCTCACCATCTTGGTAACTCTTCTCTGAACTTGCTCCAGTTTATCTATGTCTTTTTCAAAGTGGGGTGCCCAGAACTGGACACAGTATTCCAGATGAGGTCTGACTAAGGAAGAGTAGAGGGGGATAATGACCTCACATGATCTAGATTCTGTGCTTCTCTTAATACATCCCAGAATTGTGTTTGCCTTTTTGGCTGCTGCATCACATTGTTGACTCATGTTCAGTCTATGATCTATTAGTATACCCAAGTCTTTTTCACATGTGCTGCTGCTTAGCCCAAATTGGGATGCTTTGTGATTACTAGTTAAGATGGCGTGTTTTTTTGCATACTTAACATAGTTTCCATTTGTTTTGTTGTGCAGAGTTTTACCAATAGAATTTTTTGTGCACCGTTCCCTTTTACAATTTTCAAGCTTCTCCTGTAGTCATGTCACTCAAATGTTTCCCCCTTATTCTATTCGATAAATAAATTCTTAACATGGCAATATATGTGTTTTTTTATATTTTCTCATCTTCTCTCCATTCAGGTCGTACAATATAAGATCCTCTGATATCTTCTATGTAAGATATTTTTGCTGATTGACCCATTCAGGATGGAGAAGGACAGAAACAAGATGGCGGAGAGTATATTAAATCTCACCCTAGAGATACTCTTCCAGCTTACTGGGGAGGTGAGAGATTCTGATGATGTCACATTACATCATTCTTATCTATGGTAATAACAGATGATGTCACTGGAGGGGAGAGAGATTCTGATGATGTCACATTACATCATTCTTATCTATGGTAATAACAGATGATGTCACTGGAGAGGTGAGAGATTCTGATGATGTCACATTACATCATTCTTATCTATGGTAATAACAGATGATGTCACTGGAGAGGTGAGAGATTCTGATGATGTCACATTACATCATACTTATCTATGGTAATAACAGATGATGTCACTGGAGAGGTGAGAGATTCTGGTGATGTCACATTACATCATTCTCATCTATGGTAATAACAGATGATGTCACTGGAGGGGGGAGAGATTCTGATGATGTCACATTACATCATTCTCATCTATGGTAATGACTGATGATGTCACTGGAGAGGTGATGGACTCTGGAAATGTCTGTAGTGATAATTATTAATGTCTCCCCATATACAGGATTACACAGTAGTGAAGAAGACCTGTAGTGATGACTGTCAGGCCCCTGTGTGTGATGGATGGGGAAGACCTCTGAGCCCAATCATGGGGCCCCCACCTCACCCCCTGATACATGAGGACATCAATGTACAGAAGATTCTAGGACTCACTAACAAGATGATTGAGCTGCTGACTGGAGAGGTGACGCTGCAGGGAATGCTGGGACATTATACAGTAACAGCACTGGAGGCTTCTGGGTGATGACTGTATATTGTGTTGTCAGGTTCCTATAAGGTGTCAGGATGTCACTGTCTATTTCTCCATGGAGGAGTGGGAGTATTTAGAAGGACACAAGGATCTGTACAAGGAGGCCATGATGGAGACCCACCAGCCGCTCACATCAGCAGGTAATGGATGTGCCCCTGTCGCTTCAGGGCAATAGTTGATTAGAATCAGTATATAATCAGAAGGCCTACATATCAGCATCATACATTTACATATCACTGATATATAAGCATGTTGGCAGTACAAATGACGCTAGTCACTGACTCTGCGGCGGACGGCTGCTGTCTATTCTAATAGCAGGAGAATCGGGCTACAGAAGATATAAAGTATAATAAATATTCATCTACCATTGTATTATTTTTATTCCACATTTTGGTTTTATGTGCCTGTGATTTCTTTCATCAAGCCTCATTGTCTTCATTCACTTTAATGGTTATTTTATAAGTTATTACTTGTTTTCAAAGTAGTTTCCTTTATTTTTATTCTATTCTATTTTACTTTATTTGATAAGTTTTATGTATTTTCTATACAATTACTGTGACCGTATGTTTTCTAAGTGTTCATCCATTCCTTCTATCAATTTGATATTGATAGATTGTTTTAGTGTATTTATTGACATCAATAAGGAAATCTACAACAACAAGCTATCTATAAAACATAGTTCATGCAAAGTATATATACATGACTGAAACTATACAAAATGGAGGCTACAAGTAGGCATCTTCATCACTATTATCACAGGGCGTGACACCATAGATTACATTTTTTTAGCCATCTACAAAGACAATAATCTGGCACCTAGTTAGTTGAGGATCCCTATCCAATCAACAGTCCCCAATGATTCTTCCTTTACAGGTGAATGGACTCTGATGCTTCATCTTTTCGAATATAATATTGGAAAAATGGATTGATTGGCGTGAACTGTTGAGTCAACTAAATAATAATAATTTTATTTATATAGCGCCAACATATTCCACAGCGCTTACAAAACGGAAGAACAGATACAAAAAGCAAAGATACAAAAACCACTGTTACATGTAGTAATCGATTGATGGAAACAGTAGGGGTGAGGGGTCTGATCCAATGAGTTTACATACTACGAATGGTGGGGTGATACAGAAGGTAAAGGGCTGGAGATGTGCATGGTATAGTGAGGTGGAGAGTGAGGGATGCTGAACATAATGGTGAGACTTAAGCCATATGACAGCAGAAACGGTGTGACTGCAGGGGGCAGCTGATGATGGCTAGCAGTGATTGCAGTCAGAGAGGGCAGGGAGCATGTTATCAGGCGGAGTAAAGAGGGGTTTGGTTTAGGATATATGGTATGCCTCCCTGAAGAGGTGCATTTTTAGAGCACGTCTGAAGTTGTGTGAGTCAAGGATTGCCTGGATAGTTTTGGGTAGCTTGTTCCAGAGGACTGGTGCTGCTCTGGAGAAGTCCTGGAGGCAGGAATGAGAGGTTCAAATTACAGGTGCACCTAATCTGATTTCATTAGCAGAGCAGAGGGCGCAGACTGGGTGGTGGATTGAGATGAGGGAGGCAATGTACGGCGCCATGGTGCTATGGAGAGCTTTATGAATGAAGATAGTGAATTGAATTCTATATTTAACATGCAGCCAGTGCAGTGACCGGCACAGGGCAGAGGCATCCAAGTAGCAGCTGGACAGGAAGATGAGCCTGGCTGCTGCGTTCAGGATGAATTGGAGGAGGAAAGAGTCAGTTGCAGGGGAGGCCAATCAGAAGCAAGTTGCAAAAATTGAGCCGAGAGTGAATGAGGGCAGCGGTGAGCGTTTTTAGCATGCCCACGATGAGAAAGGGGCTGATTCTTGAGATGTTCTTGAGGTGCAGGTGACCTATTCGGTTGAGAGATTGGATATAGGGGGTAAAGTAGAGATCAGAGTTGAATATAACCCCAAGACAACAGGTGTGCTATCTGGAAGCCATGGATGGACTTGTTAGGATGAGGTCGGTGAGTAGAGGGTGAAAACACCAGTAGGTCAGTTTTTGAGAGGTACAGTTTTAGGAAGAGGGGAGTTAGAGCTAGCAAACGAGATGCTGAAGGAGCGGTCAGATAGGTAGGAGGAGACCCAGGAGAGAGCAGTGTCTTTTAGTCCAATGGAGGAAAGCCTACTGAGGAGTAGTTTGTGGTCAACAGTCCCAAATGCTGCATAGAGATCAAAGAGGATCAGTATGGAGTAGTCGCCCCTCTATTTAGCTGTCAGGAGGTCGTTTGACACTTTTGTAAGGGCGGATTCTGTCGAGTGCAGAAGGTGGAAGATGGACTGTAGGGGGTCAAGAAGAGAGTGTTCTGATAGATTGCTTATAAGGTGGGGGTAAACCAGGCATTCTAATAGTTTAGAGATGAAGGGGAGATTTGAGATGGGTCGGTAGTTGGCAGCATCAATCAAGTCAAAAGTCGGTTTCTTTAGTGGTGGGGATATGATAGCATGTTTGAATGAGGAGGGAAAAATGCCAGAGGTCAGAAAGAGGTTGCATATAGTGGTGAGGTGGGAGATGATAGCAGGGGAGAGGGACCGGAGGAGGTGTGAGGGAATAGGGTTGCTAGTGCAGAGCAGAGTAAAGCAACCTGGAGACTTCTTCCTCTGTCATTGCTCTGAGTACAGAGAGTGAGCAGGAGGTAGATGCAGTACTGACTAGACTAGGG
The DNA here is from genome assembly GCF_035609145.1 of Eleutherodactylus coqui. Taxonomy (NCBI): domain Eukaryota; kingdom Metazoa; phylum Chordata; class Amphibia; order Anura; family Eleutherodactylidae; genus Eleutherodactylus; species Eleutherodactylus coqui. Next base: position 17,658,029 of record NC_089841.1, on the reverse strand, counting down.
TTGGGGCTAGTCTGAGATTGAGAGATTATTTCCTGCCAGATGTCGTTGATTTTCTTTTTGAAGTAAGCGAACAGCTCTTCAGCACTGAGATCCGTCACCTAGGGCTACAGTTTAGGGATGAGAAGGGAGTGAAAAGTGTCAAAGAGTTGTTTAGGGTTCTGAGATAGTGAGGGGACGAGAGAGGTGAAGTAGGCTTGTTTGGCATGGTGGAGGTTGTAGATTCTGAACATGAATTTGAAGTGGAAAAAGTCTGCTGACTTTTGAGACTTTCTCCACAGTTGTTTAGCATACCAAGAGCACCGCCAGATGATGTGCATTTAAGGCGTGAGCCAGGGTTACCAAGGTCCGCATCGGATAACTTAGGTCACAATGGGTGCTATGTAAAACTGTGTGATAATGACAACATTGAATTCACCTTAAGACATACAAAATCCTTGGAACTAGGTATTCTGTTCTGAAAAATTTTAAAAACGTACTCAAAATCTTTTTGACAATAAAAATCAGCTGATTCACTCATGGAAATACAAAAAAAAGTAGGAACACTGTCACCCACACACAAATACCCAGGGTCATTCTTTTGTATGGTCCATAAAAATAAAAATCTTTGTTAACAGCCATTACCAAAAATATCCCCATAGTAACTCCTTAACAAATACAACCGTACTTCCTACAGATCCTTCCAAGAGTTCCATCTGGTCCAGATCTTCTGTTTCTGATACTCCCACCCTTCCAATAGCATCTTCCAGAGATCCTTCTCTAACCTCAGTATACTCCTTAACCTCCTCTACCTCTACACCAACTGATGACATGGACAAAGTGTCATTCATGACCAATCAGAGGGCCCTTGAACCTTCTTCCTCTGTGCTGACTCTTCCTCCAGTCTGCACACAAGCCCATCTCATCCATCATCTTCTTCCTTTCACATCTGCCATGAAAACTGTAAATTTATCATGTTTCCATTCATAGTTTTTTTTAGACGTAAATACGATGACCCTTCCTCGCTAAAAAATTCAGAGTTAGACTCACCAGCTGTAAAACCTTTACAGTACATTCCTCCACCCTCCCAATACAACCTATCCTGAGAGTCTCCACCTCAGCCAATACCCTGCCAGTGGGAAGAGCCAAAATAACCCAGTTTTATCAACAAGTGCCTTTTGAACTGTAATGCTACGACAGATAAACAGACGTGAAAGCAGAAATCCAACAATAACTGACAAACACCTAAAACACTCACCAGAACACCAACACACAGCAGATGGAATAACGAATAAATACAAGGTAAGAGTGATTTGGCCAAAGTACAGAAGCTCACAAACCCACATCAAGGGTCACTACTCTAACAAGACAACTAAAACCCCAAGGGAATCCTACCTGCAAGTGGGGCGCTCGTCCCAATAGGGATGGCCGCATGTTGGAACCTAGGGGCCTGGCTTACCCTAGATGGAAACTGGCAGAAACACAAAACAAGGGAATTACAACATACAAATTGAACAGGACAGTTCACACCTAATATCTGGTCGCCTACAACAGGCACTGAACACATCGGTGTTCACACCAACAGACGAGGGAATCCCACCCAGAACCTAATGAATTTAAGCAACACCAAAGCAGTATATGCCTGACTCCAGCAAGAGGGGCTGGTATTTATATGAAGCAGACTAGTGTTGATTGGCTGGAGAACTCCATACCATCAGCCAGCCAAATCAACCACACCTGCAGGAGTGTGCTCCTGGAAACCCAGAGAACTAGAGGTCCAAGCAGCACAATGTGACACGATGAAGGAAAAGGACAGAGAAACGCCTCAATAAAAAGACCGAGCAGAACAACACTCTGAAGAAGTAAGCAATGAGAATTCACGAGATATGAAATTTCCAACTTGTCAAAACATATCCTAAAGAGCAAAGAAATTGAAGTCTTGAGTAAAGGGCTCTCAGCACTTCCAGAGGTCCCAACGTATTTGAATTATTTGTTGACTTTAACCGACTCATTAGAAAATTAAATTTTCCCTGAAAAAGGTGGAAGGCGCTCCCAACCAAGCCCCAATTCTCGCAGATAAACTCACATTAGGATCTCTGACGCCATATGTCGAGTTTGAGGATGTGTTGGACTCACTGCTTCAGGAACCAATCTCTGTTAATTTAAAACAATCGAGTAATTTTTATCTGTTGTAAAAAAGGAAAACTTCGGCAGCATCCAAGGTGCAAATTTAGTATCCAAAACTTTATTTCCCCATCACAAAAGAACAGGCAACGTTTCGGTCATGTTCTTTTGTGATGGTGAAATAAAGTTTTGGATACTAAATTTGCACCTTGGATGCTGCCAAAGTTTTCCTTTTTTACAACATATGTCTTTTTTGGTGACAAGGATCCAATCACCTGTTACTTCGGCTATTGCATATTTTGCGCCCAACCCCAGGTGGGGATTATAATTTGTGCTGCTGTCGGCCTTCTCTCTTTGGAGTAATTTTTATCTGGTGTAAAATAAGGGCCATTTTATTTAACAAAAATAAAATAGAGAAGCTCACCTTTGCAGAGAACTTGTGGGGGGGATCAAGAACTCGATAAGAGTTCAAAACACATTCTCTGTGTTGCGTCTTATGAACGCGCAACCTCAATAACATAAAAGAAAGGCACAACCGTGCAAAGAAAACACAAAATAAATGGGGAAATACTTTCCCTATACTCCCCTAGCCCGGGAGGGAGCCCTGCCTGCTCGGCAGACCGACCGCTCTGATAAGTGCGAGCCTGCACTCGTGCCTTGGCCACTGACCAGTCCCTGTCTGGGAGCCCTAGCACAAAACAAAAGGATAAACAAAACAAAACCAAACAGCAAGCACTTAGCTGATACTGGAGAGCTTCCACCACGCTGTGTTGCTCCGCCACTGTCCAACATGGGACTGAAGTGAATTGACCAGCTCAGAGGTCAAAGCTAGCATGGTTTAAATAGCAGCTGAGCTAGTCAGCAGCAGGTGCTGAATGACATCACTCTTGCCTCTACCACACCCCTCAGCTCTAGGAGAGGTAGGAATGCTGCTAAACCCTGGTCTGGCCTGAATGCAATGCGGGAACCTCAGAACGGCTGCAACACTCTGATCCTGACGTTATGCTACTTATGGTTTAATAAAGCAGGACACTTCCTTTTAATCAAACAATTTTCCTACACTGTTATTTGTATTTCCATTTTATTTAAACTTTTCACAATAGGGTTCCTTATGATTCTAGAAGGATGTCCAGAAAAAGCACAGATTTCATCACAACTTCAATAGGCATCTAAATAATCTCCTTAAATAATTGGCTGCAAATAAGGAAATTGGGATAAAAAGTGCCGATAATGGTGGCCCACAGTAATTATGGATATAGAGTATGATTTGGAGGCTTCGAGAATCCTGGGCGACTTGGAGTAATCCAACTATGAGCATGAAAAGTCCCTTCTGGCTTATGTTCACAATCACCTTACAAGAAATGAGAAGAACATTATTAGTATCAGAAATCCGGAGGTAAATTATTTTTCATTGAGAATACTGAATAGAAAAATTATTTTGTTTTGGCATCCTTGGACATTAACCCCTTAATGACACGGCCAATTTTGGCGTTGAGGACCAAGTGATTTTTGGTATTCTTTCATCTCCATTTTTCAAAAGCCATAACTTTTTTATTTTTCCGTGGACGCGGCTATATAAGGGCTCTTTTTTTGCGTGGCGAGCTGTAGTTTTTATCGGTGCCACCTTTGGGTACATAGACTATATCGTAAAACTTTTATTATTTTTTTTATTATAGCAGGGAGAGAAAACGCATCAATTCTGCCATAGATTTTTTTTTTACAGCGTTAATCATGCAGCATAAATGACACACTAAATTTTTTCTGCGGGTCGGTACGGTTACAACGATACCAAAATTCTTATATTTTTTTAGGTTTTTACACTTTTTTGCAATAAAAACTTTTTTTTTTCTAAATTGCTGCATTCAAAGTCCTGTATCTTCTTTGTTTTTCTATGTACGGAGCTCTATGAGGGCTTATTTTTTGTGGGACGAGCTGTAGTTTTTATTGGTACCATTTTGGGGAATGTACGGCTTTTTTGATCACTTTTATTGCATTTTTTGGGAGGCAAAATGCTAAAAATTGGCATTTTGCCTCTGTCTTTAGCGTTTTTTTAACGCTTTTTGACGTACAAAAAAAAAGCGTGTTCAACGTTTTGTACACGTCGTTACGAATGTGTCAATACCAGTTTCTGGATGAGGATCCCCTCATGCCTTACTGTTTACCTTGGATGCTATTCATTTCATTTTACCTTCAATAATCTGTTCTATCTGCAGTTGAAAGCTACTGTTATGTGGATAACATTTTCCCCAACTTACGCAAAGTTATAAATGAAGTGCCTTTGAGGAAAGAATCACAGAATAGTGTATTGTGTTTTTTTTTTTTTTATAAGAGATTCATTGATTATGTTTTAATCATTTGGGATGGCTTCACATCTGACCTCCAACTTTTTATTAATAGTCAAAATGACAATCAAGGGGGGCTTGGGTTCTCGGGAACTTGAAGTGCTTGAAGGGGTTCAAAGAAGGGCAACTAAACTAATACATGGAATGACGGGACTGGAATACCCAGAGAGGCTATCCAAATTGGGACTATTTACTCTAGAAAAAAGAAGGTTAAGAGGCAACCAAATAACCATGTATAAGTACATGAGGGGACAACACATGGATCTCTCCCGCGATCTGTTTACACCCAGGACCACGACGGTAACAAGAGGACATCCGCTACAATTAGAGGAAAGTAGGTTTCATCACCAACATAGAAGGGGATTCTTTACTGTAAGAGCAGTTAGACTGTGGAACTCTCTACCGGAGGAAGTGGTGATGGCAAAATCCATAGAGGAGTTTAAAAGGAGACTTGATGTCTTTCTGGAGAAGAAGGATATTACAGGATATAAATATTAGGTTAAGTGTCAATCCTGGTATATAGACAGGTAGGAACTATTAGGGGTTGATCCAGGGAACAGTCTGATTGCCATTAGGGAGTCGGGAAGGAATTTTTCCCCCAAAAGGGCTAATTGGCTTCTGGCCCTGGGGTTTTTTGCCTTCCTCTGGATCAACACAGTAGGATAGACAGGCTGGACTAGATGGACATTGTCTTCATTCAGCCTTACATACTATGTTACTATGTTATGTTACTATGTATGACATCATTTTTCTGTGTATCTCGGACAACACCACTTGTACTAAAATCAGTGGATTCTAACAGCCACCTTGCCTTCTCCAGTTGACATGCTAAAAGATGAAAGCTGAACATCACATATAGACCGTTCAGGAGTAACTCTACCTCAGATCAGGTTTTCATACAACAATCCGACATTCTTAAACAACATTTCAGTAAGTAGGAATATTCAGAGGAAATAATACAATCCTTTTTTTTAAGAGCATTGCTTCAGGGTTGCAATGCGTGACTGCAGAGCTCTGAAACAATTAGGGAGCACAACTCCAGGGAGCTTTTCATCAGCCGATACAACTCTTAGCACTCACAGTTAAAGACTATCATCTCCAAACACTTTGAGATATTGCGAGGAAATCCATTCTAGAACAAGATCCCTGAACACCCAAGGGGGATTTTCAGAAGAAACAAACCAAAGAAAAACATTTCGACCTTCTCTTGTCCCCACAGATGTAAATTATTTCTCCATTATAAGGAATATTTTAGAGGGCCCGAAAAGGAGCTCTTTGAGATGAGGGATACACAATTGCAAATGCTGCTCTAATATTCACCACAAAAGAAAGGAAATCACAATTTTTTTCTGTAATGCTCTTGTGGCATCAAATATACTGGAAGAACCACAAATAATCTTAGAATTAGGGCTAATAAAAACAATTTCCATCAACACGGTGTATCCTGACATTTCTTCTCTGATTCCTCTTGCTCGGTCCAGAATAGAATACAAATTCATCTACCATTGTCTTTTTATCCCACATTTTGTGCCCGCGATTCCTTTTCTTGAGCCTCATTGTCTTTATTTACTTTTCTAATGGTTATTTTATAAGTTTTTTCATGTGTTTAAAATGGCTTCTTTTATTTTCATTCTATTTTCATTCACTTTATTTTCTAAGCCCAAGTATTTTCTATTACAAGTGTGAAAGCATATTTTATGAGTAGAGATGAGCGAACGTACTCGTTTAGGGCGTTTTTGCACTCGAGCACCGCTTTTTCCGAGTAACTGACTACTCGGACAAAAAGATTCGCGGGGGGGGGGGGCCCCGGTGGGCGGCGTGGTGGAGCAGGGGGTAGCAGTGGGGAACACTCTGCAACCCCCCGCTCCCCCCCCCCCCCCCCGGCACCCCCCGAATCTTTTCGCCCAAGTAGTCAGTTACTCGGGTAAAGCGGTGCTCGAGTGCAAAAACGCCCTAAACGAGTACGTTCGCTCATCTCTATTTATGAGTGTTCATTCTTCCCTTCTTTGCTTTGAAGTGCACACCCTTCCCTGGAAACTGCTTCTTTCTGGTTAAGTGCTAATGCATGCTCAATATGGTGTTCACGAATGTAGGGAAACTATAGGGTTCTTGTCATTAGAACACATGACCATCCCGTAAACCGTATGTTTCCGGTCCCGTGTTAATGTGCAGGGATCGTGGTGAACACAAGTATGCACGGCTCCCCTCCTCCCATTAGCACCAATTAATACAAGGTAAATCTGTTTTTGATAAAGAAGAAAGTTTTCTCCAAAATGCGTTGCATGAATTCCTGTTTCTGTATCCACAAATAAAAAAGCTTTATTTCACAACATACGGATCAAGAACTCTGATTTTGGTGTCCAAACACCCTTTAGGCTGACCTGGATACCAAGAGGGTTTCATGCAGTTCCGAAATACCCACTCCCACTCCCCCCACTGCAATAAGTAGGTTTGTTGTAATTTCTCTATCTATTGCTTATGTGCCTGCACTCGGAGCACTGAAACATTTTTTTTCTTTGGCTATTTGATCATTGAATGGAGTTGGAGGCTGTTGGAATATTGTTCTTCCCACCTATTTCCATTCAGAGAAAACGTGGAGCCATTCATAGATGAAAGACTAGCTATTTACATAGGCCAGCAGTTGCTTGGTTTTTAGGAAAGCTCACTTGTCTTGTCAGCACCGATGTTCCTATGGGCCATCCGATGTCTATAATGGCTCTTTTGAGCCCTTTTTTTTTTCGTCTAGCAAGTGTTGGCCTGTGTAAAAGTTCCCTTAAACTATCATTACATTTTGCTACATGTCTTTTATATAGAAATTATGATATATAGTAATTTATATGGAAAATGTTATAAAAATTCTGTATCATTTTTCAGGTTTATATTATTTAAAAAATAATCAGCTTCATTCTTGGCAGATGACGGTATCGGGAGCTCAGAGGAACATCTTATATCTGCAGAAGATTGTGGTGTCACCGACGATACATATGAAGAACCTGCCATTATCCCAGATATCCCCTCAACCCTTCACAGTAAAGATCCATCATCTGATCCTCTTTTACAGATCCCATCTTCTCATTCATCACAGACTAATAAGCAGAAGAAAAATCACAGAAGGGGAGAACATCAAAAAGCTCACACAGGCAGGAGGATATCTTCATGCTCAGAATGTGGGAAATGTTTTACCAAGTTAGCAAATCTTGTAAGACATCAAAGAACTCACACAGGGGAGAAACCATTTTCATGTTCAGAATGTGGGAAATGTTTTAGAGAGAAAGCAGTTCTTGTTGTGCACCAGCGAAGTCACACAGGGGAGAAGCCGTATTTATGTTCAGAATGTGGAAAACCTTTTACTGTAAAATCACATCTTGTTGTTCATCAAAGAATTCATGCAGGAGAGAAACCCTTTTCATGTCCACAATGTGGTAAATGTTTTTCTGTTAAATCAGACCTTGCAAAACATCAAAGAATTCACACAGGGGAAAAACCATTTTCATGTTCTCAATGTGGGAAATGTTTTACCCAATTATCACATCTTGTCAAACATCAGAGAAGTCACACAGAAGAGAAGTCATTATCATGTTCAGAATGTGGAAAATATGTTTCTACTAAATCAGCTCTTGCAAACCATCAAAGAATTCACACAGGAGAAAAGCCACTTTCATGTTCAGAATATGAAAAATCTTATACAAATAAATCAAGTCTTGTACATCAGATAACTTGTACAGTGAAGAAGCCGTGTTCATGTTCAGAATGTGGGAAATGTTTTAAATATAAATCATGTCTTGTTACACATCAGAGAATTCACACAGGGGAGAAGCCATTTTCATGTTCAGAATGTGGGAAATGTTTTAACCAGAAATCAAATCTTGTTGCGCATCAGAGAACTCACACAGGAGAGAAGCCGTTTTCGTGTTCAGAATGTGGAAAATGTTTTATCCAGAAATCAAATTTTGTTGCGCATCAGAGAATTCACATAGGGGAGAAGCCATTTTCATGTCCAGAATGTAGGAAATGTTTTACCCATAAATTATATCTTGTTACACATCAGAAAATTCACACAGGAGAGAAGCCGTTTTCATGTTCAAAATGTGGGAAATGTTTTACACAGAAATCCAGTCTTGTTACACATCAAAGAACTCACACAGGAGAGAAGCCGTTTTCATGTCCAGAATGTGGGAAGCGTTTTACTACTAAATCCGAACTTACAAAACATCTAAGAACTCACACAGAAGAGAAGCCATGTTAAAGTTCAGAATATGGAAAATTTTTCTCAAGGAAAGGTCAATTTGTTAGACATCAGAGGGGAGAATAATAGTAGAAAAAAATAAACCACAAAAATAAGTAAAAGCAGAGCACTAAATGATGAATAAGAAATTTATGTAATTACTAATAAACATTTTAGCCAGAAAGCCAATGAAATCCAGATAACACTCCTTTATATCTACTATGTACAAAGAATGTCTCAGATTGATGCATATAACTGCGTCTCAAAGTTTGTTGCTAATTGTTAATTAAACTTTTCAATTAAAAAAGTGTACGTTTGTATTGGGCCAATACTTTCTTTAGACTTTAAGGTTTCTTTTCAGAATCTATAAATGTGAGGGAGAGCTAGTAGGCATTCTGGGGTACATTTATTACTGTTGCACCAGAATTCTAGGGTAAGTTACTTCTTTTTTGGGCAGAAATCAATTTCAACAAATTTACTTTTATCAAAAAGAAGTTGCACCTCTCACTCACTTTTTCCAAATTGTCAACAAAATGGGACAGGTTTGAGTAGAGTGAGGTTTGTAGACAGTTTGAAGAATTTAGACATTTCAAAAAGGTATTACATTTGTCACAAAACTCACTCCAGTAGCCTGACAACAGGTAGATTAACTGAAGAGAGGAGAGCAATGTCTGGTACAGACAGTGCAGCATGTGCGAAGGTTATGCATCGACCCAGTAAGCATTGAGCAGAGTCTGAAGGAGGCTTATCAGCCCTGTCACATCAGTAGGCTATAGGCTAAAGAGCACGCTGCTGTTTAGCACACAATCTCCTAAATGAGGGTAGGGAACTGGCAGCACAAATCTCAGATTACCATAAGCAGAAGCTGGGATGTTACTACTTCAAATGAGCAATCAGTCCTGGTCTTCAACACATATGATGGGCTGAAAGATCCAGTCAATCAGCAGGTGCCTTTCAGTTAAAACATGCATCTAATTGGATGTATTTTCCAACCAATCACGTGTGCTGAAAATTAGAGCTGACTGCACAATTGTATGTTGAATTCACATTCAAGTTACGATGGCCCAGAAGAGGCGATCATAATTTGAACATGTATTTAGTTTTGTGTGTTAGAAAACTACTTTTTTGTAGTAATATACACTGCTGCCATTACTATTCAAAAAGAAGACCCTGCAAAATTGCCACTTCAGAGAGTCCAAAAAGATATAAAAACTGCAACAGTACCAGATTAGAAACAGAACATCAGCAGCATCCATATACTGATATCTATGACATTGTCATGTAGGAGCTCTACCCATTTTAGCTTCTTACTCTTACAAAGTGGCAGATTCCATTAGGAAATATATAGGGGTCCACTGGTTCCACTAGGGAGAGCGGTGCCAGTGCTTTCCCTCTCTTAGCCAGCTCCCTCCCTTCTTAGAAGCAGGCGCAGTACAGCAGTAGAGGGGTAACAGGTTTTATGAACATTTTGTGGTTACTTGTGCATTATCAATTCTGCAGAAATTGTTTCATGCAGTAATTAAACCAAATGGAGTAATCTAACAAATGCATGGTTTATATAAATGTGATCTTTTGGTATCATTCGGTGGCTAGTATGGGAAATGGCAGAAAAAAGGTGTTTTTGCATGTTCAATCGACTCATTGATGGTCACATGGCACACAGAGAGAGGACAGAGAAAGGGGAGTGTTAGTGCATGCTTGGGAGGTTGGAGAGAGCAGCAGAAGGCTTGGTGCAGCTGTCTGGGGGATGAGGACTTGCTGTGGTGCTTAGTGCTTTTTAAGCAAATGCTGTGCTCAGGAAAGATTTTTAGGCTGGGTTCACACAGGGCGGATTTGCCGTGGAATTTCTCCGTGGCAAATCCGCCTGTGGCCGCTAATCTCGGTATTAGCCAGCCATGTGGACGAGATTTCTCAGAAATCTCGTTCACACGGGACGGCCAATCCGATGCGGTAAGCCCGGATGAAACTGCGGCTACGGCCGCCGCAGCCGCGGTTTCAGAGTATGCAGCATGTCTGTTTATCTTTTCTTTCCGCCGCGGCCGCACTCTCCTCTATGGGAGCACCGGCCGCGGTGGAAAAGCGAGCGGCCGGGCTGCTTCAAAGCCGCTGCGGGTTTTTCCGCGGCGGTTCTCTCGGCGGAAATCTCGCGGTTTCGGCTGCTGCCAAACCGCGGGATTTCCAACGGGAATACGCCCTGTGTGAGCCCAGCCTTAGAGGTGCCCGGTTGCAATAGGTCATGCTGCTGAATCACAGAGACTACAGCTAAGCTCACAGCTGCTGAAACCGCTATAGAGAGCGACACAGCTTTTTGGATCGGAAACCACCGAAGTTTTGAAGTCTGTTTACCACCAACACAGTACCAATGATGTCAGAGGTTGTTAGTGAGGACAGACCTCAATGAAAACCAATTGTATGTACATCAGTAAATTAGTGACAGACAGTAAGCAGGCCAGCTAGGAAGGGACAAAGACATATCAAGCCATATAGTCAGGCAGAAGTCCATTTGTTGGCTATTGTACATTGCTGGAGATGAGATAAAGCTTTGCTGGAACCTTGTACCAAAAATATATCCGGTTGTTATCTGCGGACAGAGTGCTCGCACAATTCCTTTGTTAGACAGACTGTATACAGCAAACTGTCACCTCTGAGTTAGTACTTTCTGCAGAAACATCATAGAGTTTGTTGTACGCAGAATCTTATTGTAATTGTATTCATGAACGATAAATTGCTTAATGTGTATATTAAGTCTTATGATAGCTAGCGATAGTCAGGACTGTAGGATATAATGTTAAAGATATGCAAGATTTACCGTTCACTATCTTTGCTTAAAGGGGTTGTCCCACGAAGCAAAGTTGGGATAAGCACTTCTGTATGGCCATATTAATGCACTTTGTAATGTACATTGTGCATTAATTATGAGCCAAACAGAAGTTATTCACTTACCTGTTCCGTTGCTAGCGTCCTCGTCTCCATGGTGCCGTCTAATTTTCAGCGTCTAATCGCCGGATTAGACGCGCTTGCGCAGTCCGGTCTTCTTCTTTTCTGAATGGGGCCGCTCGTGCCGGAGAGTGGCTCCTTGTAGCTCCGCCCCGTCACGTGCCGATTCCAGCCAATCAGGAGGCTGGAATCGGCAATGGACCGCACAGAAGACCTGCGGTCCACCGAGGGAGAAGATCCCGGCGGCCATCTTCACCAGGTAAGTAAGAAGTCACCGGAGCGCGGGGATTCAGGTAAGCACTATGCGGTTTTCTTTTTTAACCCCTGCATCGGGTTTGTCTCGCGCCGAACGGGGGGGCTATTGGAAAAAAAAAAAAACCCGTTTCGGCGCGGGACAACCCCTTTAAGTATATTTCCCTGCCATTATTAGTTGTAATATAAATCCACATTGTTGTATGTTTGGTGTTGCCTCATATCCTGAGCACTGTGTAGCCTACCACCTACCATCACACAACTACAGGAAATAAGTATCACAGATGTCTTGGTTAAACAGTTTGTCTGAGACCTCTTATTTTTATGTAAACGTACATCCATGGCAAAGATAATAAACCAACTAATACCACTCCCAGCCACCCACAAATCCCCGGTCCACAGCTCCGGGTCTCCTCTGACATACTGGCTGCAGCAGCCTGAGTGATAAAGGCAGATGTTGATGCAACAAATTTCACCAAGAAGTAAGTCATCTCCTGAAGTTACATATAGCAGGAGTCTTTGTTTGTAAGAAAACCTTCAATATTAGAGACCAGTTGGCTCAAAACTATTTAGAATTAAACAGTAATAAGTCTGTTCAGGCCACGGGGGATTTCACCTGGTGCAGTTCTTGTGTGGGATGCCAGATTTGCAAAAGTCAAAATAGAGTTAGAAGAACAAAAACTTTTAGATCTAATAGTTATTAAACAGAATACCAGCTTAATTTTAACTATTCTTATGAAAACACACCATTAGAGATGAGCGAGTATACTCGCTAAGGCACATTACTCGAGTGAGAAGTGCCTTAGTCGAGTATCTCCCCGCTTGTCTCTAAAGTTTCGGGGGCCGGCGCCGGTGACAGGTGAGTTGCGGGGGGAGAGAGGGAGAGAGAGATCTCCCCTCCGTTCCTCCCCGCCGGCCCCCGAATCTTTAGAGATGAGCGGGGAGATACTCGGCTAAGGCACTACTCGCTCGAGTAATGTGCCTTAGCGAGTATACTCGCTCATCTCTACACACCATGTAACCGGGCTTTGGTACTCAGGCTGTAACAAGTCTAGCTCATTGTGATTAACCAGAGATATTATCTACTGATGACAAACCAACAAGGAATATTGTAGCATTGGCCTTCCTTTTTCTACTCTTGACAAAACCTGTTTGATCGTCAGCTATTAGATCTGAGATAAGTTTACCAATCCTCGTGGCTAATAATTTGGCCCATATCTTGATATCTAGATTCAATAGAAATATTGGACTTTAGTTGTTACATTGTGTTACCTTCTTTATGAATTAGTTATGTGAGCTTCCTGTGACTGTCTTGGAAAGAGGGTTTCCTGTAAGATTGCATTCAAAATAAGCAACAATTGGGGTGTCAACGTTTGTTGAAGGGGTTTATAGTAATTCAGAGTCAGGCTATTTGGCCCTGAACTCTTACCTTTGGGGAAACTGTTTATCACCTCACAGAGTTCCTCCTGGCTGATTGGTGCTACAAGGGTCTCTGCTGTCTCTGGACCTAGTGAAAGAAAGTTGAGATTTTTTAAAAAGCGATTTGTCTCCCTAATTTTGTGCTCAAACGATTGTTGAGTTACACTCTTGTTTAGGTTGTATAACCTCCAAAGCAATCACCGAAGAAGAAGAAGAATATTTAAACCAACTAACTTTATTAAAGATCATTAAAAACTCGACAAAACAACACATATAGCAAGAATAGGAACCCTCGGAAATTTGGTATTCCTTGGTTCCAAATAGAAAACCCATATACAAGAAACGTATAGTATCTCAGATGATGGATACTGAGGGGCCGCTGTTTAACTTTCTAACTATAGGCCTCTCAAGTGATCCCAGTATAACATAGAGGGAGTATAGAGGGAGAAGAACCGAAATGCATAGAGCTTCTTCCAGCTGGTCTAAGACTCCCCAATGCAATGATCCCAGTGATCTTCAGCAATCTTCAGTAAGGAGGGAGGTCCAGTTAGCAGAGCCAGAATTGTCTCTTCTAGGCCCATTATTGTGTGTTCGTAGTGCTGGGGCCCTGTCTTCCACTCCTTGCTTTCTTCCAGAAACCATCAATGACCTCTCATCCAGTTCTCTCAACAGCTGTAAATTTCCCTGCTGTTAGGAGACTTTGCACCTCAGCAGAACCTTTCCCTGCTGGCTGCACAAGCTGCAGCAGGCAGAATCAGGCCAGGATAACAGGGCCGTGGACCCACCGCAGATGTCTCCTACCTCCTTTCCAGGTCAGCGCCCAGGCAAGGAAGCTCCATCTTGACCACTGGTGAGCAAATCTTACCTTTCACGGCTCCCAAATCTCCATCGCTTTGTGATCTGGCAGGCCTTCCTGGAACTCCAGTCCTCAGCTTCTTAGACTCCACTAGTCCGTGATCCTTTAGAGTGGCCAGCTGAGACATGAAGCCTCTCTTTTTGCTTCCCTGTAATCAGAGAAGGCGCTGGTGTTAGAATCTAGAGGTTTAAGGGCCCAGGAATCGAGACGCCAGCAGGATAAAGTTTTCGGGCTAAGGAGCTCCCACTCCATATGTCTGCCCTCATTGCAAGTTAAGCCACACCCTCATTCTTTCTACATATCTAAGGTTACACGGACATTTGATCATATAGACAACATAGGAGGATCGACATTTCAAGGAATAATTTAATTTGATCGTATCATTGTCCACAACTATTTCTCTTTGCTCGTGTTGAATATTTGCACAACATTTACATCTTTTTACTTCGCATCTAAAAAATCCCTTTTGATTTGATGGGATGTTTAATCCTATAGTTGTTATAAGTCGCGGACATGATGGGGGTAAAAGATTTTTAGGATTCTTATTTCTGAAAAAAATGACCCTATGTATTTAAGAAATCTCCTTACATAGAAATGGGTCATCTTTTAAAATGTTTCAATGTCTCTGTAGAATTTTTTTCAAAGAGATATGTTTGAGTTAAAAAGAGTACTAAAAAGTGTTAAAAGAAGGGGTTTCCTTAGAATTTTTATGTCTGTAGTACAACGATCACTGTAATGCTTTATTAAAAAAGACTCGACTAATTTGGGCGGATATCCTTTCTCTAAAAAAACATGTTTTGTTTTTTTCTAATTTTTGACTGTTCTTTAAATACTTCAGTAGCGAAACAGTTTTTCCTAATGTGTTGGAACTGCCCATGGGGAATGTTAGGCCCCCTGCACACGGGAGAAATTCCGTGGCGAGATTTCCCGCAGAATTTCAGCTCGTGACCACTGCCATAGAAATTGCATTAGAAAACGCAATCCTAGGCAGGTGAAATCACACGCAGAAAACAAATCGCAGCTTGCTCTATTTCTGTGCAGGTCTCGCAGAGGCCCGCACAGAAATGTCGGAGGTGACAGGATGGCTCCTCGCTGCGCATGCACCGGCTGGCCAGCAGCCAGCGCATAGCAGAGGGTGAAGACGCTGGGAGCGGGTAAGCCGCAGGCCTCTGTAGGGGCACGGGACTGCATCCCGCTGTGAGAATTCTCGAAGCGGGATCCGACCCGGCCGTCTGCAGGCGGCCTTAGTCTTTCAATGTTTGGCATAGCCACTAGAAAAAAGTAGCTGTTTGCATTTATTAGATTGGAATATGTCATGGTGTGTAGTTTATCATCCATGACATACAATTCCAAATTCAAAAAGGTAATTTTATTTGGTTCATAATTTCCGATGCCCTCAATACCCCAATTGTTATCATAGAAACAAATGTCTGGGTAGTTTAAATCTCCCTTGATCACTATGTCATGCTTCTTTGAGAGCTTGGTCATCTGATGTAGAAAGAGTTCATCAATATCTTCTGCTTGTCCAGGTGGCCTATAGTAAATGCCTACAATGGTGTCCTTTCTGTTGTTCTCTTTTTGTATTCTTACCCAAACAGTTTGTACAGAACTACCAGCTCTGAAGCTTAAATCTCACTGGAGATTAATGTTTTCCTAACATACAACACAATACCTCCTCCCCTTTTTTAGGTCTGTTTCTTATAAATAAGTTGTATCCTTCAAGCCTTGTAATCCAATAATGTGTATCATTCCACCAAGTTTCCATGATGCCTATGACATCATATTTCTCTTTTTGTGTTAGGAGCTCTAATTTTTCTTCTTTGTTTCCCATGCTCTGTGAATTTGTGTAGAAACATTTTAGTTTGTGATCAATGTCTCTTGCTTCTCCACTTGCCTTCTGAATTTTTTGTGTTTGTTCTTTCTTTCCACTTCTAATAACAAGGTTTTCGAATGTATTAATTAGCTGTGTTTTTTTTTTACCTGGCCTTTCACTTCCTTTCCCATATTGTTTTAGTTTAAAACTCTCCTATTGAGTGAAGCAAGGCGCCCACCAAATATATGCTTACTTGTTTTTGTAAGTTGCAACCTGTCTCTAGGGTTCCATCATTTGGGAATTCAACAAAATTTTCAGATTCAGTCATGTTCCCATTCCAGATTATTAGAAAATCATCAATAAAATGCTTGGAAAATATTATCCAAGGGTTACAGACACTCTCCTCAAATGCTTCCATGAATAGATTAGCAAAACTAGGGGCAAAGTTAGTTCCCATAGCTGTTCCTCTAACCTGCATGTTAAATTGTTTATGAAGTATAAACTAATTACTACATTAAATGAAGTTAATAGAATCTAAAATAAACCTCTTTTGTTGGTGAGGCTAAGTGGGCTCCTCCCTCAGGAAATATCTTATTGCTAGTAAACCTAGAGCATTGGGTATATTGGAATAAAGAGCTTTGACGTCTACTGAACACCATGCATGTTTTCTTACATATATCAATCAAATGTTCTGCATCACTTAGATAGGCAGGCAAGTGTCTTACAAACTGCTGTAGATGTTGATCCACATATTCTGAGAGTCGACAGGTGACTTAGCCTACACTTGATATTATTGGTAAGCCTGGAGGACTAAAGATGTCCTTCAAAGGGGAACATTTAGTATCCCCCAATATATTGTGGGCTTTAAACTGACAGAATATTTTGTCCATGAGGACAATGCCCCTCCCTTCTTTGTCAGCTTTTTTTAAGATGATGTCTTGATTATGGATAATTGTTTGAGAGTAATTTCTTGTGTTTTAGTTCAATTTTGGTGCTTTGGATATTTGCGACCACAAATTTCTTTGAAATCCCCCCAAACTCTCTGATAGAATGTTTCTAAGAAAGGTCCCCTACTTTCTGTGGGGTAAAAAAAGCTAGTTGGTTTTAAAGTAGTTGTAATAGGATCTTGTATTCCTCAGAATTTGGATCAAAAGGGAAAATGGATGCAATAGAGGGACCCTCAAATTTCTTTAAGGTAAAATGATGACTCAAAGTAAGCTTCCTAACTAATTTTTTGTGGATCCACCAACAATCTAAACAGATCAGGAGTTCAAGTGGGACTAAAGGAAAGGCCCTTTTTGAATAATTTTTCCTTACTTGTTAAATTACATTTAGAAATGTTGAAGATGCCTGATGCACGGGTTATGTCAAAGTTTTCATCTTCGTGACAAAGGTGGTTGCAGCACTTACCCCCTAAATGGTGGTTAAAAACCAACCCGCCGTTGCAAGCTGAATGCAGAGCTGGATCCAAGCTCCAAAGACAATAAGGCAAAAACGATAAGTATTCAGCAGCAATCCAGAAACCTTCTCTCAATCCATTGATGTCTTTAATGATCACTGGACATGGTTTTCATCTTCATTGTCAGGAGTCTAGGTTTTTTGTAGACACATTTTCCAACTCTTTTCCCTTTTCTCCTTGATTTACTCTTTTGCCGGATTTGGGAATGTGAGTAAGAAGTGGGTAATATTGGGTGATCTTGGATCTGACCACCAGTAGAGAAGGAATGAGCTTGGGGGGTGTACTGGAAAATGAGGGATGATAAATAAGGGTGTTGGTTGATGGTGTTTAGGCAATATGGAGAGTAACTGGGAATCTTTGGGAGGAATTGGTAAAAAGCAACTGTCTCGTGTTAAATAAAAAAAAAAAAATCAGTAGGTTGGCAGAGGTGGATCTTTTCTAAGGAGGTAGGAAAAGGAGAGGAAGGAGTGGCAGTGAGGGATGATCCAGATTGACCCTGCCGACAGAAATAGGAGCATGTGCCAGTGGTGTATAGTAGATGGATTCCCGGTTGAGTCACAATGAGGGAGCTTGGGGTGCATGGCCCAAGTAACCAGGAAATTAAATTTCTGTAGAACCGGGTATCGACTTAAGGGAATTGGACGGAAGTAGACTGGTGGTAGGTGAAATTGTAGATGTCCAAAGGTTTAGGAGGGGAAAGATTTTTGTTTTACCAGACCATGAAGAAGCAGAATGTGTTTTGTAATCTTTAAGTGTAAGGGGAACAGAGGGTAAAGAAGTTCTATCTTTATTTCAATATTTCTAGGGAAAGATCTCATTTTTATCAAAATCCCTGAAATCACATTTTTTAAACTTTCCAAATTTTCCAAAACAAAATATTCGTCTCAATTGCATTCGTAAAGCCCAAGATAAAATTAATGTCATCGGAACTATTTTGTAAAACTAAATCAGGAGGGACTTACTTAAAATTCTTATGTTTTTCAATAATTTTAGCCACCTTATGGTAAAGGTTTTCAACATTAATATCCATTCTTTAGAGAAAACCTTATCATCTGAAAAGACGGTTCTGTTTGGGATGCTTAAACTTCTCGGGGCGATCTGGCTCACCCCATAAGTACTGAAAAAAAAGCGAGTCCATGATGTTTCTCCATAGAGTCATCACCACACTCTTTCAATTTATATTTTAGGATCCCATGTGTCTTAATGTGTTCCATAAGAGCATTCCCCCATGACCAGTCATCATCAAAACAAGGAGGTATAGATGGAATGCCTATATAAAATTAGTTCTTTCTATCATTAATAAAGGATGCAATCATCCTCTTCAGAAGGGTTTGCCATTCTCTCTTGAGGAAATCTATATCCGATTCGCTGTGTCCAAAAAAATGTACCAAATCCTATAAGAGCAAGAAAGATATAAATAGGACAGTGCTTCTGGATCAATTAAGCAACAGAATAATTATGAAGTCTGGTGTGAACACCTGGACCCAGAGGCAGTACCAGCTGTCACACCTCCAATCCCTGTAGGCCTAAGGGACAATCAGGAAATATCCACCCTTGGAAGAGCCTCAAGGAATCTCTGAAATCCAGAAAAGAGCTTGGTGTTATAAAAAGCAGTGAATTAATTTAAAAAATCCTGCACTCAGGGTCTATCAGCGATAAGGTTTCACTAAGAACTTTAGAAAGATACTTACTTCGGGGAGGAATCTCATAAAAAAAACAACAAAAAACTGACCCCCCCATCCCCTCACCCAAATGACGATGCCAGAGGTGTACAACCAAACTCACAAGAGGTCCTTTATTCAGATGATGCTCAAACAAACACAAGGAAGGATAGCATGCAATACGTTTTGGGGGTTACAACTCCATTTTTGTATTATTCTGTTGCCTAATTTATTCATAGGCGCTGTCCTGTTTACACCTAAATATAAATTTGGGTTAACTGGCGAAGAGAAAAACATTCAAAACAAGCATCTCATCATCCCAGTGACGACTTCTGGGACCTCTGCCAAACGCCAAAGTCTTCAAGGACAGTTTGCACAAAATATTCTTCATATCAGTATTACAAAATAGAAGTATTGATAAAATTAGGGAACAAATATAGGCTGAAAAACATATATTTTAACACAGGCTTCCCCTGCAATCAACATGGTGCCCCCACTTCCCTTTACACACTGGCTGCACCCACCCCATGGACACCCATACTTTCATAATGACTCCACCTCACGGATCTCACACTTCTCTTCCTATACACTCAGTCTGCACCCCAAGGCCCCATCACCCTCCTCCACACACAGGCTGCACCTCATGGCCCCCATCCTTTTAACCAGGCAAACTTCACCCCTCATAGGCCCCCATCCCGTGAGCAGGATGCAAACCAAGGGCCCTTCATCTCCTCCCTTTCTTATCATGGAAAGATATACCCCACATGCCCCTCATCCCTTTTCTCCACATACAGACTGCACCTAAGAGACCCCCATCACCCTACTCTATGCACAGACTGCACCTTATTGCCCCGGTGCCCTTTACAAGCAGATTACACCACACAGGCTCCTCCTTCTTTACACACATCATTACTTATAAAGATAATGGATACCAGCTCTCCCTCATCTCCATCAGTTCTAAGAAAATATCATCTAAAAGAAAGAAGAAAGATCGGCCCAAATACAAACATGAGAGTTGTATAGGTAAACGTTTATTAACGATTAGTAACAAGTTTCCTGACGCAGTTATATGTATCAGTGTGAAATATTCTATGTACACAGGTGATATAAAAGGTGTGTTATCTGGATTCCATTTCTTTCTGGATAACAGATGTCTATTTTAGGGTTTGTCAAAACAGGTTTAAAAAAATGGCTTCTACACTGTGTGAGTTTTTTGATGTTTAGCAAGAGATGCTGTCTGGATAAAACACTTCCCACACTTTGAACATGAAAATGCCTTCTCCCCTGTGTGAATTCTTCGATGTATTACAAGAGCTGAATTCACTTTAAAACATTTCCCACATACTGTACAGGAAAATGGCTTCTCTTCTGTATGAATTCTCCGATGTCTAACAAGATTTGCTAACAGGGTAAAACATTTCCCACATTCTGAACAGGAAAATGGCTTTTCTCCTGTGTGACTTCTCTGATGTCTAACAAGAGCTGATTTAGCTGTAAAACATTTCCCACATACCGAACAAGAAAATGGCTTCTCTCCTGTGTGACTTCTCTGATGCTGAACAAAAGCTGAGTTTACTGTAAAACATTTCCCACATACTGAACACGAAAATAGCTTCTCCCCTGTATGAATTCTCTGATGCTGAACAAAAGCTGATTTCACTTTAAAACATTTCCCACATATTGTACAGGAGAATGGTTTCTCCACCGTGTGAGTTATTTGATGTCTAACAAGATTTGGTAACAGGGTAAAACATTTTCCACATTCTGAGCATGAAAATGGCTTCTCCCCTGTGTGACTTTTCAGATGTGTAACAAGAGCTGCTTTCTGGACAAAACATTTCCCACATTCATAACATGAAAATGGCTTCTCTCCTGTGTGAGTTCTCTTATGTGCAATAAGTGTTGATTTATGTGTAAAACATTTTCCACATACTGTACAGGAAAATGGCTTCTCTCCTGTGTGAGTTTTTTCATGTCTAACAAGATTTGTTAACAGGGTAAAACATCTCCCACATTCTGAACATGAAAACGGCTTCTCTCCTGTGTGAGTTCTCTGATGCACAATAAGTGTTGATTTATATGTAAAACATTTTCCACACACTGTACAGGAAACTGGCTTCTCCCCTATGTGAATTCTCTGATGAGTATAAAGACTTTTTTTTAAGCTAAACTGTTTCCCACATTCGGTACATGAAAACGGCTTCTCTGCTATGTCAGCTCCCTGATGCTGAACAAAGGCTGATTTCACTGTAAAACATTTTCCACATAATGTACAGGAGAAGGTCTTCTTCCTTGTGTGAATTCTCAGATGTGCGACAAAAACGGCTTTCTTTCTAAAACATTTCCCACATTCTAAACAGGAATATGGCTTCTCCCCTAAATGAGTTCCCTGATGCTGGACAAAAGTTGATTTCATTGTAAAGCATTTTCCACATAATGAACAAAAAAATGTCTTCTCGTCTGAGTGAGCTCCTTGATGTTCTCCCATTCTGTGATTTTTCTTCTGCTTATCAGCCTGTGATGAATCAGAAGATGAGACCTGTATGAGAGGATCAGATGATGGATCTTTGCTGTAAAGGTCTAAGCGGATATCTGGGATATTGGCAAGTTCTTCATATGTATCTTGTGTGACGCTACAATCCTCTGCTTTACAATCGGCAGATATCAGATGTCCCTCTGAGCTCCCGATACCGCCATCTGCCAAGAATAAAACTAACATTACTATTTTTGAACAATATAACCCTTAGGCCTTAGTCAGACGGGCGTTTTTTGCCGCGATTTGCGCATGCGCATGCGTCCGGTGATTTTATAAAACCATTGCTTTGCAATGGTATCGGACACATGAGCGCTTTTTATGTGCTCGTCCGATAAATTATAGAACAGAAATCGCAGATCGCACCTATCTGCGATCTGCGATTCCTGTTCTCTTCTCTATATGCGCTCAATGGGGCCGGCGGCAGCAGCGCCGACCCCATTGAGAGCATATACTAGACAAATCATTCTTCTCTGCCACAGCTGTAACAGCTGTGGCAAAGAAGAACGATGTTTGCCCATTGAATTCAATGGAGCCGGCAATACAGCCGACTCCATTGAAAGCAATGGGCTGCCGGCGTGCGCGGGATGAATTGTCAGGAAGGGCTTAAATATATAAGCCCTTCCCTGCAATTCATCCAGAAAAGTGTTAAAATAAAAAATATATATATACTCACCTGGTCCCGGCAGACGGAGTTCCTTGCGGCCGGCCTGCAGTGGGTGTGAAGGGGGTGTGAGTCATAACCTGCCCCCTGATTGGCTCAGCGCTGAGCCAATCAGGGGGCAGGTCTGACTCACACCCCCTTCACACCCACTGCAGGCCGGCCGCGCGGAACTCCGGCTGCCAGGAGCAGGTAAGTATATATATATTTTTTATTTTAACACTTTTCTGGATGAATTGCAGGGAAGGGCTTATATATTTAAGCCCTTCCCGACAATTCATCCCACACTCGCCCGCAGCGCATTGCTTTCAATGGAGCGGGCTGTATTGCCGGCTCCATTGAATGCAATGCGCTGGACAGCTCCGGCCCGTTTCTAATGAAACGCGGCTAGGAGCAGATTTTCGGGCGATTTTCGGGCACCGGTCACGCGATTTGCGGATGCGCATCCATCATGCGATCCGCAAATCGGCGAAAAAACGCCCGTCTGACTAAGGCCTTAAAGGGAAGCTATCATGTCCTCTATACTGTCCTCTTTCTGATTAGTAAATGTGTATTGGTAATATGTAGGCATTTTGATTATACGAGGACTCTAATCAACAATTGCTCTCCTACCCAGCAGTGTCCCGGGCACATGGCCAGCTTCCTTGCCAGATAGAGTTCACCGAATTACATGTCTATTACCTGGTGATGTGAGCGGCCGGTGGTTCTCCATCATGACATCCTTGTACAGATTCTTGTTTCCTTCTAAATACTCCCACTCCTCCATGGAGAAATAGACAGCGACATCCTGACACCTTATGGGAACCTGACAACACAATATACAGTCATCACCCAGAAGCCTCCAGTGCTGTTACTGCATAATGTCCCAGCATTCCCTGCAGCGTCACCTCTCCAGTCAGCAGCTCATTCATCTTGTTGATGACTTCTAGAATCTTCTGTACATTGATGTCCTCATGTATGAGGAGGTGAGGTGGGGGCCCCGTGATTGGGCTCAGGGGTCTTCCCCATCCATCACAGACAGGGGACCGGTGGTAATCACTAGAGGTCTTCTTCACTACTGTGTAATCCTATATATGGGGGGACAGTAATAAATATCACTACAGACATTTCCAGAGTCCATCACCTCTCCAGTGACATCATCTGTTATTACCATAGATAAGAATGATGTGATGTGACATCACCAGAATCTCTCCCCTCTCCAGTGACATCATCTGTTATTACCATAGATAAGAATGATGTAATGTGATATCATCAGAATCTCTCACCTCCCCAGTAAGCTGGAAGAGTATCTCTAGGGTGAGATTTAATATACTCTCCGCCATCTTGTTTCCGTCCTCCTCCATCCTGAATGGGTCTATTAGTAAAAATATCTTACATAAAAGATATCGGAGAATCTTGTATTGCAGAGACCTGAATGGAGAGAAGATGAGACAATATAAAATTCACACAGATTGCCATTTATACAATATATTTGCTAAAGAGAATAGGGGGGAGGGCATTTGAGGAGATATTAACCCCCTCCGGCTGCTGCTTTTTTTTTTTTTTTTTTCATTTTAATTTTTCCCTCTCTACTTTCAGATTAATCTACATGAGGGCTTGTTTTTTGTAGAACGAGTTGGATATTTAAAAAGTACCATATAATATAGTGAAAAACTTTTAACAATTTCTAGGCTTGGCAAATAAAAAAAAAACAACACAGTCACACCAATTAGATTTTTTTCTTTTGTTTATGACATTCACATTTCAGTAATAATGACGTTATCTTTATTCTGCAGCTCAGTAGGATTACGGTGATAGACAATTTGTTGTTTTTCTTTTATGTTGTACTCCTTAGAAAAATTAAATGTACTTTAAAAATTGCTCCTTGGTACTATCTTTTGCCCCTCCTATGTTAGTTATTTGTCCTTTGATGCAGCTGTGTGAGGGCTCATTTTTTGCAAGCTGACCTGTAGTTTTTATTGGTACCATTTTGGGCTAACTACAACTTTTTGATAGCTTTTTATGCTATTTTTGTCTAGAATCTGGGATTGCATTTTTTTTTCTTTTTTTAGACTGCGTTAACTGTGTGGGATTAATAATGTGATGATTTTACAATGAATGGGAAAACCAGGTTCATTTTTTTTTGCAACAATTTTGAAATTTTTAAGGAGGAGGTATATGCCTAATATAACATAATGTAATTGTAGTATACTCAAACAATATACCAAATTAGTTAAATGAAGATTCCATGGATGTTCTTCCGAATGATGAGAACTATCATATTACGTATAAACATCTTCATCCAGGAGATTGCTAATTCAATAATGGCATACCCAGGGCCAACCTGCTTAAGGCTGCATTCCCACAAACGTATATCGGCTCGGTTTTCACGCCGAGCCGATATACGTTGTCCTCGTGTGCAGTGGGGGGGGGGGGGGGGGGGCTGGAAGAGCCAGGAGCAGGAACTGAGCTCCAGTCCCCTCTCTGCCTCCTCTCCGCCCCTCTGCACTATTTGCAATGGGGAGAGGCGGGGCAGGGGCGGGGCTAAGTTTTAAGAATTAGTCCCGCCCCGCCTCTCCCCATTGCAAATAGTGCAGAGAGGCAGAGAGGGGACGGGCGCTTAGTTCCTGCTCCTGGCTCTTCCATCCTTCCCCCCCCTGCACATGAGGAGGACGTATATCGGCTCGGCGTGAAAACCGAGCCGATATACGTTCGTGGGAATGCAACCTAAGGATGAAGAGGAAGGGAGGGAGGGAAATCAGGATTGTGGGAGAAAGGGGGTCCTATTTCATGGTGTCAGTGCCTGGAAGAAGAGTACAGGGCTAGGTAGTTGTGTTTTTAACTAGTAACTTATACAGTGTTTGGGTACCGCTATTTTGGGAAGGGAGGGTATAGTTTATGTATAGGGTCCAAATTTTCTGAAAAACCTTCATGTCCATCTTCGACTGTTGATATTTATTTTTCATTAATTAAATAACAGCCTATTCAACTTTTCACTGCCGAAAAATCCAGGAAACCTTTTTCCACGATTGGGCGATTTGTTTTGTAACTAGGAAAAAAAGGATATTAGTTTCCTAGAGCCTGAGGGGATGTTCTCAGTCTGATCATTCAGTAAAGCCTCCCAGGGATTCTTACATATATTGCAGTTGGTTACTGAGTATATTAATGAGTAGTGTGTCAATCGGGGATGAACTACCTTGATAGCAGTTTGGAGAGTAGCCTGGCACTGCATGAGCTATTCGGGTGGGAACCAAGTACCAACGTAATAAAACTTTAAATTATATTTCTAGCATTAGCATGTTACGGGCACTTTTAGTAGTGGATCTCCAGATCCAGGACCAATCTTCACCTGAGAGGGTACTACCTATATCTTTTTCCCAGCATGATACATATGTTAATTGTGCATGATATGACGAATGGACAAGTCTAGAGTATATCTGTGAGATAAGGTCCTAAGGCAATAGGATTTAAAAGGGGGTTAAAGTCAAAGGGGATTTTGTATTTTTAAGGTAATAGTATATAAAGTGCTTTAATTGTAGGTATCTGACTATTTCAGAGGATGGCAGATTATACTTTCTCTGGAAGGTGGGAAATGAGGTAACACCCCCCAGTGAAAATAAGTGATATATTTTAGAGACCATTATCTGTCTTTGCTTTAAACGATTGAGGCAAATCATTGCCTGGAGAGAATAATGGGTTTTATAGAAATGGCAGGAGTGGTAAATGGGGAGAGATTAGGTTTCCAAAGTATTTAATGGAGTCCAAGATCGTAAGGGAGTGTTTTGTGATAGGGTTGGTGATAGTGGGTCTATGTATTGGTGGGGTCCATCATAATGAATCTATAGTAAGTGGGTAGACTTCGGTTGCCTCTAAGGACAGCCAGAGTGGGGCATTATTAGTAGTGGCCTATTTGTGCTGACTGATAATACTTTAATAAGTTTGGTACATCCAATCCTCCTTGCAGTCTATACTTATATAAGGTAGAACGCGGGACTCTAGGAATAGAGTTCTTCTAAGTAAAAGTGAAAGGCTATTTGTTGGAATATTTTCAAAATGTGCCCCGGCACATAAATTGGAAGGGTTCTAAAGGAATGTAGGAGTTTAGGAAGGAGTGTCATCTTCAGGGATTGTACTCCTCCTATCCATGAGATATGGTAGCAGTTCCAGCTTTCTAGGAGTAGCCTAAGCTTACAGAGGAGAGGGATATAATTCGGAGTATATAATGATGAATAAGAATTAGTTAGTCTTATGCCCAGGTCCAGTGACCCTAAAATCTTTTAAAAGGGGTAATTTTGTTTGAAGCTGGGAGACTAGATTTTGGAGTAGGGTGAGATTAAACACTTTAGATTTTGTGTTATTGATTGCCGGTCCAGAGATAGACCCGAACCTGGACAGGTCCGCCAATAATTTAGGGATTGTGGTGGG
Organism: Eleutherodactylus coqui; assembly: GCF_035609145.1. Classification (NCBI taxonomy): domain Eukaryota; kingdom Metazoa; phylum Chordata; class Amphibia; order Anura; family Eleutherodactylidae; genus Eleutherodactylus; species Eleutherodactylus coqui. The sequence goes on along the minus strand of NC_089841.1, from coordinate 17,631,367 downwards.
GGGAGAGAATACCATCATTAGAATATCGTCCGAGAACATACAGATCTTGTGATCAACCATTGCAATCTTAATGACTTTAATATCTGGGTCATTGCGAATTCTGATTGCAAGGGGTTCTATAGCTAAAATGAAGAACAGAGGGGATAGAGGGCATCCCTACTGAGTGCCTCGGTGAATTGTTATGGTATCTGAACCAAAGCCCTTGTAGCGGGTAAAAGCTTTAGGGGATGCATATAATACTTTTAGCCATGCAAGAAATCAGTAGGGAACTTCCAGTAGTTGAGCACCGAGAACAGAAATGGCCAATTCAGGGTGGCAAAGACCTTGTATACATCCAGAGAAAGCAGCATGGCACGAATGCCCCGAGACTGACAGATATGTGTAAGATGAGAAATTCGGTGAATATTGTTTGAGGCTGAATGACCCGGAACCCAACCTGGTCTCTATTAAACTTCAACTGTAGTCAGATGTGTTAGCGTTTTTACGTCAGGTTGCTAATTGGATGAAGTAGCTTCACAGGTTTCTTCATTTTACTTATTTTTACTTTTTTTTAGACCCTATACAAGATTTGAACTTGTGATCATTTTTTTTTGCTTGTAAACTATACTGGAATACTATAGTGTGATATACAGGACAGTATAAGATACTATACCATGCTATACTGTATTCTGAGAGACACATCTTGGTAGACAATGGCTCATGGAAGCCTTGATCTTCAGAACCCCCAGGCTGCCATGACATCCAGATGGCATCCCACGATTAGTGATGAGATTGTTGGAATAATCGGATGTGGAGTGATCGGTCTCATTTCCCCCAAATAATCTGTAATCTGAATGACCCGATCCTCTATTCCCATTAAAGTCAATGGGAGGAAAAAGCAAGTTCACCAATTTTGCCTCCACAGTAGGAGAACAAGAAACACAAAAAGAACATTTAAGCTCTATACAGCTGTTGTCTGTGGTCAGATTTGAATCTATGACCACAGCACAGCAAGGCAACAGCACTAACCACTCAACCACATCCATTAAAATACCACCACTACCTCAATATTCGCCATACGCCCACATTGTAAGTTTTCATGCTTTCAGCCCGCCCCCCACTACTACCACTCCACCCTATCTATTACAGCCATGACTTATTGCTTGACTTCACTGCTGTCGATGTATACACCCAACTCCACACCCCAACCAATCACTGGCCATCTTGTGTGGGTCAGAATAGGACTTGCGTTATTTGACTAGAGTAGAAGATGTGACATCCGTGCAGATCATGGGCTCATAATGAGAATGCCAGATTTCAATGCAAGCTTGTAGATTTGTGCATGCACCATATTACCACAGCTACATCTGGTCCTAACGCTCCACTACTCCACGGATTGGTGCAAAAGAAGATTGAGTAATGCTACAGATGTGAATATCAAGCAACAGGCGACTGGCTGTCAAACCCGGAGATCCCGACAAGTAAACAAAAAGAAGTATATTGTAAAGTTCTTGTATCTGAGATGTAAGAATGTAATATATGCAGAAAAGTGAAAATGGTCCCAGAAAACCCCTTTAATGGGTGCACTGTGGGAGTATCTCTATACTGAGGGTCCCAAAGCAACTTCTAGTCATGTGACCAACGACAGAGGAAGAAGTCTCCAGATTGCTTTCCTCTGTTTGCCCCACCACCTGCACTGGCGACTTTCTTCCCTCACACCTCCTCCGGTCCCTCCCCTCAGTCGTCATCTCCCACCTCACAACTACATTCAACCTCTCTCGGACCTCTAGAATCTTCCTCTCTTCATTCAAACATGTTCCCAATGCTTAAGAAATCGACCCTCAACTCAATGCTGCCAACTACCAACCCATCTCAAACCTCCCCTTCATCTCCAAAATATTAGAACGCCTTGTTTACTCCCACCTTGTAAGCTATCTATCAGAAAATTCTCTTCTTGACCCCCTACAGTCCGGCTTCCGCCGTCGACAGAAACCTGACTAAAGTGTCAAACGACCTCCTAACAGCCAAAGTGAGGGGTGACTAATCCCTACTGATCCTCCTCTATCTCTCTGCAGTGTTTCACACTGTCGACCATAAACTCCTCCTCAACATGCTCGCTACATTGGACTAAAGGACACTGCTCTCTCCTGGTTCTCCTCCTAGCCATCTGATCGCTCCTTTGCTGTCTCAATCTGCTCTCCTCTTCCCCTTGCTGTTGGAGGTCCCCCGGGGCTCGGTCCTCGGCCCCTTCCTCTTCTCCATCTACACAGCCCTATTGGACAAACTATCAGGAGCACCGTTCCTTTAAAATTCCGTCGCCTGTCTGTCTACTGTTTCTAATACTATGTCCTCACTCAACCTAAAAATGAACCTCCTAAAAAGTGACTTACTCGTGTTTACGCCCTCTGCTAACCGAACTCATCCTGACATCTTCATCTCAGTGTGCAGCACCACCATAGCTGACAGCACGCCCACTGTCTTGGGGTTATATTGTACTCCAATCTCTCCTTTAGACCCTACATCCAATCTCTTGCCTGAACATGGCACCTACACCTCAAGAACATCACAAGAATCCACCCTTTTTTTTTACCGTGGACACGTTAAAAATGCTCACTGTTGCTCTCATCTAATCTTGGCTTGATTATTGCAGCTCTTCTCTCCAATCCATCCTGAATGCGGCAGCCAGGCTCATCTTCCTGTCCAGGTGCCACAGGGACGCCTCTGCCCTGTGCCAGTCACTGCACTGGTTGCTTATCAAATACAGAATTCAATTTAAACTCCCTACCCTCATCCACAAAGCTGTCAGGAGCACCGCGCTCCCTCATTCAATCCACCACGCAGCCTGCGCCCCCTGCTCCACTAATGAAATATATATATGTTGTTTGCTCAGGTGGGCATGTGTTTATGTGAGGAATTTCTGGCTTGCAGGATTTTAATTAGTGTGAAGATAAGCCATTGTCCAGCTCCTGAGTAAACAAGTAGTCATTGTGTTTATGCAAGGCAAACAAACAATCACCTCTCCCCATTTAAATGAAGTGAAAAGCAAATGAACTAATGACCATTTTTATGCAGGCTGAAACTCAGCGATAAACGAACAAATAGTGCAGAATAGCTTTGAATTTACACGTAACGATTATCGCACAAATTCGTTAGTTTAAATTTTGAGCGATAATCGTGTGTAAATGGACCTTACTGTGACAATTAATCTTACCTTAATCCATTAAAACTATTGTTCTCTACTCTTAACACAACTAAACCATTGCAAAGCACGTAAAAAGTGTAAATAAATGACAGCAGAAAGTTATTATAATGTGATAAAAGTCAAGTTAAACTCTGATACATCTGTATTAGAGATGAGCGAGCACCAAAATGCTCGGGTGTTCGTTACTCGGGACAAACTTTTCGCGATGCTCGAGGGTTCGTTTCGAGTAACGAACCCCATTGAAGTCAATGGGCGACTCCAGCATTTTTGTATTTCGCCGATGCTCGCTAAGGTTTTCATTTGTGAAAATCTGGGCAATTTAAGAAAGTGATGGGAACGACACAGCAACGGATAGGGCAGGCGAGGGGCTACATGTTGGGCTGCATCTCAAGTTCCCAGGTCCCACTATTAAGCCACAATAGCGGCAAGAGTGGGCCCCCCCCCTCCCAACAACTTTTACTTCTGAAAAGCCCTCATTAGCAATGCATACCTTAGCTAAGCACCACAATACCTCCAACAAAGCACAATCACTGCCTGCATGACACTCCGCTGCCACTTCTCCTGGATTACATGCTGCCCAACCCCCCCCCCCCACGACCCAGTGTCCACAGCGCACACCAAACTGTCCCTGCCCAGCCTTCAGCTGCCCTCATGCCACGCCACCCTCATGTCTATTTATAAGTGCGTCTGCCAGAGGAAAAGCAGGCACACACTGCAGAGGGTTGGAACGGCTAGGCAGCGACCCTCTTTAAAAGGGGCGGGGCGATAGTCCACAATGCTGTGCAGAAGCAATGAGAAATCCAATCCTGTGCCACCTCCACCTGGAGCTGCACACGTGGGCATAGCAATGGGGAACCTATGTGCCACACACTATTCCTTCTGTCAAGGTGTCTGCATGCCCCAGTCAGACCGCGGTTTTTTATAAATAGTCACAGGCAGGTACAACTCCGCAATGGGAATTCCGTGTGCACCCACAGCATGGGTGGCTCCCTGGAACCCACCGGCTGTACATAAACGTATCCCATTGCAGTGCCCATCACAGCTGAGGTAACGTCCGATTAAATGCAGGTGGACTTCGGCCCACACTGCATGCCCCAACCTGACCGGGGTTTTTAATTCATAGACACAGGCAGGTACAACTCCTTATTGTGAAGTCCCTGTGGACCGACAGCATGGGTGGGTGCCAGGAAGCCACCGGCGGTACATAAATATATCCCATTGCATTGCCCATCACAGCTGAGGTAATGTCGTGCTTAATGCAGGTGGGCTTCGGCCCACACTGCATGCCCCAGTCAGACTGGGGTTCTTTAGAAGTGGACACATGCAGTTACAACTCCCTGTGGACCCACGGCATGGGTGGCTCCCTGGAACCCTCCGGCGGTACATAAATATATCCCATTGCAGTGCCCAACACAGCTGATGTAACGTCAGCTGTAATGCAGGTGGGCTAAAAATTCATTTGATTACACTGTAGGCGAGGGCCCCCAAAAATTGGGGTACCAACAGTACTAATGTACCTGAGAAAAATTGCCCATGCCCAACCAAGAGGGCAGGTGAAATCCATTAATCGCTTTGGTTAATGTGGCTTAATTGGTAACTAGGCCTGGAGGTAGCCCAGTTAAAATAAAAATTGGTTCAGGTGAAAGTTTCAACGCTTTAATGAGCATTGAAACATATAAAAATTGTTACAAAAATTATATGACTGAGCCTTGTGGGCCTAAGAAAAATTGCCCGTTCGGCGTGATTATGTGAGGTTTCAGGAGGAGGAGCAGGAGGAGGAGGAGGAGGAATATTATACACAGATTGATGAAGCAAAAAGTTCCCCGTTTTTGATGGGGATAGAGAATGATGCTTCCATCCGCGGGTGCAGCCTACGTATTGCTTACCTATCGCTGCTGTCCGCTGGTGGAGAAGAGAAGTCTGGGGAAATCCAGGCTTTGTTCATCTTGATGAGTGTTAGCCTGTCGGCACTGTCGGTTGACAAGCGGCTACGCTTATCTGTGATGATTCCCCCAGCCGCACTAAACACCCTCTCTGACAAGACGCTAGCCGCAGGACAAGCAAGCACCTCCAGGGCATACAGTGCGAGTTCAGGCCACGTGTCCAGCTTCGACACCCAGTAGTTGTAGGGGGCAGAGGCGTCACGGAGGACGGTCGTGCGATCGGCTACGTACTCCCTCACCATCCTTTTACAGTGCTCCCGCCGACTCAGCCTTGACTGGGGAGCGGTGACACAGTCTTGCTGGGGAGCCATAAAGCTGTCAAGGGCCTTAGAGAGTGTTCCCCTGCCTGTGCTGTACATGTTGCCTGATCTCCGCGCCTCCCCTGCTACCTGGCCCTCGGAACTGCGCCTTCGGCCACTAGCGCTGTCGGATGGGAATTTTACCATCAGTTTGTCCGCCAGGGTCCTGTGGTATAGCATCACTCTCGAACCCCTTTCCTCTTCGGGAATGAGAGTGGAAAGGTTCTCCTTATACCGTGGGTCAAGCAGTGTGTACACCCAGTAATCCGTAGTGGCCAGAATGCGTGTAACGCGAGGGTCACGAGAAAGGCATCCTAACATGAAGTCAGCCATGTGTGCCAGGGTACCTGTACGCAACACATGGCTGTCCTCACTAGGAAGATCACTTTCAGGATCCTCCTCCTCCTCCTCAGGCCATACACGCTGAAAGGATGACAGGCAAGCAGCATGTGTACCCTCAACAGTGGGCCAAGCTGTCTCTTCCCCCTCCTCCTCATCCTCCTCATGCTCCTCCTCCTCCTCAACGCGCTGAGATATAGACATGAGGGTGCTCTGACTATCCAGCGACATACTGTCTTCCCCCGGCTCTGTTTCCGAGCGCAAAGCGTCTGCCTTTATGCATTGCAGGGAACTTCTCAAGAGGCATAGCAGAGGAATGGTGATGCTAATGATTGCAGCATCGCCGCTCACCATCTGGGTAGACTCCTCAAAGTTTCCAAGGACCTGGCAGATGTCTGCCAACCAGGCCCACTCTTCTGAAAAGAATTGAGGAGGCTGACTCCCACTGCGCTGCTCATGTTGGAGTTGGTATTCCACTATAGCTCTACGCTGCTCATAGAGCCTGGCCAACATGTGGAGCGTAGAGTTCCACCGTGTGGGCACGTCGCACAGCAGTCGGTGCACTGGCAGATTAAACCGATGTTGCAGGGTGCGCAGGGTGGCAGCGTCCGTGTGGGACTTGCGGAAATGTGCGCAGAGCCGGCGCACCTTTCCGAGCAGGTCTGTCAAGCGTGGGTAGCTTTTCAGAAAGCGCTGAACCACCAAATTAAAGACGTGGGCCAGGCATGGCACGTGCGTGAGGCTGCCGAGCTGCAGAGCCGCCACCAGGTTACGGCCGTTGTCACACACGACCATGCCCGGTTGGAGGCTCAGCGGCGCAAGCCAGCGGTCGGTCTGCTCTGTCAGACCCTGCAGCAGTTCGTGGGCCGTGTGCCTCTTCTCTCCTAAGCTGAGTAGTTTCAGCACGGCCTGCTGACGCTTGCCCACCGCTGTGCTGCCACGCCGCGCGACACCGACTGCTGGCGACGTGCTGCTGCTGACACATCTTGATTGCGAGACAGAGGTTGCGTTGGAGGAGGAGGAGGAGGAGGAGGAGGAGGGTGGTTTAGTGGAGGAAGCATACACCGCCGCAGATACCAGCACCGAGCTGGGGCCCGCAATTCTGGGGGTGGGTAGGACGTGAGCGGTCCCAGACTCTGACTCTGTCCCAGCCTCCACTAAATTCACCCAATGTGCCGTCAGGGAGATATAGTGGCCCTGCCCGCCTGTGCTTGTCCACGTGTCCGTTGTTAAGCGGACCTTGGCAGTAACCGCGTTGGTGAGGGCGCGGACAATGTTGCGGGAGACGTGGTCGTGCAGGGCTGGGACAGCACATTGGGAAAAGTAGTAGCGACTGGGAACTGAGTAGCGCGGGGCCGCTGCCGCCATCATATTTTTGAAAGACTCCGTTTCCACAACCCTATACGGCAGAATCTCCAGGCTGATAAATTTGGCTACGTGCACGTTTAACGCTTGAGCGTGCGTGGCGGCGTACTTGCGCTTGCGCTCCAACGGTGCGCTTACAGACATTGGTGGATGGGGCCGAGGACAGCGGACGTGAGGGTGTGGGTGCAGGCCAGGAGACGGTAGTGCCTGTGCCCTGAGCGGGGGGTTGGATCTCAGTGGCAGGTTGGGGCACAGGGGGAGAGGCAGCGGTGCAAACCGGAGGCGGTGAACGGCCTTTGTCCCACCTTGTGGGGTGCTTGGCCATCATATGTCTGCGCTTGCTGGTGGTGGTGAGGCTGGTGGTGGTGGCTCCCCCGGTGATCTTGGCACGACAAAGGTTGCACACCACTGTTCGTCGGTCGTCTGCACTCTTAGTGAAAAACTGCCAGACCTTTGAGCACCTCGGCCTCTGCAGGGTGGCATGGCGTGAGGGGGCGCTTTGGGAAACAGTTGGTGGATTATTCGGTCTGGCCCTGCCTCTACCCCTGGACACCGCACTGCCTCTTGCAACCTGCCCTGCTACTGCCCTTGCCTCCCCCTCTGAAGACCTGTCCTCAGTAGGCGTAGCAAACCAGGTGGGGTCAGTCACCTCATTGTCCTGCTGCTCTTCCTCCGAATCCTCTGTGCGCTCCTCCCTCGGACTTACTGCCCTTACTACTACCTCACTGATAGACAACTGTGTCTCATCGTCATCGTCCTCCTCACCCACTGAAAGGTCTTGAGACAGTTGCCGGAAGTCCCCAGCCTCATCCCCCGGACCCCGGGAACTTTCCAACGGTTGGCCATCAGTCACGATAAACTCTTCTGGTGGGAGAGGAACCACTGCTGCCCAATCTGAGCAGGGGCCCGAGAACAGTTCCTGGGAGTCTGCCCACTCCTCAGAATGTGTCATTGTAATGGAGTGAGGAGGCTGGGAGGAAGGAGGAGCAGCAGCCAGAGGATTCTGAGTTGCAGCAGTGGACGGCGCAGAACTGTGGGTGGACGATAGATTGCTGGATGCACTTTCTGCCATCCACGACAGGACCTGCTCACACTGCTCATTTTCTAATAAAGGTCTACCGCGTGGACCCATTAATTGTGCGATGAATGTAGGGACGCCAGAAACGTGCCTCTCTCCTAATCCCACAGCAGTCGGCTGCGATACACCTGGATCAGGAGCTCGGCCTGTGCCCACACCCTGACTTGGGCCTCCGCGTCCTCGGCCGCGTCCACGTCCTCTAGGCCTACCCCTACCCCTCAGCATGCTGTATTACCAGTAATGCAGAAACAGAACGCTGTAATTAAATGTGCCGCTTATTGGCCTGTGGTTGGAGGCTGACTTCGCTTACGGAACGCCAGGAAATAATTTTGCGCAAGCCTGCTGTAACACTTAGCTGGCTGCGTATGAATTTGGAGGACTACTACACCCAGCAGAGACCCAGAACACTGAGGACAGTCACAGGCAGCCCAAATAGATTTTTTTCCCCAAATGTTTTTGCAAAGGCCCACTGCCTATATTCAATCAATATGTCTTCTGTCCCTGCCTAACCACCACTGCTGGCCCTGGAGTATGTCAAAGAACTGCAGAGTGTTGCACTGTGGACTGCAATACAGCGGTGATTTAACAGCCCAGACAGAGCCAGGAAATAATTTTGCGCAAGCCTGCTGTAACACTTAGCTGGCTGCGTATGAATTTGGAGGACTACTACACCCAGCAGAGACCCAGAACACTGAGGACAGTCACAGGCAACCCAAATAGATTTTTTTCCCCAAATGTTTTTGCAAAGGCCCACTGCCTATATTCAATCAATTCAATATGTCTTCTGTCCCTGCCTAACCACCACTTCTGGCCCTGGAGTATTACTGCAGGGCGCAATGCTCTGCACGGCCGATATACCCCCCCCCCCAAAAAAAGTGCAACACTGCAAAAAGCAGCCTCCACAGTACTACACACGGTTAATGTGGCCCTAAGAAGGACCGTTGGGGTTCTTGAAGCCTAAAATACTCCTAACACTCTCCCTATAGCAGCTCCACCAAGACAGCACTTTCCCTCCTCTATGTTAGAACAAATCTGTGGTGAGCCGCGGGAGGGGCCGATTTATATACTCGGGTGACACCTGATCTCGCCAGCCCATCACTGCAGGGGGGTGGTATAGGGCTTGAACGTCGCAGGGGGAAGTTGTAATGCCGTCTTTCTATTGGCCAGAAAAGCACGCTAACTTCTCAGAGATGAAAGTGAAAGTAACCCGAACATCGCGTTGTACTCGTTACGAGTAACGAGCATCTCGAACACGCTAATACTCGAACGAGTATCAAGCTCGGACGAGTACGTTCGCTCATCTCTAATCTGTATGTACTTTCTCAGCATGTGAAGTGGGTGGAACTCCAAGGGGTCTATATTTACTCACTTAACCTTGTGGTCACCTTCCACTTCGGTTCTTAATTGAGCATAAATTTCACCTCAATGTAGTCCACACACCGCCACCACGTATGGAGGAAAATAGAGCAAGACTCCCAAATACACTCACAGCTGAAGGGATAGTACCAGCGAGGCTATAGGCTCAGAAAAGAAATGTATTAACAAAAAGCAAAAACATCCAAAATAAAATGGCAAAAAGCTATAAAATAATAAGAGAAAAAATACAGAAAACCTAAAACTAACAGCGAGCCTTCAAAGTCTTCGTTCTGCAGAGTTGAGGTGAAACACCATATTTCAGCACTGGTTGCCCTCTCAAAATATTAACCCCTTCTTATTGTCCAAATGTTTGACGGTTCCAACAAAATTGACCATTAGCTCATCAAGCATATTCCGGGTCAGGACCGGACATGGAGGTAATGGGAGCGAATATTCAGCAGTCAGTCTCCCTATAACCCCTCACCATCAGGCCGTGGGATGTGATGGTCGGATGGACAAATGGTCATTTGTTCAACCTTCCTGCAGGTGACTAATGTGACACCTCTCCGGGGATGATAGCGCCCCCCAGAACTTCTTCCTGCAATAACAGTTCTTGGCCAGTTCAAAAAGATTATAGGATTACACTAAGTCATCCCCGAGGACAATAAATCTACACCAGGATAGTCATGTCACATTTTCATCAACCCTCCCATGTGCATTTCAATTCACCTTCCACCCTAAAGACTCCCCCTGTATCTCTAGTGCAGCTCCAATGACAACCCACAGCCGCCAAATGTCCTTCAGCTCAACCCGTGCCTCCTGTTAATCCAAGAATTATAACACATCCACCACAGAATAAAGAGAGGTGCCATAAGATAGTGGTGACGGTAGTGACAGAATAGTGACCGGTGACATCAGATAGTGGTGACGGTAGTGACATAATAGTGACCGGTGACATCAGATAGTGGTGACAGAATAGTGACAGAATAGTGACAGGTGACATCAGATAGTGGTGACAGTAGTGACAGAATAGTGACCGGTGACATCAGATAGTGGTGACGGTAGTGACATAATAGTGACCGGTGACATCAGATAGTGGTGACAGTAGTGACAGAATAGTGACCGGTGACATCAGATAGTGGTGACAGTAGTGACATAATAGTGACCGGTGACATCAGATAGTGGTGACAGTAGTGACAGAATAGTGACCGGTGACATCAGATAGTGGTGACAGTAGTGACATAATAGTGACCGGTGACATCAGATAGTGGTGACAGTAGTGACAGAATAGTGACCGGTGACATCAGATAGTGGTGACAGTAGTGACATAATAGTGACCGGTGACATCAGATAGTGGTGACAGTAGTGACATAATAGTGACCGGTGACATCAGATAGTGGTGACGGTAGTGACAGAATAGTGACCGGTGACATCAGATAGTGGTGACGGTAGTGACATAATAGTGACCGGTGACATCAGATAGTGGTGACAGTAGTGACAGAATAGTGACAGGTGACATCACATAGTGGTGACAGTAGTGACAGAATAGTGACAGGTGACATCAGATAGTGGTGACAGTAGTGACAGAATAGTGACAGGTGACATCAGATAGTGGTGACAGTAGTGACAGAATAGTGACCGGTGACATCAGATAGTGGTGACGGTAGTGACATAATAGTGACCGGTGACATCAGATAGTGGTGACAGTAGTGACAGAATAGTGACTGGTGACATCAGATAGTGGTGACAGTAGTGAAAGGTGACATCAGATAGTGGTGACAGTAGTGACAGAATAGTGACTGGTGACATCAGATAGTGGTGACAGTAGTGAAAGGTGACATAAGATAGTGGTGACAGTAGTAACAGAATAGTGACTGGTGACATCAGATAGTGGTGACAGTAGTGACAGAATAGTGACAGGTGACATCAGATAGTGGTGATAGTAGTGACAGAATAGTGACAGGTGACATCAGATAGTGGTGACGGTAGTGACAGAATAGTGACCGGTGACATCAGATAGTGGTGACAGTAGTGAAAGGTGACATAAGATAGTGGTGACAGTAGTAACAGAATAGTGACTGGTGACATCAGATAGTGGTGACAGTAGTGACAGAATAGTGACCGGTGACATCAGAGAGTGGTGACAGTAGTGACATAATAGTGACCGGTGACATCACATAGTGGTGACAGTAGTGACATAATAGTGACCGGTGACATCAGATAGTGGTGACAGTAGTGACAGAATAGTGACCGGTGACATCAGATAGTGGTGACAGAATAGTGACATAATAGTGACCGGTGACATCAGATAGTGGTGACAGTAGTGACAGAATAGTGACCGGTGACATCAGATAGTGGTGACAGTAGTGACAGAATAGTGACCGGTGACATCACATAGTGGTGACAGTAGTGACATAATAGTGACCGGTGACATCAGATAGTGGTGACGGTAGTGACATAATAGTGCCCAGTGACATCAGACACTTCTTCTATGGTCTAAATGGCGGATAGAGTTATGTCGCTCACCGGCGGATCCTCCGTGTTGCTCCCTACAATTTCTGCGTTCGCTCCGGACGTTCCGCAGGTTTTTCTCCTCTTCTACAACTTCTGACTTGCAGTGAATGTAATAAACAATGGCGCTGCTCTCCATAGACGGCGCTTCCCTGTGTGGGAGACTGACAACGACCTACAGATGACAACGTGCCGCCTTCTTCCAGTCACTGCAGAAAGCCCCTGAGCTGCCGTCTGTCGGAGATCCCTCAGTGGGCCCCTTCCTCACAGCCCCTATAGGACTCAGTGGCCAGTGCAGGGTTACAGTGATTAACCCTTAAACTCCTAATTGTCCCCCCTGTGGTGTGAGGAGCAAATGTCACCTCTCAGGCAGTGAAAGGGTTACAGCTGGTAACTTCCAGCAGCGACTCCCATCATCCACCAGGGGGCGCCGGCTCCTTCATGAGGGCCCATCATAAGGCCTGCGGATGGCAGAAGGTCTCACAACCCTCCCGTACCTCCATCGGGGTAGATGCTGGAATGGAGGGGCTCCTAGGAGGTCTGAGGACAGGAAGTCACATGGTCTGAGGTCATATGACTGAAAGGGGAGGAGCTTACTAATAATACAGTTCTATAGAGAAAGTACAGGAAAGATGCTAAGGAGCTGAAAGCTTAACTTGTCCTCCTTCTGGATGAGTGCGAAGCGAGGAGCCCTGATGACCTGCAGTCCTTCATATCTACTAGCCGGGGTCAGCAGGACCCTCTAGAGCCACATCTGCCCCCCTGCATGAGTGCAGAGCAAGGAGCCCTGATGGCCTGCAGCCCTTTATATCTACTAGACGGGGTCATCAGGACCCTCTAGAGCCACATCTGCCCCCCTTGATGTGTGCGGAGCGAGGAGCCCTGATGACCTGCAGCCCTTTATATCTACTAGACGGGGTCAGCAGGACCCTCTAGAGCCACATCTGCCCCCCTGCATGAGTGCAGAGCAAGGAGCCCTGATGGCCTGCAGCCCTTTATATCTACTAGACGGGGTCATCAGGACCCTCTAGAGCCACATCTGCCCCCCTGGATGAGTGCGGAGCGAGGAGCCCTGATGACCTGCAGCCTTTTCTATGTACTAAACAGGGGGGGATCAGTAGGACCTTCTAGAGCCACATCTGCCCCCCGGGCCGCCATCCGTGGAGCCGAAGAACAAAGATACCGGAGCTGCCACATCTGCACATGGCGCCCCCAAGTGGTGATGAATGGACCCCATCGACTATAACCTCTGATACAAATGCAAATGGTGCTTAAAGAAACAGTGTCACCTCCAAACATCAGAATAGTCCAGGTTATGCGCTTCCTGCGGTGATCCCCGGTGAGGTCCACGTCCGGTCTGTAAATGTGATTTTGCTCAAACCATTGCTCATGCACCCCCCGTAGACCTCTATAGGTGACTGTGTGCACAGAGGTCTGAAGAGAACCAGATTTTCAAATCGTCAGCAGACACCACGGGAATATGAGAGCGGGCGAATACAAAAAATGCATCCCCCAAGCTCCCTGAACAGCACCATACTGCTAATTTCACACATGTGATGTCCCCACAGAAGTGAGGCGCTTTTGTGTTAAACCCACCTTGCATCACTTCAGGGAAGTAGTGATCCTCCGCCACGGCTCTTAGCCATAACGGAGGAGCGCAGAGTATTGCCCATTGTTTTCAATGGGTAAAGCTCACATCCAGTTGCCATGGATGCCCATCGGCCTTCTTTGATTACATAACAGAGGGCCGATGACATCACAGGGGGAGTGTGTTCCCTCTGTGAATCCTTTATATGCCGTGATCTACATTTATTGCGGCATGTGAAGGCGTTAACAGCTGGGACCGTTGTTCTTACCTATCCCCACTATTGTAGCCGGCGGCCAGCAGATCATTATTGTTTTTTTCTCCGTGACAAATCTGAGGGCGACGGCTCAAGAATACGGATAGCTTACAATTCTATCGGACAGTGTACTTGGAGGGTATTTCGTTGTATTCAGGATATAATCATCATACCTGTGAAGAACTATATGGCACCCGAGAGGGTCGAGGACCTCATTTGGTCCACCAATTGCTGGAATGTGTTTGGGTTGTGGTTGATGAGCCGTACCAAATTCCCCACATTTTATAGAATTTATCTGGACGCTTTCTATGTTTATAGCGTTGGGTGCCTGGCCCCTATGACATTGGGTGTTGGGGGTTCTATCATCTTATAGAGTCTGCTGGGTGTCAAGTAGGGATGAACACAACAGTATTTATGTTCAGTTTTTTGTGAGCCCAAACCATAAGTTGGTCCAAAATACAGAAGAAGGGGGGCGTGGCCTAGCCAGCAGGGGGAACAGACACCATGTCAGGAGCTCCAGTGTGGGGGAGGCCTTTTTGAGCATTTCTGCCTTCCTGAACACCTGTGGGTCTCTTAGTGGAGGTGCAGGAGCACGGCCTTCCTTACCAGGTGCATCCCCGGGCTGGAGTTCAGGGCACAGCTGCCCGGAAGTGAGGGCAGCGGTCCGTCCGCAGCCAGGTCCAGCGGCCGATTACAGCAAGCTCCCGCTGAGAGGAAGCAGAGAAGGAGGCACAGCTGCTGGAGGGTGAAGAGGAGAAAGCATCGGAGGGGAGGGGAGAGAGTCCCAGGCCTGCCTGCAGCACCAGGAGGGCAGAGACTGCTGGAGCAGCGTGACAAGGGCTGAGGAAGTAGGGAGCTGTTTGAACTGAGGGCCTCCGTAGGGAGTGCTGTCCAGGGGGCTTCTAAGGCAGAGAAGGGGGCCATTCTCAACCCTGGGACAGTTAGCTGCTGGGCTCCGCCACATATATACAGTGGTGAGAGGAGGTCTCACGAGTGCTGCCTGAGACCCGAGTGGCTAGCAGGGAGACGCTGCAGCAGACAGAGGTGATTTCTGACTGCACATAACATCAGCAGCGGTGCGGGAGACACCCTGTGAGGAGCCCCCCAACCTGTATAAGTGGAAAGGACTGCATCAGAGGACAGAGGGAGCCCTCCATTACTGCCATAAGGCTGGGGGTTAACAGAAGCAGCTTCAACTCTGCAGGCTGCTCCCTCCCCCTCCCCTACCAGCTCCTGCCTGTCAGCACTGGGAGTGCAGTCAGAGCAGGGAAG
Organism: Eleutherodactylus coqui; assembly: GCF_035609145.1. Lineage (NCBI taxonomy): Eukaryota > Metazoa > Chordata > Amphibia > Anura > Eleutherodactylidae > Eleutherodactylus > Eleutherodactylus coqui. The sequence goes on along the minus strand of NC_089841.1, from coordinate 17,616,182 downwards.
ATAACAGCTGGGCTCAGAGAAGCAGCCCAATACTGCAGTCACCCCCCTCCTCAGCCTCATACAAGCTAACAATCACCCCCCTCCTCAGCCTCATACAAGCTAACAGTCACTCCCCCTCTCCTAAAACACAGATATAGAGGAGAGCCCACATATCCTGAGTAGTTGAAGCTGCAGAGCACAGCTCCATCTCCATCTAGATCCTTACATTAAGGACATCACCCACGGACTAAAATCTATTACCTGTGGGAACATCTGAAGTCTGGGGTTGTCCCATTACTTACTGCTCTCCCCATCTTCCAGTCTCCCCCCAGTGGTAAACAGTTTAGTTGCTAAAATTAAATTCTGCTATAAATAAAAGGAAGAGTTCTGCCTGTCTATTAGTGGCAGTATTCCTTCCCAGACAAAGCAAATGAAGAACTGCAGATCCGTCAGAAAATTCTACACCTGGTGGGATCAACCTGACAGCACGCCACTTATTTTGGGTGCACCCATGCAGCTACCTACTGTGGCCATGTAGTCACAGAGCTTTGTTGCTCCGCACTATGATATTCAGCTACCAATAGTGTCAGCTTCGAGAATTTCTTGTAACTTCACCCTTCAATTTGCCTGCCACTCTCTTTTTGTGTGAATGGCCAGAGGAGGCCGCAGGAAGTCCAAATTTCCACCTAATTGCAAAGAACGTTCGTCATAGAATTCCTAGATATAGCAACCACCCATGCTAGTATGCAGGATAAGCAGAGACCACTGACAAAACAGCTAATAGGTGTGACACGGAGATCCTTCTCCGCATCCAGCCAAAATGACCCCTGATCCCTTCTCTCTATCTCCACATAGCCCCGATTCAGAGTCTCTTTCTCAAGATCTCTATGACCGTGAGGGAATAGACCTCACATCTGAAACCTCATCTGCTACGTCAGTGCCTGTTCTAACACACCAACCAAATTACTCCCCAGACGCCATACTCCTGTCAAGATATAAAGAGATGCTATCTAGTGAGCTCTCCACAACTACAGCGACCATAACCCAAACCCTCAGCCAGGACCTATCAGATATCGGGAGAAGACTGGACTCGTTAGACGTCAAAGTAAGCTCCACAGTATCGAGAGTAAACCAGAACTCAAAAATGGTGTCTGACCTACAAGATTGCAGGGAAGCCGCCAACATGAAAATCGAAGATCTGTAAAACAGATCCAGAACAGAGAATTTCCGGATTAGGGGCTTACCTGAAAGCATCACGGATATACCAAAAGCTGTCTCTGAACTTCTTCAATCTCTTATTCCAGACATCGGGTCTTCCCATATGGAATTGGATAGAGCCCATCAGGCCCTAGCAGCACAGTGTAAAAATGGTCCCTGGCGAGATATAATTCTGAAACCTTTACTACTACTCTATTAAAGAGAAGGTAATCCAAGCTTCCAGAGCTAGAAATTCCATCACCATCAAAAGCCATGAGGTTCTACATTTTTGTTGATATTTCCCAAGGGACAATACAGAGGCGCAGGGCGCTGAAACCCCTCTTGCTTTGTCTGTCAAATAGAGACATTCGCTATCAATGGTCCTTCCCCTTTTGTCTTTGCTTTTCCTACAGTAAGAAGCAATATGGATTCAACTGTTTCACAGAAGGCAAATCTCTTCTCCTTCAACTTGGCCTCCTATCAAATGAGCTTCCTCCACCTGAGACCAATCTCGCCACTTTGGAAGACTGCGACAAAACAGAAGGCAAGACCCACAACCTGAATTGCAATGGCCAGGCCTCACCAGGAGGGGTCTCTTCAACTTTGTTTCATCTACTGAGAGTTGACACTTTCCTGAACTGATCATCATGCGATATCAGTCAACTCTTTATGGTTGGGCATGCCCTACGGGTGTCCTTCTAGTTATTAGTTTTGATTAGTTGTTTACAGATGGGTTTGTTTCTTATTTTTTCTTTACATCTATACCGGAAGCTGATATAATTGCATTTTAAATGTCATATGTGCTCCAGGAGCATCTGCTCCCTACCAAGATGGATTGGCGGTCGATAGTTATATTCACCGTCTCTCTGTTCGTGGTCACATTTGTGACACCGAGCTGTGGAATTTTTCCCCGTAAACTTTTTGTTTATTTTTTTTATAGGCATTTGTTTCAAGAATCCTTCTATGTTGTGTTTCTGTTTTCTTTCCTATTGTCTTTTCCCCTTCCCTTTCCCCACAGAGCTTTAGGCTTTTTCCTTTATGGCTGGTTAACCTGGATGGATCTCTTCAAGGTATTACTGACCTCTGGCTTTCTACTATGTATCCTTATAGGCATTGTACTATCTGGCGCAAATATATCTACTAAACCTATTGCCTTTATTTCACACAATGTACAGGGATTAAATTCTCCTATCAAAAATGCAAGGCTTTTGAATGCTACCATAAGAGTTGGGCAGACGTGGTTTTCCTCCAGGAGACGCACTTTGCCCCTCCTTCCACTCCGGCATTCTTTCACCGCAGCTATCCAACACACTACTTGGCTTCTGCACGGGAGAAAAAGAGAGGTGTGGGGATATGTATATCCAGATGAATATCATTTGCACTGCAGAAGATCCACAGAGACCCTGAGGGTACGTTCTTAATAGTCTCAGGCACACTTAATGGCTCTCTCGTTACACTGGTAAATTATTATGCCCCAACACTAATCAACTTCCATTCTTGCATAATCTACTATTCACTTGGCTCCCTCGCTTTGAAGGCCCAATTATTGTGGATGGGGATTCTAATGTAGCTCTGCATATTTCCCTTGATAAATCAAACTTGGATAAATCTACACTCATTCCCCCATCAGCTTCTGCTCACCGTTTTTTGACCATGTAGACATTTGACGGAACTCACATCCCTTGGAAAGAGATTATACTTATTATTTGTAGCTCATAATCTATATACCAGAATAGATTATGTTTTCAAACAAATCAGACTCATCCCCAAAATTGCTCAAGCAAAAATTCTAACATGCCCCTAGTCAGATCATCCCATGTATCATATATCCTTTACTGAACTCGCCAGCTATAAAACTATGGGATATTGGCGGTTAAATGAGTCCCTCCTCAATGATGAAACGGTGCAAAGGGAAGTTCTTGACACTATTGAGGACTTTTTTGCACATAACCCCCCTGTAGATACCTCATTTGCTACCAATTAGGAGGCACATAAGGCGGTGGTCAAAAGGAGATTCATCCAATTGGCTTCCAAGATAAAGGCTCAGAGGGCTGCGGAGCTTCAGCAAAAAGAGGCCCATTATTCGGCTTTAATTGAAAGGCATAAGGATAACCCCTCTCCAACTCTGTTGTCAGAGATAACTAAAGCTCATGCTGAGCCTAACCTTTGCTTAACTATGATGGCAGAAAAACAACTAAGATGGTCCAAATATAAATTTTTCTCACAGGGAGACCGACAGGGTAGACACTTGGCTCGATGTCTGGCTTCCAGACCTTTCCTACCATCTCTCCCTAAGCTACGTCTCCAGAATGGGACTCTACATCAAAACCCAGTAGAGATTGGTAGAGAATTTGGTCGTTTTCACAATAGCTTATATACTAAAGGACACTTCCCACAGCAAATGTACAAGAAATTGTTAGACAAGGACCTACCTAGACTAACACCAGAACATAGGGACATTCTGGAAGGGGAGGTGTCGGTTGAGGAAGCATGGGAGGCGATTAAAGTCCGGTAGGGCCGTGCCTGCCACATCTTTTGGGCTCTATAAGGTTTGCAGACACAGCTTCGCTTTGGACCTTCCCCAGATGAAGGAGGTTAATAGTGAGTTGGTTTTATTAGTACCACAAAAGTTTTTAATCATATCTGCATGTTCCCGGCAGTACAGGAAGTTTAGGATGATTATTATTTTAATAAGACTAAGGCCTCATGTCCACGGGGAAAATCAGATCCGCTGCAGATTCTCCATGTAGAATCTGCAGCGGGTCCCTCCTGCCCCGCGGACATGAGCGCCGAAAATAGCAATTTAAAAGAATTTACCTATCCGGCGCGGGCGACGAAGCTCTGCTCTTCCTCACGGCCGGATCTTCATTTTCGGCCGGCGGATGAATTCCTGACGCCGGCGGCACGTCGCCGGCACGTCGTCGACGTGCCGCGCGCATGCGCCGGGCACATCCGCCGAGCCGAAGCAAGGGAGATGCGGCCGTGAGGAAGAGAAGAGCTTCGCGGTCCGCTGCGGGTGAGTAAATGCTTTAAATTCCTATTTTAGGTCTCCCGCGGATCCGGACGGCTTCCATAGGCTTCAATAGAAGCCCGCGGGAGCCGTCCCCGCGGGAGACCCGCATGAAAATGGAGCATGGTCCAGATTTTTTCATGCTCCATTTTTTTTTAAATCACTTTTATTGACGATCCGCGGGTATTTATGTACCCGCGGGTGGTCAATGCATCCCTATGGGGTGCGGATCCGCATGCAGGAAATCCGCTGCGGATCCTAAATCCTATTTTCCCCGTGGACATGAGCCCTAACTCGGCCTGCTACAGGTAGGGGCAATGAACCCCAAATCTTACATTTATTCTGGAGAAAGGGGCGGACTGAAGCCACATTCAGATTGAGCAAAGTCTCTAGATATGTGAATTCTCAGGTATTTAAAGCTTAGGGAGACTGGGAGGTCACACATCTTATACCCCATGGTTCAGTCTCTTGTGCGCAGCGGCATAAATGTGGATTTTTGCCCATTTTTTTCATATATGCCCGAAAAACGCACGAAAAAATAGCATGTGGCAGAGTTTTCTTAGGGTCTGACATATACAGAATCATGTCATTTGCATATAATCTGACTCAGTTTTCCCTTGAGGATATTACTATGCCTTCATAAATGGGATCTTGATGAAGGAAAAGCAGTCACCAGAAATTGTGTCACCTCAGGGGTACCATCCCAATGAAAATCAATTAAGGTGAAAGGATAGAAGAAAATCTATTATGACTATAGATGCATCAGATATTATGTCTCCCAAAGGCTCGAAAAAAAATGTGCTGCTCATATAAGCGGAAAACGTGTGAACGGGCAAAGTTGCATATGCGTGGTGCATGAAACTTTGCCAGTTCACTGGAGCATCTGTGCTTGGAGAAGCGCAGCTGCTCCACAAAGGTCCCCTCATCACTGAACACTGTGACGGCACTGTCACGGTGTTCAGTGATGACGAGACTCTCCACGGGGATGAAAGAATCCCCTGCCACAGCTGTTGCAGAAGAGCGCGATGCTATCCTATTGCTTTCAATGGTGCTAGTGCGGCTGCCACCGCACTGAGAGCAATGGGATTAGGGCAACCCCTGTAGCGATGATTTATGGGGGGGGGGGGGGTGACAGGATGTGAGGCTTGAAATATAAGCTCTACCTCGAAAATCATCCCTAGCTGCAGAAGAAAAAATCATAACTCACCTAGAACCAATATGCACCATGACAGCTGGATCCTCACAAGCCCCTCCCAGTAATCTGTCAACCCAATCCGTGATGTGCCGAACTCGAGCGCCAGAAAGACAACACAGCGTTTGACAATCCTGGTCTTTATGGCAGATTGCCCTATCTGTCCCCCTTATAATTGAGTCCCCCACCACTAGGACTTGTCTAGCTTGCCCTGCGCTCCCCTTCTCCTTCTTACTGGAGCAGTCATCTCCCTGGCGATCAGAGGGAATGTCATGCTGCAGCAGTGCTAACCTTGAAATGACATCCCTCTCATCTGCCAACATTGCAAACTTGTTGGGGTGTGCCAGTTTAGGACTAACCTCCCTGGTTCTCTTCGCTCTACCCCTCCTTCTATCTGTCCCCCAGGTAAGCTGCCTGCTCCCCCTGCTCTTCCGAACTACCATCCACCCCCGCCTCTACCCCAGTGAGTGCTCAGTGAGCAGCAAACTCCTTTCCATATTGTCAATGTATCTCAGTGTTGCCAGTCACTTAATTTAGATCCAGCATTGGGCTTGCAAATGTGCGACGTGCACGCATCTTACACAACAGTATGCACCCTCCATCAGCTGATCAATGACTGCATATATTGCACAAGTAGCACACCGGATGGCATTGTCAAGCATAACTGTCATCTAATCTAATCAGTATAATATAGTAAGCAGTATTAAGATATGAAACTGATTGAACAAACTATAAATTAACTAGTTATGCATTATTAATAGAGATGAGCGAACGTACTCGTTTCGAGTACTTACGCACCCGAGTACCGCCATTTTCGAGTACTTCAGTACTCGGGTGAAAAGATTCGGGGGGCGCCGGGGGGCGGGGAGAGGCGTGGCGGTGCGGGGGGTAGCAGCGGGGAACAGGGGGGAGCCCTCTCTCTCTCCCTCTCCCCCCCCCACTCCCCACTGCTACCCCCTGTGCCGCCACGGCGCCCCCCGAATTTTTTCGCCCGAGTACGGAAGTACTTGGAAATCGCGGTATTCGGGCGAAAAAGGGGCGTGGCCGAGCACGTTCGCTCATCTCTAATTATTAAACAAAACAAACTATAACATGATGTTACTCGTGATCTATGAGGTAATGAGGGGCACCTGTGTAGAACAAGATCAAATTCTGTATGCATGTGGTACTATAGTAGATTTGGTGCTATGAATAGCTAGACTGACACTATACTCATAAAGTATTAAAGGAGTTCCTTGCTTAAAGCAAATATAGAACATAGGGAAAGGACAAAACCCCTTGCAGTATTTTCAGAAAGCAGGCAGGCTGTCCCTATCTAAAACACAATAGGATTGCTTTCTCAATAGGCAGTCTGTCCTTTCCAACCAACATGTATGAGGCCACCCAATAGTCAGGACTCATGGACTCTGCATTTCTGAGGACCACCAACAATATAGAAGAGGCATAACAGGGTCCTAATTTACAAAAGCACTTGAGGATTAAACAGATTAACTCACTGCAGTCCCATGTTCTCAACTGGAAATCGGCAGATAGATGTTAGGGCCTCTCGGCACGTCATCTGGTAAGCAGACATTCTTCCGCCTCAGCTGGGGTCATGAAGAACTTTGTGCTGTCGCCGTGCACCACTCTCAGCTGTGCAAGATACCCCATGGGGTAGGGTAGCTGGAGATCTCGCGCATTGCGTTTAATCCCATTGAAAGATGTTCTTTTCCTTGGGGGGGGTCTGTCATAAACTGAGGAAAAATCGATACCGATGTGTTGTCTTGGTGGATCGAGACACGTTTACGGACCATTTGAAGGATCACATCTCAGTCTCTGCAGTTGAGGAATTGTGCCTGCAGGGATCTCAGAAGGGTTCCAGGCATAAGAGGTTTCATGGGAACTTGATGTGCCTGTTTGATCATGTAAGCCGTGGATAAAGGAATCTCAGGAAGTAGCTCACGCAGGCAACTGTCCATGAATTCCTCTGAATGTCACCCTTCAATATATTCTAGAAGGCCCACAATTCAGGGGTTGTTATGCCTGGAGAGATTTTACAGGTTGTCCACTTTTTGCTCAAATGTTTCAACCTTTTAAGTCAGTTCCCGAAATGTTTCAGGCCTTGTCATAAGAGGCCAACATCTACTTTGACCTCATTGATTTCAAACAAAGGCTGGACAAAAATCTGCACTGATCAGGGGGTTGGACCCGATGACCCTGGGAGTCCCTTCCAACTCTACCATTCTGTGATTCTATGATTTTTCCTGTGAATGCCATGGTGGATGCCTGACTGGCTCAAAGGAGTTGATCAGACGGTGCAAAGTCAGATCCATGCTCACAGAGGTTTTGACAGGGCTGGGAGACCCGGAGGTATTGTTGCTTGAAGTAGTTGAAGAAGAATCTGGGCCTGGGTCATTCTGGGGTCCTCCTCTGGTGTAGGCTTTAAGTCTGTTTATGGAGGGAGTTTGTCTTTTGGGACCCATGTCAGGCTGATTTCCACTTTTTTTGTTTTCGACAGGATCTTGTTTCAGAGATAGGAGGCCTGCAAATATCTTGATATGTAAGTAGGGATATAGGCTCAGTATCTTCTGGGTTCTTAATAAGGAAAAAAGTCCTCTATACACACTGCAGCTGTATATATGTGTATATACGGTTCAGCAGCAAAAAGCCCATGTGGAGGCTGTGCAGGTGCAGCAGGAGATAAACCAACTCCTCATGAGGCTGACAGCGTCCATTAGAGTAAAAGAGGCTGCAGTCTTCTCCGACCAAAGCACTGGTGTAGATCCGCTGAAAGCAGTGAGAGGGGCTTTACAAAAGATGACCCCAGTGTATCATATGGAAGCCTTCTTAATAGTGATGAGCGAGTATACTCGCTAAAGGCAATTGCTCGAGCGAGCATTGCCTCTAGCGAGTATCTCCCCACTCGAGACAGAAGGTTCGGGTGCCGGCGCGGGGGAGCGGTGAGTAGCAGCAGTCAGCAGGAGGGAGCGGGGGGGAGAGAGGGATCTCCCCTTCGTTCCGCCCTGCTCTCCCCCGCAGCTCCCTGCCCGCTGCTGGCACCCGAACCTTCTGTCTCGAGCCGGCAGGTACTCGCTAATGGCAATGCTCGCTCGAGCAATTGCCTTTAGCGAGTATACTCGCTCATCTCTACTTCTTAACCATATTTGAGAGAATAGCAGAGAGGGAAAAAGTGCCCTCTGAGCGGTGGGCAGATGGAGTAGCCCATTACCTAGCTGAAGAATCTCAGATTCTGATCTGACCCAACAGGACGCAAAAGAGTATAGTAAGCTAAAAGTGGAGATTCTTGCTCGTTTGGGAGTAAATATGGCAGTCCAGGCTCAACATGGCCGCCAATGGATGTACAGTGATAAATGGTCCAGGTCACAAATATTTAACCTATTCACCTTGTTCCAAAAAATCTGTAGCCTGAAACTTCCTCCTCTTTGCAGATTATAAAAAGAGTGATATTTGACCAATTTATTCAGGCTCTATCTAAATCCATACAGCGTCAGGGAGACCCTCAGAACGCCGATGGATTAGTAAGCCTGGTTGAATGATATGTCACTGTGGAGGATACTCTAGTCTGTTCTACTGGATGAAGACTCCCACTAGCCCCGTTATTTGCTGGAGTGTCAGGCACTGGTCCATGTTGCCGCTCACTGCTCAACCCTTATGGAACCACTGGATTGCACTTTTGTGTGCAAATGTTCTTGGTTTGCACACCCTGTGTACAGTGCAGTTACCCCCTTTGAGCAACAGCCCCAAGTATATCAAGTGATCGTTAACAATGTGGCAGTCATCACTCTTCTAGACTCCGGGAGTTTGGTCACCTTGGTGTCTGCTTCCCTTCCCCATGTGTTGATTCTGGGGGAACACTTGAAGGTGTTGTGCATTCATGTGATGCCACATAAAGTTGGGGTGGTGCTAAATTTGTTGCACCCCATAGTGATTGGGAGAGACTCTCCTTTATTCTGGGACTTGTGGCCAAAGTTACACTTCCCTGGGGCCCTGGGTGAGCTAAAGGACCTATTGACACTACTTTGAGAAATGGAATAATGACCCCGGTCAGATTATCAGAATTTTCATTGACATTATTAATAGGGAATAAAGGGGGACAATTATCCTTGGAACTCACTGTACCTGGTTTGGAGGTATCTTGGGAATATTTTGGTTCTGAACAGCTAACTGACCTTACTTTGAAAAATGCTCGCGAAAATGTCTCTGTGGTGAATATGGTCCCCCAAGATCCTGGGGTTAAGAATCCCTTTCCTCATTTCGCCATTAAAAAAAGGGTGTCACATCCAAGCAGTACGTGCTGGATCTGTTACCTGAAATACTCATGCAACTGCACACCAAACAGTGGTAAACAATAAAGCTAAACGCAACAAGGAAAGCACTGTCCCTAACGAACCTTACCCAGGAAAAGAGCTTGCCTATATGCAGGAAACATGCCCTGACAAGTACGAATCTGACCATGTACCTAGGCAGACCTTACGTGGGATAGATTACCACAGTAAACAAGATGTAAATTAATAATAACTGCAGTACTTCGCTTTGAGAAGACTCTACCACAGTCCGGGAAAGCCTAAAATTAAACAGCACTGAAGCCCAGCACCAGGCCAGGGTAAATAGCCCTGACAAATTACAAACATGTGAGGCCAAGCACGTCTCACCTAATACCACTCGCACCAGAGCCAAATCATAAAGAAACATATACAAAGCCTGAACTAGATTACTTAGAAAGGAAAAAGTCCCAGAACCACTGCAACACAGGGTATGTTGTATCGGGAAACAAAAATTAGAGAAGGTGGTCAAACAGCTTCTAGAACAGACTTGTTATAGACGCATAGTGTTAAACATGGCCCACTCTCATTTGTTAGGAGGGCATTTGGGAGTCAAAAAGTGCAGGAAGATATCCTGCAGAGATTTTTTGGGGCTGGTTGTCACAAAGAAATATGAAATTTTTGCTAGGGCTGTCCCACTTGCCAGCTAACCTCACTGATTTCCCACTTTAAATGTCTGTAAGTTCCATTACTGATAATCGAGGTACCATTTCACCATATTGCCATGAACCTTGTAGGACCATTCGTAGAGTCTACTAGAGGTCATTTTAGTAATAATGGACTGTGCAACCAGGTATTCTGAAGCAGTTCCTCTAAGAAATACCTTGTCTAAATGTATTGTGAAGGAATTGTTTTCCATGTTTCCTAAGGAGATATTAACAGGTCAAGGAATACAATTCATGTCCAAAGTCATGAAGGTGTTGTGTAAAAATGCTAGGAATTAAACAACTGTGCACCTCCATCTATCATCCTCAAACTGATGGTGTAGTGGAAAGATTCAACAAAACCCTTAAGAATATGTTGAGGAAAGGGATAGAGTAGGATGGCCTTGACTGGGATTGTTCCTCAAGCATCCACTGGGTTCTCACTGTTCAAGTTGTTGTATGGTCGGCACTAGAGATAAGTGAGAATACTCGCTAAGGCACATTACTCAAGCGAGTAATCAAATTCTCGAAACCCGCTGGGAGATAGTTTCTAAGGAAATAAAAAGAATGGTGGTCTGGGAGTGATTGAAGAATCCAGGAGTGAGCGGTCAAGTCGAATAGTCCTAGTACCAAAATCCTTGGAGTGGCGGTTCTATAACGATTATAGAAAGCTCAACGAGGTTTCTAAATGTGATGCCTAGGGTAGAGGAGCTTATTTAACGGTTAGTTCCTGCTTGGTATATTATCACCTTAGACCTCACAAAAGGATATTGCCAAATTCCCATGTCTGAGAGTGTGAATTTAAAGACAGCCTTCTCTACCCTTGAGGGCTGTTTTCACTATGTGAGAATGCCGTTTGGGTTAAAAGGCAAACAAAAATTTGGGGGGCTCAAAGACCCACTAGGGTTAAATTGTAACCAATCCACAGTCTTTGCCATAAGCTGAACCCCATAATTGGGTCCTCTTAAAAAAGTAACTTTAATTGATATGAATGAAATGAAAAAATCAGAGTCTCATTGTAGTGTGTGAATGTAATACACAAGAGAAACAATATCCTGCCTTGCTGATTATGCACAAATATCAGGGTCACTCCTAACACACTTGCTGCAGATAGTGCGTGCTACCATGCAGCAGTACACTGCTATGTGCTAAAGACATGGCAAGTGATTGGATCCCTGCATGAACTGCCAGCATGTGTGATAAACGCTGCCAGATAAACTAAGTCTGAGATGAGCTTTTGCAGGATATGAGACTCTGTGCTAAAAGAGCAGCTCCCCCAACTAGTTTTAGCAGAACTCTGGCGTCGTCAGGGGTATAGGAGCTATTTGACTAAGGTATAGGAGCCAGTTTGGGTTAAAAGGGGCCCCTGCTACTATCCAGAGGGTGATGGATAGGATTTTAGGTTCTCACAAGGAGTATGCTGTGGCCTACCTAGATGATATCATTATATTTAGCCAGGATTAAGAGAGCCACCTGTATGAAGTTCAAGCTGTTCAGAATTCTATCAGAAAATCTGGGTTCACTATAAGCACTAGGCATGGAGGAAGTAAAATATCTAGGCTTCATAGTAAGAAGGGGGCTGGTCAAACCCCACCTCAACAAAGCTGATGCAATACAGACCTCTAACAAAAAAAACAAGCAAGAGAGTTTTGGGGATTGTAGGCTATCACAGGTGTTTTGTCCCGAACTTTATCACAATAGGGGACCCATTAACAGAGCTCATAAAAGGAAAAACAAGAAAAACAAATTCGGTCAGTGTTCCATGGTCCCCAGAAGCCCAATAAGTATTTGGGAAACTGAAGCTAATGTTGTGTCAGCAACCAGTGTTGGTGGCCCTCGATTTTGTGAAAGAATTCATAATTCAGCAGATGCCTCAGGCGTGGCCTTAGGAGCTGTCATAGAATCATAGAATGGTAGAGTTGGAAGGCACCTCCAAGGTCATCGGGTCCAACCTCTGCTCAGTGCAGGATTTACTAAATCATCCCAGGCAGACATTTGTCCGGCCTTTGTTTGAAGACTTCCATTGAAGGAGAACTCACTACCTCCCGTGGTAACCTGTTCCACTCATTAATCACCCCACACTGTCAAAACGTTTTTTTTCTAATATCTAATCTGTGTCTCCTCCCTTTCAGTTTCATCTCATTGCTTCTAGTCTTTCCTTGTGCAAATGAGAATAGGGCTGATCCCTCTGCACTGTGACAGCCCTTCAGATATTAGGAGACTTAATAGCAGTCTACAATCAGCCTTCTCTTCTGCAAGCTAAACACTCCCAGATCTTTTAACCGTTCCTCATAGGACATGATTTGCAGACCGCTCACCATCTTGGTAACTCTTCTCTGAACTTGCTCCAATTTGTCTATGTCTTTTTTAAAGTGGGGTGCCTGTCTCAATTAATCCCATTCTGTATGTGCTTTCTTCATTTTTCTTGCCCAGATGTACGACTTTACAGGTCATGTCTCAAGAGGTCAATGGGGAAGGGCACCCGGTCATGTTCTTAAGCCGATAACTTACGACTTGAAAAAAATGATTCTGTTGTTGAGAAAGAGGGTTTAGCAGTAAAATGGGGCGTTGGACCAATACTATCTCCTGGGTAGGAAATTCAAATTGATCTCTGACCATGTTCGCTTAAATGGATGAGCAAGCAGAAACGGAATAATGCTAGGGTAATGCGGTGGTTCTTAGCATTGCAGGATTTTAATTTCCATGTAGAACACAAGTCAGGGAAATGCAGATGCCCTGTCAAGGGCACATTGTGGGCTGGCAGTAGATGCCCAGCCCCTCGGCTTTTGGCAGAGGTGGGTATATAGTGAAGTAAGTCCTAGATTTTATGTATCACAGAGATTTCTGAACTCCATGATATAACTCTAGAGTTTGCGGGTGACTGTCAGGGAGTTACCTGAACCTAGAGCGCAGCTGAAGCCTAATTTTTGTAGAGGAGCAGTGAAAAGCGCAGTAAGAGGTGTGCCGGGAAATGAGAAGCAAGTCCAAAGAAACAGAGTGAGAGGGATAGTCTCTGTGCAGAAGCTCTGAAAAGCTGGGTAGAACTGACCGGGGAGAGCTGAATACTGTTAACCCTGAGAAAAGGTCGGCCGAAAACCACTCTTTAAAATTACAAGGACTATAAACTGTTGGAATTGTAGACATTGCTCTTGTTGGAGAAAGCCTGTTTTTAAGTTGGTTATTAAGACTTTTGCAATAAACTACCCTAAGTTATAGTCACTTCCCCCTGCTGCTGCCTGATTTTTGACGTGGAAATAGACCTCTAATATGATCCTGTGCAATATATATATATTATAGTCGCTTATAGCTTTAGGTTGGGAGCTTCTTGTCCCGCTCTACAGCCTCATCAGTTCTCTCTATACTGACTCTTCCAGTTTCACTTCTCTGGAGTCCTTTTAAGGACTGGCTGTAATGGCTGTTCTCCTCAGCCTCTTCTCAGAGCCTGTGTATTTAGAGATTCCGCAGCCACAGCCTGCCTCTTCACCATTGCAGCCCAGCTCTTTATAGCAGGAACTTCGTCTGCCCTGTGGCTGCTCCACACCAGAGGGTGCTCCATGTTGGCTGCTCTAACCAGCCCCTCAGCAGCTTCAGAGGACTTTAACACCACCACAGCACACTGTCAGAGGGTCAGTCTTCTTTCAACTGTCAGCGCCTGCACTTCAGAGTGCTCACCTCCCGCTACTGTGATGTGCCTCTTCCCTGCGCTGGCTTGTTCAGGATGATAGACATGGCCTCAGACCGCTGCTACTCTGCCACAGTACGGCTCCAGCCGACAGCAGCCTCTGCTGCGGGGATCAGGATGCCGACGACCACACCACGGAACGCTTACCTTCAGCGCCAGGGCGCGGGAGCCTCCTCTCACTGCCCTCAGTCTCATTTGCTTGCAGAGAAGATGATGAAGTGGATGCCCAGTGGTTGGATGTTGCAGGTGTCCCAGGATTAGGGTGAGTATTGGTCAAGAACGGGAGTTCTAAAACCATACAACCATTCTCACCCATTGCTGGCCACCCCCCACCAAAACTCTATTAGTACTGAAGAATTATCTTAACATCTAAAGTAAAGAAAATATCATCCCAAAACACAAGAATAAGAGAACATTTTTATTAACAATTCCTGACAAGTTTTGAGATATATGTTTGAGTTATATGTATCAATGTGAAATATTCTATGCATACGGGTGATATAAAAGGTGTTATCTGGGCTTAGTTTGCTTCTTGAAAAAAACGTTTATTGATAATTCTATACATTTTTAATTCATTGTGAAGAATTAGGGCAATTTTACTTAGGTGCTAAAAGTGAAGGCACCTAATGGAAAGTTTGCACCTCTTCGTATTTTGGATCCATTCCTGGATGTGGCTTATAAATATATCCCAAAAATTTGGTAGCTCCAGCACCCGCTGTCAGTGTCGGTGTACAATGGGGTTAGAGTGGAAACCGCTTCTCCAACCCATGTAGTGGCAAGGGTTTGTAACTACAGCTGCAGTACACATTAAAATCAACAGGATCTGCACCTGTAAGTTATAAGCACTGGCCACTACACAGGAGTTGGAGCCGTGCATCCCAATGTTCATGAGTTAAACTGCTAGGCTGATGCCCTCTTTCACCTCAGTTACGACTGAACCCAGGGCACATGCCCCATCTGCCCCCCCCTTTCCAGCTACACCCTGCTATGTTATTACACATATCAAAATGTATTCTGAATGTTCACCTGCACAACTAAAACTACACCAGATAGATTATACCAAAAAACAACACATTCAAGCTTGGCACTAATTCCCTTTGGAACGTGAGATTCAAACTCAAAATTTTTCCCGATTCTGCTTTTGACATTTTAGCAATAAAATTCCACTCCTCTCACAAATCTTTACATACAGTATGAATTGCCTAATAACTTAATTCTCTAGTGTTACATTCATGAAACTTCTTGATATGCTGGGAAAAACTGAAATTCTCTTTTTCAAACACCTGGAAGTCCTTCCACTGTACAGGTGAGACTGTTTTATCACTAGTGATATTAAGACATTTCGAAAGCCGTTTTTTTGGCTTACAAATGCTGATGTAAAATATTGACCAAATCCTGCTGGGTGATTAGTGCCTGTTTTTTTTTTTTTTTTTGCTGTACTATTAGTCAATAAAACTAGTTACAGGAAAAAGAAAATGGTGAACTCCCCATGTGAAGTCTTTCATGTTCAAAAAGATGTGATTTGTGGGTAAAACATTTTTCACAATCTGCACATGAAAATGTTTCGCCTGTGTGGGTTCTTTCATGCGCAGCTAGAAATGACTTTCGGCTAAAACACTTTCCACATACGATACATGAAAATGGCTTCTCTCCTGTGTGAATTCTCTGATGTTGAACAAGAACCGATTTAACACTGTAGCTTTTCCCACATTCTGAACATGAAAATGGTTTCTCTCCTGTGTGAATTCTTTGATGCTTAATAAGATTTGATTTAACAGTATAACATTTCCCACATTCTGAACATAAAAATGGCTTTCCTTCTGTGTGAATTCTTTGATGCACTACAAGATTTGATTTCACCGCAAAACATTTCCCACATTTTGGACAGGAAAATGGCTTCTCCCCTGTGTGAATTCTCCAGTGTTTAATAAGATCTGATTTCACAGTAAAGCATTTTGAACATTCTGGACATGAAAAAGGCTTCTCCCCTGTGTGAATTCTCTGATGTTTAACAACATCTGATTTCACAGTAAAACATTTCCCACATTCTGAACATGAATACGGCTTCTCTCCTGTATGAATTCTCTGATGCTTAATAAGATCTGATTTACCTGTAAAACATTTCCCACATTCATGACATGAAAACGGTTTCTCTCCTGTGTGACTTCTTTGATGTACAATAGTTGGTTTCTTGCTGAAACATTTGCCACATTCTAAACATGAATATGGCTTCTCTCCTGTGTGACTTCTCTGGTGTTTAACAAGAACTGATTTCCAAGTAAAACACTTCCCACATTCTGAACATGAATACGGCTTATCTTCTGTATGAGCTCGTTGTTGCTCAGCACACATTCTGTGACTTTTCTTCTGCTTATCAGTCTGTGATGAATCAGAAGATGGGACCTGTATAAGAGGATCAGATGATGGATCTTTGCTGTGTTTGGCTGAGGGAATATCTGGGATAATGGTAGGTTGTTCATCTGTATCTTGTGTGATACCGCAATCTTCTGCTTTACAATCTGCAGATATCAGACGTCCCTCTGAGCTCCCGGTACCGTCATCTGCCAAGAATAAAACAGATTGTACTATTTTTGAATAATTGTTATGAATTGTGCTCCTTAATGTCTATGGTAGGTCTAATCATATGTAATTGGTATAAATTAATTTGAAGCATTGATAAAATGATGCTCATGACTCTTGCTGAATCAAATTAATACAGATTCCAGTTAGATCTGCTAAGGCCTCGTTCACACGAGCGACAAAGTCGCGCAATTTTGTTGCGTTGCTACAAATCGTATGTATGTGAAGGCCATGCTTTTCCATGGGTTTGCTACATGTGCTTTGTTTTGTAGCATGCAACAATGCGACACTAGAACCTCACAGGTCCCACGATATGCCCACGACTCGTGACGTTTTGTAGCCCATGTTTCCCTATAGAGCCTTCCTCTCTGTTGTATCGCATCGCACGAAAACATGATTTTCTCTTCTCAGCTGTATTTAGTAGATACTTCTCACCTGGGCTGTTACCTGTAGGAATCTCCTCTTCAAGCTCCTCTTTCACTGTTACAATTGTCATTTTATCATCAATATTGGTCATATCTTCATCCTGATAGAAAAACTGAGACACAAATATTGCAAAAGTCAGATGAAGGTTGGAGAAGACATGTAAAATGTTTTACATGACTAGAAAAGATCATTAATGCTCTTGACAACCAAAATGACCTGACAATCAGCTTTGCCAATTAGTTCGCCTTTTCACTACAAACTATTTTATTTCAATATTATACCACCATTAACTATTAATAACTATATTATTTAAAAAAATCTATGGTATTGGAAGGACATATTCCATGGAACTTAGAAAATGAACCACAAGTTTCTTCATTGGGACACATCACCGAACCCTCGTTTCTGTGATTTCCTACGATGTGATGTTCCTGGAGATTTGCGATGGATGCTCCAACAGCAGTCTGCCATCATATGTGTATCCCGTCGCTCACGTTATCATTCTTCTAGGATCCTTATTTCTTGGTGAAATCGTTTCTCCATTCGTCACTGTGCAGTAAATGTGTATCCATTTAGTGTGGTGTATCCATCCTGTATGCTTCAGTCTGTTATTTTCCTTTAAGAGAACTTTGCAGATGTACCGCACAACCTTGATTGTTCAGCAGCTTGAAACAAGAAAACCAGACTGCCGTCCTTGGTGTTATCAGCACCAGTTCTCCAAGACAAAGCTGTATCTTATTTCGCTCATGTTTGTTTTGAGAAGCTTATTATGCAAATGCATAGAAAATACATTTGTTTTACTTTAACCTATAAAAATGTTATACCAGTTCTAATAAAGGTCAGATGACTTCTTTTCACATTCTAAGTATGCGTGATTTGTAAGCTGCTTCAAGCTCAAATTTGAACAGCTAATTCAGATACCTAAAAACATACCAAGTAGCGAATATTTATGCTAACATCTGGAACCCAACGGGAACTTGACCGGAATATCTCACTCCAGAGCCTAGCAAAGAATTCAGTGATTTTCTCCAGGAAGGACAGACAGAGCACTCTATAAACAAAAGGCTAGAAAATGGAGATGAGCAAACGTACTCATTTAGGGCGATTTTGCACTTGAGCACCGCTTTTTCCGAGTAACGGACTTCTCGGGTGAAAAGATTCAGGGGGCGCCGGGGGATTGCAGAGGGGAGTGGGGGGAGAGAGAGAGAGCTCCCCCCTGTTCCCCACTGCTACCCCCGCTCCACCACGCCGCCCCCCGCCCCCTGAATCTTTTCATCCGAGTAGTCAGTTAGTCGGAAAAAGCGATGCTCGAGTGCAAAATCGCCCTAAACGAGTTCGTTCGCTCATCTCTACTAGAAAACTTATTTCTTACAGAATTATCTGTCCTCCCCGGAGGTTGAGATTGTCCTACTTTGCTAGCCAAGGAGGGCAGTGCTGTCATGCCTTAGGATCAGTGTCAAAGAATCTGACAGACAGTATGTTTTTGGGTAAGAATTCTGTATGTAAATGGTGAACTGGTTTCCAGAGTGTGTATATAGTGTGAACCTGTCACAAAAAAAAAAAATCACCAAGACAAAAGCAAAATCTATCCAAAATGACTGTACAGATACTTGATACTCATGTTGCAACCAAGAGTACAAAATGCATTGAGCATATTCTCCACAAGGGCATTGTAGTTAGCGACCTTGTTGTTTCCAAGAAAATTCTTTTCAACCATACAGAATGACCACGCACGTGCCTCTATATTAGTCCTAGAATCTGGAAAACGCTAGTCTTTTGTGAGGTCCCTGATTTGCGGCCCATCGAATAGACCTGCTTTTAGTTTCTCCATGCTCAGCCCGGAAAATTTTCTACCTATGTAGTCAAAACACATTTCATCTCTCCTGAGAGCCTTTAAAATTTGCTTCATCAAGCCAAATTTATTGTGCAATGGTGGCAATATGGTCTTTTCTCTGTCCACCAAAGGTTCTATAATGAAATTTTTTCTCCAGGAACCATGTTTCCTCTCGAAGGCTGCTGTCTTCTCAGCCAGTTTTGATCTTCAGCTCTGCTGTCCCATAGATATAGAAATCATGGATACTTCGTGTACCCACCTTGCTGCCCTAGAAGGAAATTCACCATTTTGAAATCCAAACAGATGATCCATTGGTGATCATGATACGCTTCTGTAGGACTGTGGCTACTGTTGCCACATACTAACTGAGGGACCAATAGGAATTGACCTAAATCTGTTTCCGTTGTATATTTCTACATATTTGGGGAGCTATCTAAGAACAAGTGCCATTTGCTTGGTGTGTATTGGCTCCCATTCAGTTTCATGAGTAACCCTTGCATGCTGTTGGAAAAAACAAAACCATTTTCTTTTGTGAAGAATGTCAGAGACTCTTCTCCTCTGTTGGGGTATACTGTGATTTTAGTTCCCGGAAACAGTAAACTTTTTTGCCAGCTGGGGAGCTAACGAATCAGATACTTTCTTTGGAAGATTTAGGCCTTCTATGAGGTCATTCAATTCTGTTTGATTGAAACCTGATGCAGCTGATGAAGGTCCTTGGAAATCACTGTCTTGTAGCTTTCTTTCTCACCAGCCAGTTCATCTGTTTGTTCGGAGAGCTCTGGAAGGCTGCTGCATGTTGGAATAGGTCTATCTTCTAAATG
Organism: Eleutherodactylus coqui; assembly: GCF_035609145.1. Taxonomy (NCBI): domain Eukaryota; kingdom Metazoa; phylum Chordata; class Amphibia; order Anura; family Eleutherodactylidae; genus Eleutherodactylus; species Eleutherodactylus coqui. The sequence goes on along the minus strand of NC_089841.1, from coordinate 17,596,495 downwards.
CGGTACAGGGCATTTAGCAGAAGCCTAATCCGGATATGTCTACTTACTCCATTTTTTTCCCATTGATGCCCTTTATATTCACCAAACAAAAGTAACAGTCATCGCTATGGTTGCTCCTCTCATGCATCACCAATGGTATACCAAATTTCATGCACTTCCTTTTTCCGTTCCACCATTGTGGCAGGCGCTCTGTACATGTTTTGCACACAATATGTGGTGCCCAACATTTGCCTTGGTCCCCAGTTTCACTGTGAAGTAAAATAAATAAGCTGTTTTCACAAAGTCTGTTTCTCTGATGAGGGAATGAAACAAAAAGCATGAAGATTAGGGACACATTTTCTTCTTGATGTAGCCATATCTATGTCTGTAATGGAAGCAAAACACATATGAACATCACCAAAAATCAAGGATGTAATTACACAAACAGTAAACAAATTTTGCAGCAAAAATAGTGATAATTAATATCAGTGATATCTCAAAAACTAGAGATCCTACAAAGAAAAGAATAGCATTTCTGGACTCGGCAGCATAGGAATACCTAGAATCAGGTCAAAAATACCAAGCACCAAGAAAAAAATATTTTTTTGTTCCCCAGTGTATTACATTTCTTTGGTTAGAAATACAGAAACAGAAGCGCCTCATCTGTGCTTCAATGGTCTGAAGAAGGTGGCAGTCCGAGGCGGTGAAACACGTTACTGAGCCTGTAGAGCTTCACAGCCTTCTACAGATCAGAGGGACATCTCCATCTACCTGATGGTCCTGTGGAAGAAGAGGATGGGGACATCTCTCTGGGGTTCTTCTCGTACTGGATGGAACTGCAGGAAACACAGACGGACACTGAAGTCATTCTTCACATACAGATAATAAAGTCCCCGTGGGATTTAGTCCTGTCTATTACCTGGTGATGGGAGCGGCTGGCGGGTCTCCATCATGGCCTCCTTGTACAGATCCTTGTGTCCTTCTAAATACTCCCACTCCTCCATGGAGAAATAGACAGCGACATCCTGACACCTTATAGGAACCTGACAACACAATATACAGTCATCACCCAGAAGCCTCCAGTGCTGTTACTGTATAATGTCCCAGCATTCCCTGCAGCGTCACCTCTCCAGTCAGCAGCTCAATCATCTTGTTGGTGAGTTCTAGAATCTTCTGTACATTGATGTCCTCATGTCTCAGGTGGTGAGGTGGGGGCCCCAGGATTGGGCTCAGGGGTCTTCCCCATCCATCACACACAGGGGCCCGACAGCCATCACTAGAGGTCTTCTTCACTGCTGTGTAGCCCTGTATATGGGGAGACGTTAATAAATATCACTACAGACATTTCCAGAATCCATTACCTCTCCAGTCATATAATCTGTTACTACTATAGATAGAAATGATGTAATGTGACATCGAATTGTATAGAAAGGGAGCAGCCCTAGGGTATACCTAGCTAAATAGGCATAATTTCCAATAGATTGCCAAAGGCAAAAAAATAGCCTAATGGTTATACCCTCCCAAAAGAGAATAATATAAAACTATATACTTTATTGACATATGTGTACTCAAAACAGACTTTTTAAATTTGAGCAATAGGTGGCTGAACTAAATCCTTACCGAGTCCATAAATTAACTTAATATATATTGCTAGGCAGGCTGTGAGGGCAATTGTCTTTAGCCACTGGTATATTCACACAGCATGCAGCGTTTCAGGAAATGATTTAACTGCTGCCAACCAATAATGAGATGCACAGGGTATGAGTTAATAGAGGTGCCATATACATAGCTGAATTATAAGCTTCCAATGAACTGCTATGCTGATTATTAGTTGTGACAGAGGCTGGAGATGTCAGAGAGGTCTCTGTCAGACCATAAAGAACAGCCTTAATACCTAGCTATCTATAGTCAGTTTTTGCATAGCTGAGCCATCCCTAAATCTTAACTAAAAACCATGTGACACATGCCCTTCCAACATGATTCACCACAAAGGCTTTATCAAGGGAGCTCAGATATTATTCTTGTTACGTTCGTGTGGGCAAATAACCACCAGGCCCACACAAATGTGACACGGGTTAGGGGAAGCTGACCCTGTGCTGAAGGGGAGATAGTGAGGCCCTACCTAACAAGTGCAGCGATCGCCTCAATAAAGGTGGCCCTACACTGGAACCTTGGCCCCGGCTCTCCCAGAACAGGTGGTGCACAAAACCAGGACAAGTACAGACAAACCCAAATGCACAAACTCACCACACAACCTCACACACTAAAGCAAATGGTAAAGCTGAATATTGGTTCGTGCTTTGGCCAATGAACTTAAGCTGCAAGGCTCCTCGTGTCATGCAGTCCCTACTCAAGCAAGACACAAAACAGGCAGCAAAGGACACCAAACACCCAGCAAGCTGACCAGACACTACACACACACAAAGCTGCAAACTGACATGACACATACACAGGCAGAGAAGACTGAGGAGATACAGCTTCCTCTTGCAGAGGAGCTTGGAAATATATCTACCCCCAAACCCATGGGATTGGCTGACCAGAACCACCACACCCAGCCAGCTCAATTAACCCTTACCTGTGTAGATGGGCTCCTGGAACCCAGAGTACTACAAGTCCAAGAACTACAACCTAACAATTCTCTTTTGGGAGGAAATAACCATTAGGCTATTTTTTTGCCTTTTGAAATTTTGTGGAAATAATGTGACATCATCAGAATCTCGTGCCTCTCCAGTGACATCATCTGTTATTACCATAGTTGAGAATTGTGTAATGTGACATCATCAGACTCTCTCACCTCTCCAGTAAAATCATCTGTTATTACCAGAGATACGAATGATGTAATGTGACATCATCAGAATCTCTCACCTCCCCGTGGCATCATCAGTTATTACCATAGATAAGAATGATGTAATGTGACATCATCAGAATCCCTCCCCCCTCCAGTGACATCATCTGTTATTACCATAAATAAGAATGATGTCATGTGACATCATCAGAATCTCTCACCTCTCCAGTAAGCTGGAAGAGTATCTCTAGAGTGAGATTTAATATACTCTCCGCCATCTTGTTTTTGTCCTTTTCCATCCTTTACTGGTCAATGGTGAAAATTCTCTTGTCTAGAAAATATCAGAGGATCCGGTATTGTAGGAGCTGAATAGAAGGAAGATGAGACAATAAAAAAAAATTGATGTAAAAAAATTTACAGGAGAGATTTTTAGGAGGCAGCACTAAATCTCGACAGACTTTGCAGACATCTATTCCTCCTATGAAATTCTGCAGAGTTTCAGAGAATAAAAACTTTTAAAAGCAACGAGGAACGGCTAGAAGAATCATCCGGATGGGATCCTGCCAGCCAAAATGTAAGACTTCTACCCTCAGAAAACTGAAGAAATTTGATTAAAAAAAACCCATAATGAGCCCTTTGTCTCCTTCAAACTTAATTACAATTTCTCTCTTTTTGTCTCTTCCCTTGTTGGCATTTTTGTGTTATTTTAGATGTTTGTGAATTTTTTCACAGACTTCTCTTTAGAACTTGAAAAACAACAGAAATAATTTATGTATTAAATGCTAGAAAATTAAAAACTTCCGCTAAAGAGGTTTGTAGCAAGAACTCCATGACCTCAATATGAACAGCAGATTTAACCCCTAATGGTACAGGATGTAAGTATATGTCCTGGCAGGGTGTTACTTAATGCACCAGGAAATAAATGTACATCCTGTGGATGGCATGAGCTCAGAAGCGAGCCCGCAATATCCAGCGGTGGAAGCCGGATATTACTGATAGGTACAAAACTGAAGACTGATGAAAACATTGGTTTCCGCTGTTAACCCCGTACATGCGCTCCATGTGTGACGTCATTGGATTCCAGCAATTACATCGTGGAGGGCCGATGGGTTGCCATGGCAATCGGATGCCAGATACTTGTTCCTGGCTTGCCAATGCTTGCTATTGTTAGTAACAAGGCAATGCAGTATAGAAGTCCTGCAGTGCATTATCATAGCGATCATAGCTGCTATGGTTCAAGTCCCCTATAGGGACAAAAATTTAAAAAAATTGTGTAAAAAATAAAAGACAGGAAAAAACCTTTGTGCACTTTCCCTAATTTGTATATATACATCCCATATTGTTGGTATTGTTATATTTGTGCCGACCTGTACAATTAATTGAACAAACTATTTATCCTGCACAAGAAAAACTGTAAAAAATAAAATTTAAAAAATCATGAGCCAAAATACTTACTTGTTTTGCCTTGCAAAAAATGTTATAAAGATGATCAAAAAAGCTGCACGTACCCTAAAATAGTACCAATTATAACTGAAGCCCACACAGCGCTCCGCTCATAGAAGCATAAAGAGGTTATGGGACTTTGAATGCAGCAACATAGAAAATGTGAAAAAAAAAATTTATTGCTCAAAAGTGGAAAAACCTATGATTAATGATTAATATTTAAAAAAAGAAAAATGGCAGAATGTTTTGTCTCCCCGCTATAAGGCCACATCTCTTCAGAAAATGCTGCGAAAAAGCAAACAAAATAGAACATACAGCGCTTGAAAATTGGGGGTTAGAAAGCTGGTCTGCGAGGCTCTATTGATATCATTGGTGGTGTTGAACTGCGGTTAATGTGGCGCTCAGGACGCCGCGCTAATCGCGGTAAAAAGCGGTGAGTGTGAGAGCGGCCTAAAGAAAAAAAAAAAACTTTTTACAATACATTATATGCCCTTAAGGGCTTATTCACACGAGTGTAATACGCTACCATCTGATGCACTGGATTCCAATGGATCAGATCACACAGGTGTATTCCCACGGCATAAAAGCGCTTGGTAGGGCGCTTTTACGCCGGGCAGGAAGCCATCTTCCTTGCCGGACTACAGCTCCTGCCATTGACTGCTATGGGAGCAAATGAGAGCGTCCGGAGAAGGGAGGTGGTAGGGAGTTTAGCAGCGTTACTGCTAAACTCCCACCCCCTTCTCCGTTCCTTGCCGCTGTTTGCAATGGGAGGCGGCGGAGTTAAGCCCCTCTCCTCCCATTGCTGGCTGCAGACAAGGGGTGAGGAGGGGGCGGGAGGTTAGCTCCGCCCCATCCCATCCACTCCCATTGCAAACAGCCCGAGAGGAGGAGAGAGGAGGCGAGCCGGTGAGGTAGAGGGAAGGGGGAGAGAGCATAGCAGAGCTAAGCTGTCTCCCTCCACCCCACGGCATATACGCCGAGCCCATGCATCACATGGTAGCGTATATCGGTTAGCCATCCTAAATACACTCGTGTGAAGAAGCCCTAAATATGAGACCAATGAACACTATGGTTTGCCACACAAAGAAGAAGACGGGATTGTCCCCAACAAATACTAGTCAGCAGGGCTCGTCACGGCCAACCTCTGTCGGGTCCCCGGCACGGCCAACCTCTGTCGGGTCTCCGGCACGGCCAACCTCTGTCGGGTCCCCGGCACGGCCAACCTCTGTCGGGTCCCCGGCACGGCCAACCTCTGTCGGGTCCCCGGCACGGCCAACCTCTGTCGGGTCCCCGGCACGGCCAACCTCTGTCGGGTCCCCGGCACGGCCAACCTCTGTCGGGTCCCCGGCACGGCCAACCTCTGTCGGGTCCCCGGCACGGCCAACCTCTGTCGGGTCCCCGGCACGGCCAACCTCTGTCGGGTCCCCGGCACGGCCAACCTCTGTCGGGTCCCCGGCACGGCCAACCCCTGTCCGGGCTCCGGCACGGCCAACCCCTGTCGGGGCTCCGGCACGGCCAACCTCTGTCGGGGCTCCGGCACATGACCGTGTCTTCATCGTGTGACCAAGGTGAATGAAGTCAATGAAAGCCAATAGTTTTCCAATGACCCATGAAGACTGCGCATCACTACACGAGAAATAGATGGCAGCACTATGTACATACGCACCGTGAGCCGTATGTCCGTGTGATACGTGGCACTCGCAGCATGCGAGGTCTCTGCTGGCAGAAGCGATGTTTACAAGTGTTATTATGCGTACGCCCATGGGCATGAGCCTTTATCAACAAACTGGCAGCGCCATTCTTTATGGCGCTATGGAGCCCTCTCAGTGATCACTCCTCTTTGGCCCCAGTAGTAATAGCACCACCTCTGTGACCCCGGTAGTAATAGTGCCCCCTCTGTGGCCCCTGGTAGTAATAGTGCCCCCTCTGTGGCCCCGGTATTACTAGTGCCCTCTCCACCCCTGAGTGTCCAGTCAGGCAGCCATGTCACCAAGCACTTTAACTCCCTCTCAGGGTGCCGCTGCGGCGCTCAGAGAAGATCCTCGTTCCTCCCCGATGTCAGCGCTGTAAACAATGTAAGGTGGAGTGGAGGAAAGCCGCCGCTACCAGGTTAACTCATGGCCGGGATGTCTTATCTCAGACAGCTAGTGTGAGGGTTAATCCTCCCCTTCTCACGGCGGTCCTGATGGGCTAATGCTCCCCTTCTCCTGGCAGCCCTGATGGGGTTAATCCTCCCCTTCTCCCAGTGGTCCTGATGGGGTTAATCCCCTGCCTCCCTCGGCGGTCCTGATGGGGTTAATCCTCCCCTTCTCCCAGTGGTCCTGATGGGGTTAATACTCCCCGCCTCCAGGCGCTCCTGATGGGGTTAATCCCCCGGCGGCCCTGATGGGGTTAATCCTCCCCTCTTCCTGGGGGTCCTGATGGGGTTAATCCTCCCCTTCTCCCAGCGGTCCTGATGGGGTTAATTCTCTCCTCCCCCCCCCCTACTGGTCCTGATGGGGTTAATCCTCCCCTCCCCTGGTGGTCCTGACATGAGGCAATACACAGACCTGTAGAGCCGGACAGCAGCCGTGTGCTTCCAGGACCTATGATGATGCCACCGTCATGTGATTGTGTGTGGGAGGAGTCAGGGATCACATGATCGGGGGGGGGGGGGAGGAGCAGTGCTGGTTGTGATCCCTGCTGCCTGAGCTGAAGTAATGTGAAGCGCTGCCGCCGGCCCCATTGGCCACAAGGATTTGACAGTATCCAGGGGTTTCACATCCAAAAAATCCTGAATGCCGCAGTTATCCTGAATGCCGCAGTTATCCTGAATGCCGCAGTTACTTGCGTTTTGAATTCCTCTCCCCTGTAGTTACGGGTGCAAATTTTCATGTGCAGGTAAAAAAAAAAAATCGGACATTGACCGCTGCCATTGAAAAGCATTGGTTCTGGTAAATGCAAATCGCAAACGCAAAAAACATGCGCAGCAAAAAGCGCCCGTCTGACTGAGCCGACAATATGCAGTGGAGAGAACCCTGTGATTGCAATGGGTTTATTCACAGGAACATATCTTTTCACGCAATTTGTGATTGTGTGAAAAAATGGTGGCGCTGCCTCTGTTGGGTCACACACCGCAAGAGCCCATTGCAATCAAATGGCTTGCATCAAAAAGACGACATACACAGAAAACAGCGTCCATGCTGGGCGTATTTTTTGTGCACATGCCAGAAAGGGTGAAATACGACAAGGTAAGTGCATTTCGGTCATGCAAACATGCGGCATATTTGCTGAAATGCGCTTACCCCTGTGTGAACAAGCCCCCCGTCTGGGATACAAGAGGTTTGTGAACGTCTCGCAATACAACAATGCGCCCTGGCAAGTTTCTTTCTGCGCTGGTGAGAAACTATAAATCTATCACAGTAGGTCAAATGTATATATCTGTGTAACGTCGGGGTCCAGGATGGACAATAAGAAGATTTTAGGTTAATCAGATACAGAAAGAATACATATATGCTCAGGTGACACGGGGAGATAAGCAGCTGCTCTGCTATTGCAGAAATGACGTAAGTCCTAGCCCCCCCACCTGAGATAATCATAAGAAAATAGAATCTTAGTACATAATTCACAAGAGGGGTACGCCCAGGGTGCCATACGGTTCTGTGATAGGGGTCTTAACTCAGGCGCTGCTTTCATCCACCTTTGATCCGGGGTAACTAGGGAGCAGAGTTCTGCAGTGCCTTATCAGATGTAGTAAGTCCTGCCCCTAATATCTGCTGAGTGGCAGGGCCATATATTCTGTGGTGTGCCCGGTCGCAGGCCTGGAACATCGCGAACACTGGTCACTGTTTCATCATGAACTGTTATTGAACACTGAAGGTTAGTCCTCTGACAAGTCAGATACTTAAACGTTACCTAGCTGAAGATAATATATACAGTACCCTAGGTTAGGCCTCCTCTGGGTGGTACCCCGTGATACAAAGAGGAATCCATTCAAAGTTAGTCCTTTATATTTCTCTCTCCCTCTGATGGGAGCAGCCCACTCCCCAACAGTTACTGATTCTGTGTCTCGGAATAGACCACAGGGCCAAGGAGGCCAAGCATAAAGCTCCAACAAATTAGTTCAGGTCTTTTTTCTGGATCATCTTGGTCAGCTTGGACATCAGTGTTCAGTTCCTTATGCTCCACCGTCCCAGCAGCCTGGCGATAGTAGGGAACATGGAAACATTGATAAATTCCCAGCAACACACATAGATGAGGGAGAAAATGTATGCACTGGCACTGAAAGCATTTAGAGGTCTTCTACACAATTAAATCCCGTGCAGCACAACCTCCAGTTCTACTCTCTGAGCTGACACATGACCAAGGAGTTCTGCAGTGTCTTCTGTCTAATGTCTCCTTCCCAGACCCTGATGGACGTAAGGAGACGCTGCTGTAGTAGTACTGTATAATGTCTGCTCCTCCACAGACACTGACAGACATGAGGAGACGCTGCTGTAGTAATACTGTATAATGTCTGCTCCTCCACAGACACTGACAGACATGAGGAGACGCTGCTGTAGTAATACTGTATAATGTCTCCTCCACAGACACTGACAGACATGAGGAGACACTGCTGTAGTAATACTGTATAATGTCTCCACCACAGACACTGACAGACATGAGGAGACGCTGCTGTAGTAATACTGTATAATGTCTGCTCCTCCACAGACCCTAACAGACATAAGGAGACGCTGCTGTAGTAATACTGTATAATGTCTGCTCCTCCACAGACACTGACAGTATTGAGGAGACGCTGCTGTAGTAATACTGTATAATGTCTGCTCCTCCACAGACACTGACAGACATGAGGAGACGCTGCTGTAGTTATACTGTATAATGTCTGCTCCTCCACAGACACTGACAGACATGAGGAGACGCTGCTGTAGTAATACTGTATAGTGTCTGCTCCTCCACAGACACTGACAGACATGAGGAGACGCTGCTGTAGTAATACTGTATAATGTGTGCTCCTCCACAGACACTGACAGACATGAGGAGACGCTGCTGTAGTAATACTGTATAATGTCTGCTCCTCCACAGACACTGACAGACATGAGGAGACGCTGCTGTAGTAATACTGTATAATGTCTGCTCCTCCACAGACACTGAGACATGAGGAGACGCTGCTGTAGTAATACTGTATAATGTCTACTCCACAGACACTGACAGACATGAGGAGACGCTGCTGTAGTAATACTGTATAATGTCTGCTCCACAGACACTGACAGACATGAGGAGACGCTGCTGTAGTAATACTGTATAATGTCTGCTCCTCCACAGACACTGAGACTTGAGGAGATGCTGCTGTAGTAATACTGTATAATGTCTGCTCCTCCACAGACACTGACAGACATGAGGAGACGCTGCTGTAGTAATACTGTATAATGTCTGCTCCTCCACAGACACTGACAAACATGAGGAGACGCTGCTGTAGTAATACTGTATCATGTCTCCTCCTCCACAGACACTGACAGACATGAGGAGACGCTGCTGTAGTAATACTGTATAATGTCTCCTCCACAGACACTGACAGACATGAGGAGACGCTGCTGTAGTAATACTGTATAATGTCTTCTCCACAGACCCTGACAGACATGAGGAGACGCTGTTGTAGTAATACTGTATAATGTCTGCTCCACAGACCCTGACAGACATGAGGAGACGCTGCTGTAGTAATACTGTATAATGTCTGCTCCTTCACAGATACTGAGAGACATGAGGAGACGCTGCTGTAGTAATACTGTATAATGTCTGCTCCTCCACAGACACTGACAGACATGAGGAGACGCTGCTGTAGTAATACTGTATAATGTCTGCTGCTCCACAGACACTGACGGACATGAGGAGACGCTGCTGTAGTAATACTGTATAATGTCTGCTCCTTCACAGATACTGAGAGACATGAGGAGACGCTGCTGTAGTAATACTGTATAATGTCTGCTCCTCCACAGACACTGACAGATATGAGGAGACGCTGCTGTAGTAATACTGTATAATGTCTGCTGCTCCACAGACACTGACGGACATGAGGAGACGCTGCTGCAGTAATACTGTATAATGTCTGCTGCTCCACAGACACTGACGGACATGAGGAGACGCTGCTGTAGTAATACTGTATAATGTCTGCTGCTCCACAGACACTGACAGACATGAGGAGACGCTGCTGTAGTAATACTGTATAATGTCTGCTCTTCCACAGACACTGACAGACATGAGGAGACGCTGCTGTAGTAATACTGTATAATGTCTCCTCCACAGACACTGACAGACATGAGGAGACGCTGCTGTAGTAATACTGTATAATGTCTGCTCCTCCACAGACCCTGACAGACATGAGGAGACGCTGCTGTAGTAATACTGTATAATGTCTGCTCCTCCACAGAGTATACTAATAAAACTTTGAAGCGAGTAGTGTTTGCAGCCTGACCCTGGTGTTTAGGTCCTGGGAGCGCGGGCGACTTTTTTCATCATACTGATATACGAATTTCCTCCACAGACACTGACAGACATGAGGAGACACTGCTGTAGTAATACTGTATAATGTCTGCTCTTCCACAGACACTGACAGACATGAGGAGACGCTGCTGTAGTAATACTGTATAATGTCTCCTCCACAGACACTGACAGACATGAGGAGACACTGCTGTAGTAATACTGTATAATGTCTGCTCTTCCACAGACACTGAGACATGAGGAGACACTGCTGTAGTAATACTGTATAATGTCTCCTCCACAGACACTGACAGACATGAGGAGACGCAGCTGTAGTAATACTGTATAATGTCTCCTCCTCCACAGACACTGACAGACATGAGGAGACGCAGCTGTAGTAATACTGTATAATGTCTCCTCCTCCACAGACACTGACAGACATGAGGAGACGCTGCTGTAGTAATACTGTATAATGTCTGCTCTTCCACAGACCCTGACAGACATAAGGAGATGCTGCTGTAGTAATACTGTATAATGTCTGCTCCTCCACAGACAGACATGAGGAGACGCTGCTGTAGTAATACTGTATAATGTCTCCTCCACAGACACTGGCAGACATGAGGAGACGCTGCTGTAGTAATACTGTATAATGTCTGCTCCTCCACAGACACTGAGACATGAGGAGACGCTGCTGTAGTAATACTGTATAATGTCTGCTCCTCCACAGACACTGAGACATGAGGAGACGCTGCTGTAGTAATACTGTATAATGTCTCCTCCACAGACACTGACAGACATGAGGAGACACTGCTGTAGTAATACTGTATAATGTCTGCTCTTCCACAGACACTGACAGACATGAGGAGACACTGCTGTAGTAATACTGTATAATATCTGCTCTTCCACAGACCCTGACAGACATAAGGAGATGCTGCTGTAGTAATACTGTATAATGTCTGCTCCTCCACAGACAGACATGAGGAGACGCTGCTGTAGTAATACTGTATAATGTCTCCTCCACAGACACTGACAGACATGAGGAGACGCTGCTGTAGTAATACTGTATAATGTCTGCTCCTCCACAGACACTGAGACATGAGGAGACGCTGCTGTGAAGTAATACTGTATAATGTCTGCTCCTCCACAGACACTGAGACATGAGGAGACGCTGCTGTAGTAATACTGTATAATGTCTCCTCCTCCACAGACACTGACAAACATGAGGAGACGCTGCTGTAGTAATACTGTATAATGTCTGCTCTTCCACAGACACTGACAAACATGAGGAGACGCTGCTGTAGTAATACTGTATAATGTCTCCTCCACAGACACTGACAGACATGAGGAGACGCTGCTGTAGTAATACTGTATAACATCTCCTCCTCCACAGACACTGACAGACATGAGGAGACGCTGCTGTAGTAATACTGTATAATGTCTGCTCCTCCACAGACACTGACAGACATGAGGAGTTGCTGTGTGATAGACATGATGATTGGTTGGTGTAAAATGTCTATCGATTTGCACTAGACGTATTATGTGTGTTTTGTGACTTCAGCCTAATGTGGAACTCTGCTGCATAAGGAAAGAGTTAAATCACAGTGTTATGTTATTGCTTGAGTGTTTTCCCAGTCCTCCCCATCCCCCACACACAGAATCTTCTTGAACAAAGGGATATCTACTTTCACTTTCAGATTTGGACACATGTTAAAGACAAAGGCTTCTACTTGAGAGAGGTGGGGAGAAGGGGAGGCGGGGGGTTCTATATGATCCGACAAATGAGAATCCTATATGTTACTGATGTAACCTGTTGCACGCCCATTGTGTGACTGTACAATAAAAGGCCCTGTCTGGCTGTTTCTGGGCAGAGAGCCATTTTGAGCATGAGTGTTTGACTTGGTCAGTGTGCGCATACTGCTTCTACACAATTAGGAAGCTGCAAAATACCCCGAAACCTGCTGGAGAAAACTATAATCCAGTTCAGTGGCATCTCCTGGGTGGACCGAGTTAAGAGATTTTGATTTCTTTCATTCTGGAAAAATACAGAGATCGGCGGATGGCACGCAGAACTCAGGGGCCCGAAAATCTACAGAACACGGTAAGATTGCTTTATGTAAATCTACCGATGTGATCTGGGTTCTGACTGCTTTTCTGCCTGTTCCTGATCCAGAGTGATAAATCAATGAAAGGCAGGTAATATAGTTCTTTCTTACTCGGAAAAGACCACCGTTTTAACCTGCTTAAGGGGTATTTTGTATGCTGTGGCTGCTATGTCTGACACGGTTAAAAATTGTTTATGCAAGACCAAGAGATAAATTCTGTGAGGGTTAATGTGTCGGGAGGGCGGACTCGGCTGTTTAAGTCTGAGGGAACACGCCAGTGACACATGCTCCTAGGTAATACTAGTGTGAGGTTAGGAAGATTTATGATACGTATACTTACATTTTATGATTGAGCGTGTTATGTTCTCATATGTGAAAAGGTATTTACGGGTGAATATAGCCGTGGTGTGACGGCTGGCTCCAGAAACTCTTGGTCATTGAAAATAATCGTCAGTCTCTGTGTATAGCTAAATGTCCTGTCTAGGACGTGTACAGGAAGTGCTCTTCGGGATTGCTAGTAGACCTTGGGTTGATATAAAGGTGGATGAGATATATATATACCCTGAGCCGTTGTGGGTATTCTCCAGTAATCCCGTCTGTCTGCTATTATAGAAAGAATGTGCAGTGTTTATTATTGCGGGGAGGGGTGCTGATGAGAGTGAACTGAAAGCTTTTTTCAATTAACCCTTTCTGTTTCCTTTGTCTTTTCTGAGTGGGAAAGAGGTTATATTGGAAGGATTTGAAGAAAGCAGATTTTACAAAAGGAACACTTCGAAGTTTCTGGACACAGTATACAATAGAATAAGCAGGCAGAATAGAATGAGGGATCAGTACAGGATGTTTTGGAATATGCAAAACATATAGAAATGTTATACAAAGAGAAGGATCAGGAAAAGTTGCAGAAAGGAATGTTAGGTCATGGACAGATAAGCAGAAATGAGTATGGTAAGATAGACTGTAGAAAGTTTTCAGAAGATAAGCAGGAAGCCCAGCAGAAAGAAAGGTGTTTTTAGATTGCTAGGAGGAGGTATAACGTAGTTAAGAGATTGAAGAGGGGAAAGAATGTAGTGGGGTATGTGTATTGCTAATGAACAATGTAATGCCTTTGTGTTGACTACAGCCCCTCCCTGTAATGGCGGCCGCGCTTGCAATGTTTACAGCTCCACATAGTGTGACCCTGAAGTTACTTCCCCCCATGTGCTCACTTTCAGGGTGTGTGATGTTACTTCTGGTCCCTCCCCATCCGGGACAGGACCTGGCCCCGCCCCTTCCTCCTCCAGCGGCCATCTTGCCTCACCTGGAAGTGCTGCTACTCCTGGCCCCGCCCATTCCTCCAGCGGCCATTTTGCCTCACCTGGGAGATCTGTAGCCCCGCCCCTTTCTGCCTCTGGCGGCCATTTTGCTGCACTTGGGAGGCCTATATTCCCCAATGCCACTGTATCCAGTGCTAACATCATGATTGTCTGAAGTAAGGTTTTGTTTGACCAGCCTTTGTTACACTCCAAGATGTGGCCACTTTGGATGTGTGATAAGTTCAGGGAAACAAACCTTTGTGAAGATGCAGCTTGGGACATATTAGATGACTAAGCTGGTTTATAGTGCATGGAAGATTGGAGTTGATGCATGGGGGGCAGAGACCAGGAATACATGACAGGGGACGCTCTCTCATGTTCCCAGGGGCTCTGTTTTCCACTGCCCGCTTCTCCAATGGATGCTCAGACAGATGATGTTATGGAAGGCTCCTACAGATGGAATAATTTCCCTATAGTCACCCAGCAAACTTTTTCATGCAATTTGGTGAAGTAATTTTACTTTTTATGTGAAGAAAGAGGGACTGAATTGCCCAGAGTAGGATGTTAATTCATCCGTATTCTTTAGTTTTTCTTTAAGTCTTTTGTATATTCTAGTGTCAGTCTACACTGAAGCTATAATTATATTCCGACAGGAGAGTAAAAGCTAAACGCTGGCCATACCCTGAAATACTATTACACTGGGTGACGTAAAATTTGAATCGTGTGGCGCCCCCTTGTGTTAAAAAATGCTAACTGCGACCTGAAAGGAAAAAAAATTTTTTTTGTAAGGAGATTTTCGCTCAGACTTCGCTGCATATAATGTCACCTTGACCTACAAAGTGCTTGTTTTTGTGCCTCTTGGTTTACTAGTTTGAACGCAATTACTCTTTTACCATTGAGTATTCCTGTTCAAAAGGGGGGAGGCAGAGGTGATCTGGGCCATAGATGATCTAGGTGTTGTAGATCAGCGATTGGGTTTAAAAAAAAAAAAAAAAAAAATGATTTTGTGCTACAAGATTCTGAGCCATGTGAAATAGAACATCAGCACGATTATTTAGTACTAATACAGTAAGAAACTGCAGGTATGCAAACAGTTATCAGAACCTCTGTTGATAATGCATATGTTGAGCTTTTTGCAGATGGTACCAGGGTGAGGACTGATGACTCCACATCGGATATGCAGTGGTCACACAACAAGATGTCCTAGAAGCAGAAGCTCTGCCTCCGCATGTCACAGTACAAGAAGCGGAATTGAAGGCCCTCACTGAGGCGTGTAGAGTGGCGAGAGGTAAGACGGCAACCCTTTACACTGACTCCTGGTATGCATTTGGCATAGCTCATGATTACGGCCCAATATGGAAGGCCAGACAGTTTTTTTACCTTAGCAGGACAACCAATTGAGAATGGTGCAGCGGTACAGAGTCGCATGGAGGCCCTACTTCTACCTGACAAAGTTGAGAGTTCGCACCGATTCCTACACTGGAGAGGCGAGAGACGACACCCTCGCTGACAGCGCAGCAAAGGCAGCAGCCCTCAAGCCGTGGAAGAAAGAAGAAAGATACTGACGGCATGAGTCAGTGGTAATAACTTTGGACATTGACAAAAATTTGGACTTTGATATGCTAAAGACTTTTACAGTTACAAGCCAGCAAGGAAGAAAAGAATAAATGGACTAATATGGGAGCAGCAGAAACAGGACAGCGTGTGGTGAACAGTCAACAGCACTTGCCCACCACAGTTCCTGTATCCCATGGTGGCCCAGCTGGTGGACGGAAAGACCCACCTAGTGAAGCAGCAATGACGACGACGCTTGAAAGAGGATGGGCGACTTCTGGGTTCTCCGTAGCTGCTGCATCATTTGTCCGGTTTAGCATGATCTATGCCATGGGTGAGACGGGGCAGAAGTAAATTTGCCACATCACACTTGCCTAGACCACTCTACCCATTTCAGGGATTGCAAATTGACTACGTTCAGCTCCCACTTGTTGGGAAGTATGAATACGTGCTTGTTGTTGTTGATGTCTTTGCAGGTTGGAGGCCGACCCTGTTACCAAGGTAAACAAGTAGGTAACCGCAAAGAAGCTCATGAACGAGGTAAACTGTGAATATGGGGTACCAGAAGTGACTCAGAGTCAGACAGAGGTATAAACTTCGCAGGTGAATGTAACATGTCATGTCTGCTCTGGGTGTATCCCAGGCCTTTTACATACTCTACCACCTTTAGTGTAGTGGAAAGGTGGAGAGACGTAGTGGCACGCTAAAAAGTAAGATACTTAAAAATGACGCCACTTTGGAAAGACTGTCATCCAATAGCCTTATACAGTGTTAGATATGAACCCAGGGGGGATTATACATTATCTCCCTACGAGATTGTTTGGGCTAGCCCCGAGGCTAGGTCGTTACTATCCTCAGTAGTTACAATTACAATCTGATGTGTTGACTGAGTATGTGATTTCTGTTGTTAAAGAACTAACCAAAGCCTATGCACAGGTGTTCTCTTCCAGACTCAGAGGCAGACACTGGGACACATATCTTGCAGCCTGGGGATTGGGTGTGCGTCAAGAAGTTCCCCAGGAAGCACCCTCTTGAGCCCCGATTTGATGGCCCCTACCAGGTGCTTCTGACTACTGCCACAGCTGTGAAACTAGCCGAAAGACTTACATGGATCCATGCTTCATACTGTAAGAAAGCTTCAGATCCGGGAGACCAGTCTTAGTTGTGCCAAAGACATTACTCTGGTTAGGGCTAGTGAGAGAGGAGGGTGGCAACTGGAATCCTTAGTCGGAAGAATATGGGGGTATGGTTACCTTCTAGTATAACTCGTCCAATGCTCAAGTAGCCGCATATTCCTTCGACTATTGTACTGTGGTCCCGTGTCTAGGCGCAAGATCCCACCGCAGGCCAGATTTAGCTCAGTCCAGCTGGTTATATGACTTATATACCCGGGGAATACAATATGTTTGCGCCACTGATAACGTCTGGGGAGAAGACTGCCGTTATTGGGAATTAGTGGGATGGAACACAGGAACAGACTAGTCCTATAAACCGCGAAGTGCCTTAAATAAGAAAGATAGGAGCGGGAAATCCCTAATTAGTCGTATAACCCTCCTTGAGAGTAATAAGGACAGCAGGTATTGGAAGGCTGAACTTAGTATGCTGCTTGGTTTTAATGCGGTTGTTACACTAACCATGGGAGATCCAAGCCCGGGGGACGGGGGAGACTTATAGTCTGGGGACATACCGGTACGGGAGGACAGATCCCTTAGGGAAGTTTAAAATAAGGGGTATGGTAGATGCAGCCGAATGGAAGCCTTCACTTAGTCCCGTGCCCATAATTAACCCCCTCCGCCGTAAGATAAAGACCTTGACGAACATGATGATCATAGCCGACCCTACCTTTTGAGGACACCTTGACAGTAGCGACTGGCTACTCTGACCAGAATCTCTGGTTGGAGTTGATGAGGTACAATGCTAACAGGAGCAACAAGTCTAACTGTTGCGTGTGCGGTAGTGCCCGACCACACTCGGGGATGGTCCCCCTAAATCTCCCTGTAGATGCTGAAGAGTGGTTTATTAGTCTCTTCACGAACATTTCCGCTAATTACACTGTCCGTGAGAAATGGAAGAAGGAATACTCTATAACTACTTAAGTGTTTTGCACCGGAGAGAGTATTACTGACTACCCTGGAAACTACACCTGCCAGGCAATTAGGCAGGGTAGAGGGAGATTTTTGGGGAACTCACCAATATTTCCCTTGTTTAAAAAAGGATGAAGAGCCAGTTCCGATAATGCCAACCACATACGCTACCAAAGAAAAGGAGAAATGTACTAGTACTGTGCCTGCCCCGATCTCCTAAGATGGATTGTCAGTGGAATTCCCATTTGCCAAGGGATAGTGCAGAAGACCTTAGGTTCCAGCGAGGGCACACCCTGTGGGGTGTTAACTTGTACAGATAGAGGGTATGGATGCCCGGAAATGAGCCCAGGGAATCCATGGGCTCCCTCTGAGGTGAGGTAGGGATCCCCCCCTCCTAGGAGTAGGGACTTGCGGGCAGTGGGAAAACCCTGACGCAAGGGTGAGGCGACTTGGACGTGTTCACCATTAGGACTATCTCCAGGAGGGACATTGGTGTGGGTGAAGATTAGGGAGTCCCACACCGTGCGTACCTGTGCACGCTACTAGTATTGTAACATTATACTAGAGCGAGAAGAGAGACCCCTGGTGGTAGTTTTGATCTACACGTATACATTGACGTCATAGGATAGCCAAGGGGGGTACCTGACAAGTTTTAAAAATTAGAGACCAAGTTAAAACTAGATTCGAGTCCATTTTCCTGATCATTAGGGTAAATAAATGTTGACTGGATTAATTATGTTTATTATAATTAGCAGTGGTTTATAAATTATACTAGAGACGCCTTATAGGGACTAGTCGACCAATAGGACCTACCTCGACTATGACTTTTTTAAAAATAGAGTGACCTTAGATATGACTTTAGCTAAAAAGGGGAGTGTCTGTAAGATGATAGGGGAGACTTGTTGTACCTACATCCTAGACGACACGTGACCCGCGGGTAAAGACGCAGTTGCCATTAAGAAGCTGACCGCACTAACTAAAAAGAGCTAACTTTTGGGACCAGCACTCGCCATGGATGAGCGGGTGGTAAAGGATCCTGGCACAGACGGGCGTTGCTGTTGTATGTGAACTGATGGTTACCTTTTCTGTTCTAGTCTGCTGTGTTATTCCCTGTGTCAGAGAGACCTGTGAAACTGATGCTGGAAAAGCCGCTCCCACCATGAGTTTGCTGGATGCATCCCCAGAAGGAGTGGACAAGTCCTACACCCCCTTGAAGACCCTAAAACGAACCTTCAACGCGCTCCGGTTATAGGCTCACGCGCAGAGAACTGTGAAAATTAGATAGAGAGTTAGAGGATAGACATTTTAAGGGGGGATTGTGATAGACATGATGATTGGTTGGTGTAAAATGTCTATCGATTTGCACTAGACGTATTATGTGTGTTTTGTGACTTCAGCCTAATGTGGAACTCTGCTGCATAAGGAAAGAGTTAAATCACAGTGTTATGTTATTGCTTGAGTGTTTTCCCAGTCCTCCCCATCCCCCACACACAGAATCTTCTTGAACAAAGGGATATCTACTTTCACTTTCAGATTTGGACACATGTTAAAGACAAAGGCTTCTACTTGAGAGAGGTGGGGAGAAGGGGAGGCGGGGGGTTCTATATGATCCGACAAATGAGAATCCTATATGTTACTGATGTAACCTGTTGCACGCCCATTGTGTGACTGTACAATAAAAGGCCCTGTCTGGCTGTTTCTGGGCAGAGAGCCATTTTGAGCATGAGACTGATACCTCGTGTTTGACTTGGTCAGTGTGCGCATACTGCTTCTACACAATTAGGAAGCTGCAAAATACCCCGAAACCTGCTGGAGAAAACTATAATCCAGTTCAGCTGCTGTAGTAATACTGTATAATGTCTGCTCCTCCACAGACACTGACAGACATGAGGAGACGCTGCTGTAGTAATACTGTATATTGTCTGCTCCCCCGCAGACACTGACAGACATGAGGAGACGCTGCTGTAGTAATACTGTATAATGTCTGCTCCCCCAGAGACACTAACAGACATGAAGAGACGCTGCTGTAGTAATACTGTATAATGTCTGCTCCTTCACAGACACTGACAGACATGAGGAGACGCTGCTGTAGTAATACTGCATAATGTCTTCTCCACAGACCCTGACAGACATTAGGAGACGCTGCTGTAGTAATACTGCATAATGTCTTCTCCACAGACCCTGACAGACATGAGGAGACGCTGCTGTAGTAATACTGTATAATGTCTCCTCCACAGACACTGACAGACATGAGGAGACGCTGCTGTAGTATAACTGTATAATGTCTGCTCCACAGACCCTGACAGACATGAGGAGACGCTGCTGTAGTAATACTGTATAATGTCTGCTCCTCCACAGACACTGACAGACATGAGGAGACGCTGCTGTAGTAATACTGTATAATATCTGCTCCCTCACAGACACTGACAGACATGAGAAGATGCTGCTGTAGTAATACTGTATAATGTCTGCTCCTCCACAGACCCTGACAGACATGAAGAGACGCTGCTGTAGTAATACTGTATAATGTCTGCTCCTCCACAGCCACTGACAGACATGAGGAGACGCTGCTGTAGTAATACTGTATAATGTCTGCTCCTCCACAGACACTGACAGACATGAGGAGATGCTGCTGTAGTAATACTGTATATTGTCTGCTCCCCCACAGACATGAGGAGACGCTGCTGTAGTAATACAGTCTAATGTCTGCTCCTCCACAGACACTGACAGACATGAGGAGACACTGTAATAGTATCATATAGTGTCTTCTCCTCATACAGTGACAGACATGAGGAGATGCTGCTTTAGTAATACTGTATGAGGTCTGCTGCTCCCCAGAGACTCAAAATACTTTGGTTTCAAAAACCAAAACCCTAACTGAGCCCCAACACAAATGTGAATGGGGCCTTATCTTGTTGGAATAATAACAATCTCTTCATTTTGGGCACAACGATAGACTTGTATATGGGTTTTATTTTCTTTTTGGGTAACAGATGTTTTTCAGTAATTACATGGCTTACTCATCATTCAGTGTTCTAAATTGCTTCCCTTTGGGTGAATGCCCACGAACATATTTGCACCGCATATCCCACCGCGGAAATCTGCGTACGAATTCCGCAGTGGCAAGGTTCTATTGAAGCTAAGAGCTTCCTGCCTGCCAACGCACACATGCGGATTTCCACTGTGGGGGAAAAAAAGAAAAAAAATCGCAGCATGTTGTATCCTACCGTGGATTTGCGCAGCAGGAGAGCTCCATTGATATCAAGGAATAGAGACCGTGGAAATCCATGTGGAAAAATGCGATTACTCACTGGCACTTTTATAAAATTTGAATCACGGGGCGGAAATTTGTGCGCGTATTCGGCATCGCTAGTGGGCATGAGCCCTTTCTCCTCTGTGACATCTCACTTTACATTGGTGGTAATTTGTATTTTTAACTTGTACTTTTTGTTGATAAAACAAGTTTGGAGGGAAAAAATGGCTACCTATTTGTGTGACTTCTTTGATGTGTAACAAGATAAGATTTCCTGCTAAAACATTTCCCACATTCTGAACATGAAAACGGCTTCTCACCTGTGTGACATCTCTGATGTACGATCAGTTCTGTTTTCTCAGCAAAACATTTTCCACATTCTGCACATGTAAATGGCTTCTCTCCTGTGTGTATTCTCTGATGTCTAACAAGATGTGTTTTCCGATTAAAGCAGTTCCCACATTCTGCACATAAAAATGGTTTCTCTCCTGTGTGACTTCTCTGATGTCTTAAAAGATGTGTTTTCCTGCTAAAACATTTGCCGCATTCTAGACATAAAAATGGCTTCTCCCCTGTGTGAATTCTCTGATGTTTAACAAGATCCGACTTCCACATAAAACGTTTCCCACACTCTGAACATGAATACGGCTTCTCTCCTGTGTGACTTCTATGATGTGTAACAAGATATGATTTATTACAACAACATTTCTCCAGCTTATCAGTCTGTAATGAATCAGAAGATGGGACCTGTGTAAGAAGATCGGATGACGGATCTTCGCTGTGAAGGGCTGAGTGCTTTTCTGGGATAATGTCAGGTTCTTCATATGTATCTTGCATGACAACACAATCTTCTCCTTTACAATCTGAAGATATCCGACGCCCCTCCGAGCTCCTGGTATCGTGATCTGCCAGGAATAAAACCGATTTCATTATTTTAAGTTATATTGATATTATATAACAGCATGGGTGGTGGCTTTCTGGTTAGTACTGTTTTCTTGCAATGTTGGGGTCCTCTGTTTAAATCTTTGGACTTCATCCTCATGTGCTTTATATGTTGTTAGCGAGTTTGTGGGTTTCCTACAGCGATTTTGGTTTTCTCTCACACTCTAAAAACACACGTTCTGTCTGGGATTTAGGACAATTCTGTATCCTGTTACCTGGGTCTATGTCTCCACATTCTGTATTCTGTTGCATGAGTCTATGTCAGTAAAATGATAGGAATTTAATAGGAACTATTCTGAACTCTGAAAATTGTGCAGTTTTTCCTGATTAGTACTGATTTGATGAAAAAGGAAGGATCCATCACAAATATTTCATTTTCATAATTTCAATGCTCATCAGGTGTTATTTTCTATAGCATGTCAGCCATATTTAGTTTGTACTCCGGCTGAATGGGGGAATATACAGCAGATAATCTGACAGATCCCAGAGCTTATAAATCTACATAACTATCTGCAGCCGGTGACCGAGGAGAATCTGTGACTCTTCTCTGCTGTATTTAGTGGTTACTACTCACCTGGGCAGTTACCTGTAGGAATCTCCTCTTTACACCGCTGATCGCCCCTCACATTTGTCTCTGTAGTATTAATATCGGTCAGATCTTCATCCTCATACAAAAGCTGTGAGACAAATATTGTAAAAGTCAGCAGACGGTTGGAGAAGTCGTGTGGAAGGTTTTACATGACCAGAAAAGATCATTAATCATCATGATGACCATAAATGGCCTGACAGGAGTAGCTATCTAAGTCACATAGCTACAGGTCTAGAAGCTGGACATAGATATTAGATGGTGGCTCAATGACCCCTTAGGAACCTCATACACATGTATATCCGGCATGGCTAGACACGCTGCACGTTGTCTTAGTGGAGGAGATCAGCGTCTACCAGACAAGCAGTGGATGTGTCTCGGGGGAATAAAGGAGCAGATGGATATAAATCAAACCTGTTGGCTCCTTATTCCCACCAGCAGTCTCCACCGCCAGAAAACTGGGAGAAGATCCAGACAAGATGTAATGTCTCTGGTCAGCGGTAATCCTGCCATCTCCACCGGCCTCATCACACAAGGAGAAAACATCTAATAAGACTGAAGACAAGAGCTTCACAGCCTTCTACAGATCAGAGGGACATCTCCATCTACCTGATGGTCCTGTGGAAGAAGAGGACGGGGACATCTCTCTGGGGTTCTTCTCTTACTGAATGGAACTGCAGGAAACACAGACGGACAATGAAGTCATTCTTTATATACAAATCATTAACCCATTCCCACATATAGAAGTATAGCAATATCCAGTTGATGATAGAAATGCAGGAACCAGATCCTGCCAACAGCAGCAGGTGCTCTGTAATACAATTATGGGCCACTAGTCAGTTGCCATGGCATGTACGGGCCTAAGTGATATTCCTATTGGGACATGCCGCAGCCTGATATTGTATATTACTAAGTTCATCAACGAATTACAGAAGAAAACAGTAGATCACATTTCAAATTGTATTGTCTCCTAATTAAACTAAAAAAGTAATAAAGCTTATAAAAAAAAAAAAAAAAATCACAGAACATATATATATATTTTTTTTCATAAAATTAAATTATTTTGTAATAGTTGTAAAAAGTGAATTTAATAGCTGTTGTTATAAGTATGACCCATGTAATAAAGTTCATTACTTAAACCAAGCCCTAAATAGTGCAAAAATGCAAAAAAATAAAATAAAATAAAAAATGTATTATCCCCCTTATCAAAAGTACATGTCAGTAAATAAATTAGTATATAAATTTGACTCATTCTGGTCTCTAAATGCAACTAAAAAAACACAAATAAAAATCCTGCAATTTAAAACACCAAACTAGGCTTGTTCCTGAAGAGGTTAAAGGTTGTGTGTATTTAGTCCTGTCTATTACCTGGTGATGTGAGCGGCTGGCAGGTCTCCATCATGGCCTCCTTGTACAGATCCTTGTGTCCTTCTAAATACTCCCACTCCTCCATGGAGAAATAGACAGCGACATCCTGACACCTTATAGGAACCTGACAACACAATATACAGTCATTACCCAGAAGCCTCCAGTGCTGTTACTGTATAATGTCCCAGCATTCCCTGCAGCGTCACCTCTCCAGTCAGCAGCTCAATCATCTTGTAGGTGAGTTCTAGAATCTTCTGTACATTGATGTTCTCATGTATTAAGGGGTGAGGTGGTGGCCTCGTTATTGGGCTCAGGGGTCTATCCCATCCATTACACACAGGGGCCCGACAGCCATCATTAGAGGTCTCCTTCACTACTGTGTAATCCTGTATATGGGGAGACATTAATAAATATCACTACATTTCCAACACCTCTCCAGTGACATCATGTTATTACCATAGATAAGAATGATGTAATGTGACATCATCAGAATCTCTCACCTCCCCAGTGACATCATCAGTCATTACCATAGATAAGAATGACATATGACATCATCAGAATCTCTCCCCTCTCCAGTGACATAATCTGTTATTACCATAGATAAGAATGATGTAATGTGACATCATCAGAATCTCTCCCCTCTCCAGTGACATCATCTATTACCATAGATCAGAATGATGTAATGGGACATCAGAATCTTACCTCTCCAGTAAGCTGGAAGAGTATCTCTAGAGTGAGATTTAATATACTCTCCGCCATCTTGTTTCTGTCCTTCTCTATCCTTTAATGGTACAGTCAGTATTTCCTTATATTGATGTTATCAGAGGATCTTATATTGTAGGACCTGAATAGAAAGAAGATTTAAAAAAAACACATCAAATACCATGTAAAACGGAGCGGTGAGCGGGCGGAATTGACATCTGACGCCAGTAGCAGGCGGCGAGGCAGAAGCAGGAGTGGGGGGCAGAAGGGGACACCGGAGTGGCGCAGGAGCCGGAACCGGCACCCGGAGGCCACCAGGAGTTTGAGGGAGAGTGGCAGGAGGATTGCCCGCTGCAGATCCAGCAGGCAGAAGCGGAGCAGCAGGTCCCAGAGGTCCCCGAGCGGCAGGAGGGCAGAGAGTGCGGCCGCCGGGAGAGCGGTTGGGCAGAGGCGGCAGCGCGTGAGCGGTTGGGCAGAGGCGGCAGCGCGTGAGCGGTTGGGCAGAGGCGGCAGCGCGTGAGCGGTTGGGCAGAGGCGGCAGCGCGTGAGCGGTTGCGCAGAGGCGGCAGCGCGTGAGCGGTTGCGCAGAGGCGGCAGCGCGTGAGCGGTTGCGCAGAGGCGGCAGCGCGTGAGCGGTTGCGCAGAGGCGGCAGCGCGTGAGCGGTTGCGCAGAGGCGGCAGCGCGTGAGCGGTTGCGCAGAGGCGGCAGCGCGTGAGCGGTTGCGCAGAGGCGGCAGCGCGTGAGCGGTGCTCGTTCGAGTAATTACTCGAAACGAGTATATTCGCTCATCTCTACTATCTATCTATCTATCTCATATCTATCTATCTCATATCTATCTATCTCTCATATCTAGCAGCGTGTGAGTGGAGTGTGAACAAGTCCATCTTCACTACTCTCACAAGTAAATTGTAGATCCCCATTAGGATGAGCTCCATGTCTGGCAATGTCATCCAGTGTGCTACTTGTGCAATGTATACATTTCTTGATCAGCCGATCGAGGGTGCATACTGTTGCACAAGATGCATGCACGTTGCACATTTAGAAGCCCAAATCCTGGATCTAAATGGGCAACTGGCAACACCGAGAGCCATTGACAGCATGGAAAGGAGTTTGGTGCTCACTGAGCAGACACTCGCTAGGGTAGAGGCGGGAGCGGATGGTAGTACGGAAGAGCAGGGTGAGCAGGCAGCTAGCTGGGTGACAGATAGAAGGAGGGGTAGAGGAAAGAGAATCAGGAAGGCTGGTCCTAAATTGGCACAACCCAACACGTCTGCAACGTTGGCAGATGGGGGTGCCATTACAGAGCCAGCACCGCTGCAGCACGACATGCCCTCTGAACACCAGGGAGATGACTGCTCCAGTGAGACGGGGAGCATAGGGCAGGCTAGACAGGTTCTAGTGATGGGGGACTCAATTATAAGGGAGACAGATATGGCAATCTGCCATAAAGACTGGGATCATCGAACGGTGTGTTGTCTTCCTGGCGCTCGAGTTTGACACATCGCGGATCGGATTGACAGATTACTGGGAGGGGCTGGTGAGGATCCAGAGGTCATGGTGCACGTTGGCACCAATGAACAAATTAGAGGTCAATGAAGGGCCCTCAAAAATGATTTCAGGGACTTAGGGTCCAAGCTCAGGGCGAGGACCTCCAGGGTAGTTTTCTCGGAAATACTACCTGCAGCTAAAGCCACACTAGACAGGCAGCAGGATCTTAGGGAGGTAAACAAGTGGCTTCAAAGTTGGTGTAAGAAGGAGGGATTTGGGTTCCTGGAGAACTGGGCTGACTTTGCTGTCGCCTACAGGCTCTACCGTAGGGACGGGCTGCATCTTAATGGGGAGGGTGCAGCTGTGCTGGGGGAGAAGATGGCTAGAAGGGTGGAGGAGTGTTTAAACTAAGGACTGGGGGGGAGCGCAAAAGAGAAATAGTAGGGGAGTCAATGTAGCTAACGACCCAGGACTAGGCAAGGGGAGTGGGGGTTGAGCAGGGGATGGGGTTAGTACAGTTAGAACTGTTAGATCAGCCAATAGTACGAATAGCAACAAAACGAATTAAAAGAACAAAAAAAACGGTATTAATTGTATGACCACGAATGCAAGAAGTCTGATCAGTAAAGTGGGTGTGCTTGAAGCGAGAATGACTGATGAAAATTATGATATAGTCGGGTTAACGGAAACATGGCTTGATGATAAGTGCGATTGGGCGGCAAATTTGCAGGGTTACAATCTCTTCAGAAGAGACCGTAGGAACCAGAAAGGGGGTGGGGTATGTCTGTATGTTAAATCGTACTTAAAGCCGAGACTACGGGAAGATATAGGGGCAGGAGAAGAACACGTGGAATCTCTGTGGGTAAAAATACAGGGAGAAAAAAATAACCACCAAAAGCAACAGAAGAAACTGAAAACTTACTACTAATGCCGCCTGCAGACAAGCGGGTCGGATCCGGCAGCGAGAAATCTCGCCGCGCGATCCGACCCCAGAGCCTGCAGGGACGAGCGCGTACTCACCCGCGCCTGGCGGCCCCGGCTCTTTGATGTGCCGGCTGCCGCGCAGCCGGCGCATGCGCAGACCGGAGCCGGCGGCCAGGTGAGTGCGTGCCCCGCAGAAAATTAGAACATGCCGCGGTTTGGCCGCGCGAAATCTCGCGCGGCGGGATTTCCGCTCGTCTGCAGGCGGCCTAAGGCAGATAGAAGAGGTGTCAAACCGCAATGAATTATCATGGGGGGCTTTAATTATCCAGATATAATATGGGAAAACGAAACCTGCAAATCTTACAGGGGTGATAAGTTCTTGAGAACAATTAAAGACAACTACCTTACCCAACTTGTGCGGGAGCCAACGAGAGGGAGGGCCATTCTGGACCTAGTACTAACTAACAAACCGGACCAAATAATGGGGGTACAGGTTGAGGGGCGCTTGGGGGAACAGTGACCACAATATAATCAATTTCCAGCTGTCATTCAATAAGAAGCCTTATCAGGGAGCGACAAAGAAACTAAACTTTAGTAAAGCAAAATTTGATCCGCTTAGAACTACTATCGGTAACATTAATTGGGACAACATCCTCAAAAATAACGGTACAGAGGACAAATGGGAGGAGTTTAAAAGGATCCTAATCACCTCATGTGAGCAGTTCATTCCCTTTAAAAATAAAAGAACTTCAATTAAAAGGAAACCAATGTGGCTCGACAAGATGGTAAGAGGGGCAATAAACGAAAAAAAGAAAGCGTTCAAACTACTAAAGCAACAAGGCAGCGAAGAAGCGCTAAAATCATACAGGGAAAAAAACAAAATATGCAAAGATAGGATCAAAACTGCCAAGGAGGAGGCAGAAAGACGGATCGCCAAAGAGAGCAAAAACAACCCGAAGCTATTTTTCAACTATATTAACAGCTAAAGGATTTCCACCCATAGAGCGCTGACCCTTTAACAAATAATGCAGGAGAAATCATTGAAGATGACGGAGGGAAGGCAAATCTATTGAATCGTTTCTTTTCAAGCGTATTCAAAAAGGAAATGCCACACGAGATGCAGGGGAATAAAACGAACCCCTCACAAAATATCTCATACCTAACGCAGGAGGAAGTGCGGAACCTGTTAAAGAAGATTAAAATTGATAAATCGCCAGGCCCAGATGGAATACACCCAAGGGTTCTAAGGGAACTAAGTGATGAGATAGCTAGGCCGCTATATCTAATATTTCAGGATACTATCAAGCATTGCCAACGTGGTTCCAATTTACAAAAAGGGGACCAAAGGCGAGCCTGGAAACTACAGACCGGTAAGTCTCACTTCAGTAGCTGAAAAAATAGTCGAGGGGTTTCTGAGAGACGCCATCGAAGAATACCTCAAGGAGAACAACGGAATAACTCCTCACCAGCACGGGTTCATGAAGGGACGATCGGGTCAGACAAATCTGATCAGTTTCTACAATGAAGTAAGCTCTAGGCTGGACCTGGGAGAATCTATTGATCTCGTATATCTGGACTTCTCTAAAGCCTTTGACACCGTGCCACATAATAGGCTAATATACAAAATGAGGCAGCTCAGATTGGGTGAAAACGTGTGTAAGTGGGTAAAAAATTGGCTCAATGATAGAAAGCAGAGGGTGGTAATAAATGGTTCACACTCTGATTGGGCCACCGTCGCTAGCGGGGTGCCACAGGGTTCAGTATTAGGCCCCACTCTGTTCAACATATTTATCAATGACCTGATAGAGGGGCTGCACAGCAAAATATCAATATTTGCTGATGACACAAAATTATACAATATAATTAATGCAACGGAGGACAATGTGCGGCTACAAACGGACCTGGATAAGCTGGGGGCTTGGGCAGAAAAATGGCAAATGAAGTTCAATGTTGATAAATGTAATGTTTTGCACATGGGCAGGAGAAACGGATGTCACCAATATTCACTTAATGGGGTACTGCTAGGGAAAAGTGAGGTGGAAAAAGACCTGGGGGTACTAGTGGACTGTAGATTTACCTGGAGTAACCAATGCCCGTCAGCTGCTGCAAAAGCTAATAAAGTCTTGGGGTGCATTAAAAGAGGTATAGGGGTGAAGGACGAGAACATTATCCTCCCACTATATAAGGCACTTGTCAGGCCTCACATGGAATACTGCGTACAGTTCTGGTCAGCGGTGCTCAGGAGGGATGTTATGGTATTGGAGGGGGTTCAAAGAAGGGCAACTAAACTAATACATGGAATGACGGGACTGGAATACCCTGAGAGGCTATCCAAATTGGGATTATTTACTCTGGAAAAAAGAAGGTTAAGGGGTGATCAAATAACCATGTATAAGTACATGAGGGGACAACACATGGATCTCTCCCATGATCTGTTTACACCCAGGACCACGACAGTAACAAGAGGACATCCGCTATGATTAGAGGAAAGTAGGTTTCATCACCAACATAGAAGGGGATTCTTTACTGTAAGAGCAGTTAGACTGTGGAACTCTCTGCCGGAGGATGTGGTGATGGCAAAATCCATAGAGGAGTTTAAAAGGGGACTTGATGTCTTTCTGGAGGGGAAGGATATTATAGGCTATAAATCTTAGGTTATTTGTTAATCCTGGTATACAGGCAGGTAGGAACTATTGGGGGTTGATCCAGGGAACAGTCTGATTGCCATTAGGGAGTCGGGAAGGAATTTTTTCCCCAAAAGGGCTAATTGGCTTCTGCTCTTGTTTTTTTTTTTGCCTCCCACTGGATCAACAACACAAGAGGATAAACAGGCTGAACTAGATGGACATTGTCTTCATTCGGCCTTACGAACTATGTTACTATGTAATACAATTACAGGGCAGAATTAAGAAGTATTTACATGGGCAAGTGCAATATTGGTCCGAAATACTCTGACCGACCTTGTGCTTGTACAAATCGATTTTCTATGCGAGTACAATGCTACTAGGACATTTCTCCCACGGGTGAAAATTGCATTGCTTTCCAATGTACATGTGAGTGTGATGCGATTTTTATCTTGTCCATAGGAAATTATGGGCGAGTTTTCTGCATCCTTGCAGTAAAACAGGACATGATGCAGTTTTCTGTCTCGTAGTGTGTGATTGTTCTCAGTGAGAGAAATCAAGTAATCTTGTAGATATGATACCTTTTAATGGCTAACAAAAATACATGATGTTACAGCAAGCTTTCAGGGATATCTCGCCCCCTTCGTCAGGCTCACAGTATCACTGCATAGGGAAAATTGCACAGGTTAATAAACCCTAGGGTAGTGATGGCGAACCTTTTAGAGGCAGAGTACCCAAACTGCAACCCAAAACCCACGTATGCATCACAAATTGGCAGCCCGTCAGGGGGCGGGGCTTATCACGACATATGATTTTACCTCTGTCGTTACAAAAAGGACAGGGCTTTTTAAAAATAGACGGTGCAGATTTTGACTGCCGTTTGGATGCAGAAATGCTGGTGACTTTTTAATGGAAATTTCCACTGGGGACATTCTGCAGCATTTCGATCACTTATAAGCATATTTCAGTAGTAATAGTGACCCCAAAAGTGGCCTCAGCAATAATAAGTGACCCCCATAGTGGCTTCAGTAGTAATAGTGACCCTCCCACAGTGGCCTCAGCAGTAATTGTGACCCCCTCAGCAGTAATAGTGACCTCCACAGTAGCCCCAGTAATACTAGTAACCCTCACAGTGGTTTCAGTAGTATTAGTCTCCCCCACAGTTGCCCCAGTAGTTATAGTGACTCCCCACAGCAGCTTCAGCAGTAATAGTGACCCCCTCACAATAGCCCGAGTAGTAATACTGCCCCCTACAGCGGCCTCAGTAGTAATAGTGACCCCCACAGTAGTTTCCGTATTAAAAGTGACCCCCACAGTGGTCTCCGTAGTAATAGTGACTCCCACAGTGGTAATAGTGACCTATACAGTAGCTGTAATAGTGACCCCCACAGTGATTTCAGTAGCAATAGTGTCCCGCACAGTGGCCCCAGTAGTAATAGTGATCCCCATAGTTGCCTCATCAGTAATAGTGACCCCACGGTAGTAATAATGACCCCCATAGTGACCCCAGGAGTAATAGTGTCCCACACAGTATCACCAGCAGTAATAGTGTTCCCCACAGTGGTCCTAGCAGTAATAATGACCCCCACAGCAGCCCCAGTAGTAATAGTCACCCCCACAGCGGTCCTAGTAGTGATGCTGTTACTAATGGAGCCAATATAGGGGACAATATTCCTAATAGTATTCTCTATATCAGCCCCAATAGTAAAAGCGCCCCCCCCCCTGAGACCCATATACTTACCTTCTCTTCTTGTTGAAGTGCCACTGCACCTTTGCTCGACGTTCCTGCTGGCGCTGATCCCAGGTGCACACTGTGACGTAAGTGTATGCATCTGGACCCCTCCTTCCTTCTGCTCTCACGGAAAAACGGAGGAGACATTGCAGTGTGCATCAGGGATCAGCGACAGCAGCTGTATCGCTGAGTGAATACCGTCAGGGGAGCCGCGGCATCCCGACCAGTATTCACTACCATGATGAGCAGCCACTGGCGCGTGTGCCAGCAGGGAGGGTTCTGTGTGCTGCCTCTGGCACGCGTGCCATACGTTCACCACCACTGCCCTAGGGGAAAATATTTGAAGAGACATTAAGGAAAAGCTGTCCAGATTTTAAGGGTGTAAAAACTACAGCAAGCAAAAACCTTGTGGCTCCTGCAATATACCCGCGACTCGTGAGGTTTTGTAGCCCATGTTTTCCTATGGAGCTCTCCTCTCTGTTGCATCACACCAAAACACGATTTTTGTGCAGGGCGATGCAACTTTGGCAGTAGGAAATCCTATTGTCAAAGCTATAATCTAAGCCCTGGCTGCAGGAAAAAATAAAAAAAAACTGTATACATCCCCTTAGAAGTGCTATCAGCCCGGCCAGATCTTCTCCCCGAGTCCCGGCACTGTTTCTCTTCATCATTTTCTGTCTGGGGATTGAAAAATCCCCACCTCCTGGAAGCGCTGACTGTGATTGGCTGACGCTTAGCCAATCACAGTCAGTGCTCGATGAACCAA
Source organism: Eleutherodactylus coqui (assembly GCF_035609145.1). Taxonomy (NCBI): domain Eukaryota; kingdom Metazoa; phylum Chordata; class Amphibia; order Anura; family Eleutherodactylidae; genus Eleutherodactylus; species Eleutherodactylus coqui. Next base: position 17,564,417 of record NC_089841.1, on the reverse strand, counting down.
TCATAGACATTCATCGAGTGCTGGCTGTGATTGGCTAAGTGTCAGCCAATCACAGCCAGTGCTTCCAGGAGACAGGGATTTTTCAATCCCCGGCCAGAAGAGAAGAAGATAAGTGCCGGGGACCCAGGGAGAAGCTGCAGCGGAGCCATGGGCAGCACTTCTAGGTGATGTATACTTTTTTTCCCCCTTTTTTTTTTCAGCTATGGCTTATTTTCGGTGTTTGGCTGATATTTCAAGCCACCGCCCCCCACCCCCGAAAATCTCATGAGGTCTACAAAGCTGCAGAGAAACCGCAGTGATATATCGCACGGACCAACGATATGATATCGCTGTGATTTTCTTGCGCAGATGCTGTGTCACCCATGTGAAAGAGGCCTAAATGGCAGATCACATGGCCGTATTCTCGCAACGTAAAAGCGCCGGGTGTTTTTACGTCAGGCCCAAAAGATAGTCCTGGAATTATCTTTTTGGACAGAATACGTCCACCACTGCATGGGCTCCTATGGGAGCCAATGACAGCGGCCAGAGGTGGGAGGGAGTTTAGCAGCGTGGCTCTCCTCGCCCCGTGCAGGCTCACCTCTGCTCTCCTCTCCTCGTGCAGGCTCACCTCTGCTCTCCTCTCCTCGTGCAGGCTCACCTCTGCTCTCCTCTTGGCTCATTCTTTGCAATGGAAGGGAGTGTGGGCGGAGCTAAGCTCCCGCCCTCTACCTGCCCCTTGTCCATAGCCATCTATAGAAGGAGGTGGGACAGCGCTTAGCTCCACCCCAACCCCGCCGCTCCTATTGCAAAGAATGTGCAGGGAGGCGAGCAGAGGTGAGCCAGCGATGGGAAGGGAAAGGGGCGATGGCATGGTGACGTCGGTGCATATGCATCGGGGCCCATGCCATTTGACCAGGCGCACAATCGTTAGATGATATACGCCCCAGATGACAGCGTATACCATTCGTCCGTTAAAACGCCGGTCGATATACGCTCGTGGGAATAAAGCCTTAGGAAGGGTTACTACAAGAACATGTTGGTAAAAACTGGCACTTAGAACAGTTGGTGGAAATGAAGAGGCATTTGGTGCCACTTTTTGGCGCTCTTGTTTTACTGCAAAATGATCTACATGGATGGGGGGGGGGTTATTATCATTATTTTGTCTGTTGACTTATTATTTTATATTAGATGATGCAGAATAACATTTTTGGAGCAAAACCTATTTCCAGATATAAACTGGCGCATGTTTGCCGCATTTAGTCGTGTTATTATGGAAACTGGCACATTTTCTGGCACAAAATGAACTACACGGGGGGGCGGGAGGAGCGGGTTCATGTTTCTGCCACATTTGGCGCACGCAGCAGTGCTGTGGAACAATTGGCGTATTTTGTTGCATCTTTCTGTTTTTTGGTGCAGCATAAATTGTAAATTCTCACGCGCGTTAAAAAAATAAAGAGCGTCAGCCCCATTGTGTCACATAATAAGCCCACTCTATGATCTGCAGGTGCATAAAAGGTGCAGTGACAGGTGTATTCCCTGCGGAGTTTATACCGGCTGCCAGGAAACCTGAGAGCGACAATTCGGACATTTCAGCTGCTTGCCGTTTTTAAAGTATATATACAGGCAAGAGGTGTGCAAAAACCTGCAGAGATGTTAAATACGCAGAAAATACGCAGATCCACACAGAGTAGGGAGCTGCGTATTTTGCACACCAAAACACCCGTGTGAGCCAGAGGCTTACCTCTCACAGGCGAGCCCGAGGCTTACCTCTCACGGGCGAGCCCGAGGCTTACCTCTCACGGACGAGCCCGAGGCTTACCTCTCACGGACGAGCCCGAGGCTTACCTCTCACGGACGAGCCCGAGGCTTACCTCTCACGGGCCAGCCCGAGGCTTACCTCTCACGGGCCAGCCCGAGGCTTACCTCTCACGGGCCAGCCCGAGGCTTACCTCTCACGGGCCAGCCCGAGGCTTACCTCTCACGGGCCAGCCCGAGGCTTACCTCTCACGGGCCAGCCCGAGGCTTACCTCTCACGGGCGAGCCCGAGGCTTACCTCTCACGGGCCAGCCCGAGGCTTACCTCTCGTGCACGAGCCTGAATCTTACCTCTCGCAGACGAGCCCGAGTCTAACCTCTCACGAGCGAGCCCGATGCTTACCCCTTGTGGGCGAGATCCGGCTGTGATTCATGGCCTAATATTGTATATTCCATCATGTGAAAACAGCGTTGCATCACTGCAGGAATCCCAACATCCGAGGTCAGTGGGGCAGCAGCACCGGCCTCATAAAGCGGGAGGAGAACTCCGCGATCCTCTGTGACAGCAGCGGCAGGGGATTCCTTCACCCCTGCCACGTTTGAAGGGATTCCCCCACGGGGGTGAAGGAACCCCGTGCCGCTGCTGTCACAGAGGATGGCGAGTCTTCCTATTGCTGTCAGTGGAAGATAGGACATGCATGTGATTCTCGCATCGCGGTGCCGTTCAGGAAAACATCACTCATGTGTATAACTCCATTCAGATGAATGGGCTCCATATTTGTGCAGCACGCAAATCTCTCTGAAGCTAGGAAACATATAGACCTGTGTAGTGTGCGCTGTATGCCACAAGATGGCGCAGGAGGAACACAGATATGAGACTAGGACAAAATTGGAGAAGAGCCACTGCAACCAGTCACCTCACAGCCAGGACGTCTCATCTCAGGCGGGTAGTGAAGGGTTAATAATACCAGCATGAGGGGCACACATACCTCCAACCGCAGAGCCAGACCGCAGCCGTGTGCTTACAGGACCTGTAATGATGTCACTGTCATGTGATCAGTCATAGGTGTGGGAGGAGTCAGGGATCACATGACCAGGGGATGATCTACAGATGAGCATAAGGCCGGACTCACAGGGTGACAGTTACCTCAGAGATTACCAGAGAGAGAGAGAGAGAGACACAGCTACTTCACAAATTACCTGATAGAGACGGTTACCTCAGAGATTACCTGAAAGAGAGACAGTTACTTCCCACATTACCTGAGAGAGACAGTTACCTCAGCGAGAGAGACAGTTACCTCAGAGATTACCTGAAAGAGAGGGACAGTTACCTCAGAGATTACCTGAAAGAGAGGGACAGTTACCTCAGAGATTACCTGAAAGAGAGGGACAGTTACCTCAGAGATTACCAGAGAGAGAGAGACAGCTACCTCAGAGATTACCAGAGAGAGAGACAGTTACCTCATAGATTACCTGAAAGAGAGGGACAGTTACCTCAGAGATTACCTGAAAGAGAGGGACAGTTACCTCAGAGATTACCTGAAAGAGACAATTACCTCAGAGATTACCTGAGAGAGACAGTTACCTCAGAGATTACCTGAGAGACAGTTACCTCAGAGATTACCAGAGAGAGACAATTACCTCAGAGATTACCTGAGAGAGACAGTTACCTCAGAGGTTACCAGAGAGAGAGAGAGAGAGACAGACAATTACCTCAGAGATTACCTGAGAGAGACAGTTACCTCAGAGATTACCTGAGAGAGAGACAGTTACCTCAGAGATTACCTGAGAGAGAGACAGTTACCTCAGAGATTACCTGAGAGAGAGACAGTTACCTCAGAGATTACCTGAGAGAGAGAGAGTTACCTCAGGGATTACCAGAGAGAGAGACAGTTACCTCAGAGATTACCTGAGAGAGACAGTTACCTCCGATATTACCTGAGAGACAGGTACCTCAGAGATTACCTGAGAGAGAGAGACAGTTACCTCAGAGATTACCAGAGAGAGAGACAGCTACCTCAGAGATTACCGGAGAGAGCGACAGTTGCCTCAGAGATTACCTGAGAGAGAGACATTTTACCTCAGCGATTACCTGAGAAAGACAGTTGCATCAGAGATTACCAGAGAGAGAGAGAGAGACAGTTACCTCAGAGATTACCAGAGAGAGAGAGAGAGACGGTTACCTCAGAGATTACCTGAGAGAGACAGTTACCTCAGAGATTACCAGAGAGAGAGAGAGACAGTTACCTCAGAGTATAGTGCTCACAGGATCGGGGTATGAGATTCAGGGATTGACGAGAAATAAATCGTTCATCCTAAAAGCGATCAATTTTATCCTCAAGAATAATTATTTTTCGTATAAAGAAAGTTTTTATCCCCCGTCACTCGGGCAGCAAATTCACCGTCTTTTGTTAATTTGTATTTGGGAGAATTGCTTTTATAGATCCCACTATTAGATTTCACCGTAGGTATATAGACGATATATTAATCATATGGGAGGGTCCAGAAGACCGCCTCAGGCACTATCTGTAATCTTAGTATTAACCATTTTAATCTTCAATTCCCTGATACCATAGATAAACCCCAAAACAGCTTTTTAGATCTTGTCTTGAGAGAGAGAGAGAGAGAGAGAGAGACAGAGAGACCGCATTATGTCTTGTATCCAAACTAGAGGTGGGACAACAGGGTACTAGAACCTCCATGCCTGTCTGTATCACATCGTGTATCCAAACTAGAGGTGATACAACAGGGTACTGGAACCTCCATGCCTGTCTGTATCACATCGTGTATCCAAACTAGAGGTGATACAACAGGGTACTGGAACCTCCATGCCTGTCTGTATCACATCTTGTATCCAAGTTAGAGGCTGTACAACTGGGTACTAGAGCCTCCATGCCGACTGTATCACATCTTGTATCCAAGCTAGAGGCTGTACAACTGGGTACTAGAGCCTCCATGCCGACTGTATCACATCTTGTATCCATGCTAGAGGTGGTACAACAGGGTACTAGAACCTCCATGCCTGCCTGTATCACATCGTGTATCCAAGCTAGAGCCGGTACAACAGGGTACTAGAACCTCCATGCCTGTCTGTATCACATCTTGTATCCAAGCTAGAGGTGGTACGACAGGGTACTATTCAGGGATGAGCGAGCGTGCTCGTTTAAGCCTGCTACTCGAGTGAGTAGCAGTCTTTTCGGGTAACTGTGTACTTGCCGGAGCAGCATGCGGGGGCGGCGGGGGCCAGCAGGGGGAAAAGAGAGAGAGATCTCTCTCACTCTCCCTCCTGCTCCCCCCCCCGCATGCTGCTCCGGTGAGTACACAGTTACCCGAAAAGACTGCTACTCACTGTAGAGCCACCATGTCAAGGCCCAAACTCTACCCCGCTGTCTCCTAGGCCTTGGCCCGCTTCTTGAATACTGCAAATGCAGCCTGCCCCCCGACAGTAGGAGATCTTGATGCAAAGATAAGAAGGGTTATATCTTTGGAAAGAGGGATTTATCAAAAAGAGGCTGTCAAACTAAGGCCATGGTCAGACGACCGCTTTTTGCCACGATTTGCGGATGCGCATGCGATCTGCGCATATATAGAACCCTTGCTTCGCAATGGGATCGGTCACATGGCCGCTTTTTATGCGGATGTCCGATAAATTATAGGACACAAGAAATCGCAGATCGCGCCTATCTGCATTCTGCGATTCCTTGTGTTCTATATATGCGCCCAATGGGGCCGGCAGCAGCAGCGTCGACCCCATTAAGAACATATACCATAAAGATCATTCTCCTCTGCCACAGCTGTTACAGAACGATGTTCGCCCATTGAATTCAATGGAGGCGGCAATACAGCCGGCTCCATTGAAAGCAATGGGCTGCCGGCGAGCGCGGCATGAATTTTCGGGAAGGGCTTAAAAATATAAGCCCTTCCCTGAAAAACATCCAAAAATGTGTAAAAATAAAAAAAATATATATACTCACCTTGTCCCTGCAGCTGGAGTTCAGCCGCGGCCGGCCGGCAGTTCTCCTGAATTGCTCTGTGTAGTATTTAGCAGGCGGGGATTTAAAATCCCCGCCTGCTGAATGGGCTGCCTCTGATTGGTCACAGCCCTCACCAATCAGAGGCAGCTCTCACTCACCCATTCATGAATTCATGAATGGGTGAGTGAGTGCTGCCTCTGATTGGCTCAGCGCAAGGACCAATCAGGGGCAGCTCTCAGCTATTAAATGACAGCTGAGAGCTGCCTCTGATTGGTCCCACATATAGTCGCATCCGTAACAACGCATACAATAAGATGCACATGCTTTTGACTGTGCACGGAAAAAAACACAAAAAAAAACGCTAAAAAACTGAGGCAAAATGCTAATTTTTAGCATTTTGCCTCACTAAAAACGCAATAAAAGTAATCAAAAAAGCCGTATGTACCCCGAAATGGTACTAGTAAAAACTACAGCTCGTCTTGGAAAAAATAATCCCTCAGAGAGCTCCGTACATCAAAAAATAAAAAAGTTACGGACTTTAAATGCAGCGATTTAGAAAAAAAAAAGGTTTCCAAAAAAAGGGTTTTTATTGCAGAAAAGTGGAAAAAAATAAAAAAATGTAAGAACTTTGGTATCATTGTAACCGTACCGGTCCGCAGAAAAAAACGGAATGTCTCATTTATGCTGCATGATTAACGCTGTAAAAAAAAAATAAAAAAAATCTATGGCAGAATTGATGCATTTCTCCCTGCTATCATAAACAAAAAAATAAAAGTTTTACAATATAGTTAATGTACCCAAAAATGATGCCGATAAAAACTACAGTTCGTCACGCAAAAAACAAGCCCTTATACGGCCGCGTCGACGAAAAAATAAAAAAGTTATGGCTTTTGAGAAACGGAGAAGAAAATCCGCCAAAAATTGTTGCGTCCTTAAGCCCAAAATAGGCCGTGTCATGAAGGGGTTAAAAAAAAAATGAACAAAGCTGTCTGCTTTCTGCAGAAATCAGCTCAGTGGAAAACTGCTTTGGCCTGGTGAATGGCTGCTCAGAGGGGATCCTGGGTGGCAGATCCTCGCTGATTTATTATTAATGGCCCATTCTGCAGATAAATTATCAATAGTCTACAACTGGACAACCCCTTTAACCCCTTAATGCTACAGGACTTCCAGTTATGTCCTGCAGCTTCAGGGGTTTGTATAAATGGAGATCGCAGAGCAACCTTGCTCTACACATCGCGGCTGCCAGCTGTTTCTTCTTACAGCCGGCATCTACCCACAAAAGCTCCAATAAGCCTCGCGACTCATCGGAGCTGTTAATCCTTTAAATGCCGTCGTCAATTTTGACAGCGGAATTTAAATCCCCTGATTAATGTTCCAGGGTCCTGTATGGCCCCCCACGATGAAATCGCAGGTTGACTCGTGGGTGTCAGGGCAGCTGGTGGCCTGTTGAAAGGCCCCAGGGTTGTCATAGCAGAATGCCTATCGAACCATGCCTGTGGGGGGGTCTTGATAGACTGCCTGTCAGATCGCAGTATAATTTAATGCTTCGGCATTACATCATACTGCTGGAGAGTTCAAAGCATCACATGTTTTTGTCTCCTCTGGGGTCTAAAAAAAAGTAAAAATAAGTTTAAAAATGTTTTACTAATTATTTAAAAAAATGCAAAGGTAATAGAAGTTTTTAAAAAAAACCCTTCTGCCATATTTATAGTAAATGAATCGAAATAATGAAAGAAAAAAACACATATCGTATCGCTACGTCTGTAAAAGTCCTATCAAAATAATGTGTTATTTACTCCCCATTGTGAACATCATCAGAAAAAAAAAATAAAGAACGCCAGAATTGTGCTTTTTTGGTCACCCCATCTCCAATAAAAAATGTAATAAAAAGAGATCTAAAAGTCATATGTACTGCAGAATGGTAGCAACGGAAACTACAGGGCATCTTGCAAAAAAATGAGCCCTCACAGAGCTATCTCGATGAAAAAAAAAAGTTATGGCTGTCAGCAGATAGCGGCAGAAAAGAATTTTTTTCTTTTTTTAAATCAATGTTTATTAGGTTTTTTCGATACATACATAGACAGAGATAACAATGCAAAGAAGTCCAGATGTCACCTGTAAGGAAACAATTTGTACCGCCTTTAGTCGTCGTGGCCAGAGGAGGCTAAATATAGCAGGTGGTGAGTCTCTGGTAGACAGTATGCATAGTAAACATGAACATCATCTACAACGGGAGGCTGTATCCGTAGCAAAAACGGCTATAAAAGGCTCAGCCTGCCACTTATAACTTTCTATCCAAACAAGACAGACAGCGGGGAGGGGGGGGGGGGTGTATGGTAAGAGGGAGAGGGTGAAAGAAGGGGGGGGGATGTAATAGGTAAAGGGAGGGGGATTAGTGGTACCAGAAAGTGATTAATACCAGGATGTCGGTCTGGAGGACCGATCGGTAGGTTCTCCCTAAAGGCTGAGGAAGGAGGGGACCCACTCGGGGGTCATCTATCCCAGGAGGAGGGGGAGGCTCAAAGTCAGAGGGGGAGGTTGCTATAATCTAGGATCGTAGTCGCCGCTCCGCGTGTAGTCCCTCAGGAGCTCAGCGCTGGTCTACTCTCCTGATGCCACGCCAGGGTCCCCAAATCTCCAGGAACCTGTCGTGCGTTCCGCTGGTCCAGCTTGAGAGCTCCTCTAAGTTTGCCAGCAAGTCCACTCTGGTCCTCCAAAGAGCCAGCGTGGGGGGTCCTTCTGTTTCCACATCACCGGGACAAGAGATCTGGCTGTGTCGATCAGGAGAGCAATCAGTCTGTGCTTAATCGGGTGGAAGGCGGGGGTAGGTCTCCACAGGAGGACCACCTCAGGAGAGAGCTTTTTCATCTCCTCGCCTAGATCCCTCCAGAAGGGGGCTATAATCGGGCAGTCCCACCAAATGTGTAGGTAAGATCCCGTGGACTCCCCGCATCTCCAACACTCGTCATGCGCCACCAATTTGTGGTCATGCAGCCACTGCGGGGTCCAGTACCACTGCGCCAGGAGCTTGTAGTGAGACTCCTGGGCGGTGACACATGGGGAGAGCCCAAAGGCCATCTTCAAGATAAGTTTGGTCTCGCTTTCTGACAGGGAGATGTGGAGCTCTTTCTCCCAGGAAATGAGGAAGGCAGGTTTCGTGGAGGTAGAGGGGGATATAAACTTCTTGCAAATATGAGATATTTTCCTCGAAGAGGGGGTGGTATGGCCTCCAATCACGGTTTCAAAAGGGGTGAGTGGCCTAGAAGAGTTGTGGGTTTTTAAAAAATCGTTTAGGACCCTAACCACATGGGTGGATACCAAAAAGGAGGGAGAGATTTGGGAGGAGGTCTTCTAGAGTGGTGAGGGGGCCCTCATGCTTGAGTGCGAGAACATCTTGGAAACGCTTCCCTGAGAAAATCCTCCAGACACGCGCTGAGCAGGGGTCTAGTGGGAGATTCATAAATTTATATAGAGCGGACAGGGGTGTGCAAGGGGAGGGGGGCGGAGCCAGTGTCTTCCTCTGGTCGTCCCAGGACTCCATCGCTCCCTCCAGGAGAGGATTATTTCTGCGTTCCCTGCTGCCTCTCCTCTCTGGGAACCAAAGGTCCTCGAGTAGGGTAGGGCCGTAGGATACTTTTGCCAAGCATTGGATAAGTGGATCTCTATTTGGGTGCGTTAATTCCATCCAATGGTTCAGATGGGTGGCAAGGTAAAATTCCTTGGGGTTAGTGATAAGGAAGATGATATCGTCAGCATAGGCCGCTGCCGAGAGGGTTTTGTTACCTATTCTTAGGCCTTGTATAGCGGGGTCTAGTCTAATTTTTTGGAGGAATGGCTCCAGGGCAAGTATAAAAAGAGTGGGGGAGAGGGGACACCCCTGCCTAGTGCCGTTCTTTATGTCAAAAGGGGGGAGAGGGAGTTATTAATCTTAAGCCTTGCGTGGGGCATAGCATAGAGAGAAAGAATCGCCGATACAAATTTTGGCGGGATATTAAAATGCAGCAAGACATGTTCCATATAGAGCCAGTTCACACGATCAAACGCCTTTTCGGCATCTGTACCTACTAAGGCGAGTGGTATGTTGTGGGTTTGGGAATATCTTGCTGCATGTAGGAGTCTCAGACAATTGTCTCTCCCCTCCCTGCCCCTGACAAAGCCCGTTTGACCGGTATTGATTAATCTGGCAATGTGTTTTTCCAGTCGCTTTGTTAGTATTTTGGCCCATAATTTCATGTCGAAGTTGATCAGGGAAATGGGGCGGTAGCTCCCACAGGATTCGGGGTCTTTATTTTCTTTGTGCACTAGGGTGATGTGCGTTTCCTGCTCTTGTCTAGGCAGGGGAGTCCAGCTTAAGAGTGAGTTATAGAGAGCTGTTAGTCTCGGGATAAGAGAAGTACTTAGGGATTTATAATAGACAAGGGGATGGCCATCTGGGCCCGGGCTGTTGCCAGGGGGAGAGGATTTTAGAAGGTCATCTACCTCCTGTGGAGTGATTGGAGACAAGAAGGATGCGGCATCATCCTCTTGTATTTTGGGGAGGTTTAAGTCTTTGAGGAAATATTCGATTTGTTTTTTGGCGTTGGAAGTATTTTCTGGGGTGAGCGGGTCTCTGAGGTTATATAGGTGGGAGTAGAAGGTTTGAAATTCTTTAGCAATTTCCGATGTAGAGGTGACTCGATGACCCGCTGGGGATCTGATGGCTTTTATAAGGTTTCTAGCTTGGGCTTTTTTGATAAGGCCCGACGTAAATTTGCTTCCCATGTTCCCTTGGGCATATGAGATATGTTTGAGGTATAAATGTTTTTTATTAAATTTAGACTCCAGGAGGAGTTTGAGTTCTGTTCGAAGGGTAGTTAGTTTCTCTGTAGAAGCTTTGCCTTGGGATAGTTTGGTCAGACGCTCAAGTTTGGCAATTTGGGTGAGTTTGTCATCAATATATTTTTGTTGCTTCTTTTTCGCCCTGGAGCCAGCGGCAATCAGAAGTCCTCTCATAAATGCCTTATGGGCCTCCCAGACTAGCGGGACTGACAGGTCATCTGAGTTATTGAGTTGGAAGTATTCCTCCAGAGCTTTGTTTAATTGGGACCTGTCTTCTGCCGAGTCGAGGAGAGAGGGGTTGAGTCTCCATCTCCATTCACGTGGGGGAGAATTTGACAGGTGGAGGGTTAAGTGGACCGGGGCATGGTCTGAGATGGCCATGGTATCTATCAAGGCTTTTTTTGTGTGTTGCAGGAGGGAAGAAGAGACAAAGACATAGTCTAAGCGCTGGAAGGAGGAGTGGACGTGCGAGAAGAAAGTATAGTCCTTAGAGGACGGGTTGAGGCATCTTCAGGCGTCGAGTATATCGAGCTGAGAGAGGCAACGGATGAGCTTACTCAGTTTTCTTTGCGATATCTGGGATTTCCCGGACGATGAGTCCAGCCAGGGGGAGAGAGTGAGATTAAAATCTCCGCCTAGGATGATCTGACCGGTGGCGAAGTGTTTGAGCGCTTCTAATTGTTTCGTCAGCCAGATTATCTGATTTTTATTTGGAGCATAGAGGTTAGCAAGGGTTATTTTAGTTTCATTAAGACGTCCTCTTAAAAAAAGAACCCTGCCTTCCTCATCTGCGTAGCGAGCCTCATAGATAAAATTGAGGGATTTATGTATTAGTGTTGACACTCCTTTGGAGGCGGAAGAGGGATGGGAGCTGTGGAAAGCCACAGGGAACTGTCCACCAGGTAGGGACAGACACGTGTAGCTTAGCTGGATTCAGCACCAAAAGTTTGTGGTATATTACAGTGATCACTGGGTTTATTTAGCACTCTATCCATATTGGATACTAAGATTATCTAAGGCTAGCATTTGTGTAATAAATAACTAGTTATGTGATCAAAAATTGCATGGCGAGTTCAGGTGAGCCACAAGCTTTGGCTTAAGATGATCAGAATATCATTGAGTGTTGCATAATGATTGTGGTATATTACAGTGATCACTGGGCTTATTTAGCACTCTATCCATATTGGATACTAAGATTATCTAAGGCTAGCATTTGTGTAATAAATAACAGTGATCACTGTAATATACCACAATCATTATGCAACACTCAATGATATTCGGACCATCTTAGGCCAAAGCTTGTGGCTCACCTGAACTCGCCATGCAATTTTTGATCACATACGTTTCTTGAGCACAAAAAGTTGTCTCATTCCAAAAATAATTTACCTTCTCATGATTTCTAAACTAATTATACATCCATGCAAAACTTACACTTATTTTATTATTTGACCTCCGCGAGTGCATAGGACCTTCACAGGCATTGATATTTTCCCATCTAGAAGGTCTGGGAACAAAATGAAAAACATCGAATCTTGTAGAGCAAAAAATTCTCTTCCAAATAGAACAAAAATGAAAAAAAATAAAAATGGAGTACATTCCGATTTTTGCCTTTGAAAAAGTGTTTTTTGCCATTTTTGACTCATTGTATCTTAAGAGCTATGCATCCTTTTGGGTCCATAATGTGAATAATGAGAACCATTTCTATGGAGTACACATTGATAAATCCAGAGCTGAGTTGGATTGCATTGATTATGAGTTATTACTGTTTAAAATATGAGTTTTATTTTGCGCGATAGAATTTTTTAGCTACTTTGACATGCAATGGTGGCAGAATGATGATAAGAGTGGCAGTCTGAGTAGCTTAGCTGGATTCAGCACCAAAAGTTCTCCTAGTGTGTGAAGTTTCATTGCTCTAGAGTCATTGGAACTAGCTTGGCAATGGATTGAAATCGCCACTTTTTTCAGGTTGCGCGCTGTAATCACATGACAACCCCCTAGATTAAGACCTGTAGCTCGTGAACCAAAGCACTTTGAAGCCTAATATTCTGGCTATCTTAGTTTAGGGTCAGGATCTATCTTTGTGCAAAGTTTCATTGAAATCTGAGATGGTTGACTGGGAGCGTTGGTTGAACTGACATGGAATGACCCACCTGTCCCCCTTAAAGTGGGTCTCCTGTAGAAACACCACCCCGGAGCCATACCTTTTCAGGAGAAGGGCAACGTGGTGCCTTTTGTTCGGAGAATTCAATCCATTCACGTTAAAGGTGGTGATCTGGAGGGGTTTCTCCATATCAGTATCGTGGAGCGGGTCGACGGTCTCCTTGCTAGGGAAGGAAGAGAAGGAACAAAGTTATGCAAATAGGGTGCTTCTGTAGATCGAGTCCTATACGCTGCCTCCTGGGTTAGAACAAGGAGTTAGGTGGAGAGGGGAGAGGGAAGTGGGTAGATGGAGAGAGGGGGGGCAGGGAGTTTATACAAAAGGGTAGGTCGGGTGCAGAGAGCTTGTTGCACACCGCAACACTAAGATAGTAATTTTAAATCAGCGGGTCCAAGGGATATGGGCCCTGCTGGGATGGGGGGGGGGGCGAGTTGTCTGGGCCTCACCAAAGAAGGTCCACCAACTACGTGAAAACAGCCTGATCAGACAGGCGCCCACAGGAACTCAAATTTGGAGATCCGGTGCTGTAACCGCATATCAACTGCTAAGGGAGAGAAATCAAAATTTAAGCAGTAGTCATACTTAAAGGGGTTCTCCCGCGAAAGCAAGTGGGGTTATACACTTCTGTATGGCCATATTAATGCACTTTGTAATGTACATTGTGCATTAATTATGAGCCATACAGAAGTTATCAGAAGTTATTCACTTACCTGTTCCGTTGCTGGTGTCCCTGTCTCCATGGTGCCGTCTAATTTTCAGCGTCTAATCGCCGGATTAGACGCGCTTGCGCAGTCCGGTCTTCTTCTCTTCTGAATGGGGCCGCTCGTGCCGGAGAGCGGCTCCGTGTAGCTCCGCCCCGTCACGTGCCGATTCCAGCCAATCAGGAGGCTGGAATCGGCAATGGACCGCACAGAAGCCCTGCGGTCCACCGAGGGAGAAGATCCCGGCGGCCATCTTCACCAGGTAAGTAAGAAGTCACCGGAGCGCGGGGATTCAGGTAAGCACTGTCCAGTTTTCTTTTTTAACCAGTGCATCGGGTTTGTCTCGCGTCGAATGGGGGGGCTGTTGAAAAAAAAAAAAAAACCGTTTCGGCGCGGGACAACCCCTTTAAGGCAACAACAATAAGAACATTATGTTAATAATAACAATGGCCCAAGTCTGCCAATAGGAGGAAGGAAGCCCAACGAAGGCAAGCCTCCTGGGGTGTTTATGAACACAAAAGGCTGCCATGTGGGAGGATGGCGAAGCCGAGGAGGCGTCAGGAAGAAGGTAGACGGGGAGTGCTGGATGATTCCCCTTTTCAGCCGTCGGTGTTAACAGGGGGGTCTTTAGCCTTCTTCTTCTTCCCTCTAGGCGACTTGGGATTGCCCGCCAATTGCCAGGTTTCCGAGAGAGTTAGCTTTGGAAGCTTGGGGAACCCTGGAAGGGGTAGCCAATTTGGTAAGTCTATCGGGTCCAACTCGAGGTGTTCCCAGCAGCTGCTGAGGTCGTCCGGAGTGCGAACCATCAGTCTGCATCCCTTACAGGAGATATTAATGCCAAAAGGGAAGAGCCATGCGTAACGAATGTCTCTTGCTCTGAGAGCTTCTAACAAAGGTCGCAGAATACGTCGCTTCGTTAGGGTGGCTGGAAATAGGTCCTGGAAGATTTGAATTGGAGAGTCCCCATACGTTAAATCTTTGTGGAGTCTTGCAGCTTTCAGGACGGCAGAGGTGTCCTGGAAGGAGAGGAGCCTGCAGATAACATCCCTGGGAGGCTCTGTTGGAGGGGTCTGAGAGCACGGTGAATACGTTCTACAGAAATTGTCGCTGCTCTTTCCAACCCCAGTAACTGTCCAAATATTTCAGTGGCAACTTTACACAGGGCCTTCGCTGCCCAGGATTCGGGTATGCCCTTAAAGCGGACATTACACCTCCGATTGCGGTTTTCCAGATCTTCCTGGAGAATAAGGGCTTTGTTTAAGTTATCGTGTTGGTCTTTTAATATTTTGGCTATGGTCAGGGCATGGGATGTTACAGATGCGGAGGCAGTCTCTAGGTCTTCAACCCTGCGCCCCATCTGCTTTATATCATCTTTTATTTCTGTCAGGTCATTTATAAGGGGGTGCAGAGCGTTTGTTATCAGCTTCTTCATAAACCCCCGAGACACAGTCCCCGAGTCTTCCTCATCAGAGGATAGTTCTCCCTCCCCCTACTTACTGCAGGCAGATGCAGCCTCATGGGCCGGCGCCATCTTGAAGGTCGGGTGAGGAGAGCGGGAGCCGCGTTCCTCCAGAAAGCGCTGCATCCCCGTCTGATTCTTGGTTGTCCTGGGTGTGCAGGGTTTTTCTCCTCCTTTGTCCCTTAAGTATTTGGGCATTTTAGCAGCTGTGAGCGATGCTGTGAGTCCTCTGCTGGCGCTGTACTGTGGGAGCTCCGGTCTCAAGCGGCCATCTAGCTCCGCGGTCAGGCTCCGCCCCCCTGCAGAAAATAATTTAAAAAAATTAAAGATCTTTGAAAAAATAAAAGTAGTACCGCAAAAAACAAAACACTATATCAATTTGATATTGTTAATACCATAAGATAGTGGAATTTCGCTCTTTTTCCCATTTCACACGACTCAGAATTTTTAAACTCATACAACTCATTAATGGGTGTGAAGCAGCACAGCAAGAGTAAAGAAAGTGAAAAAATACTTAGCTTTATTGGAACATCCATTAATGGACTGTACTGTTTGAGCCCACTGAAGTCTGGACTCTGTTGAAGCGTGTGCTGCGATTTACTTTTCTCACCCCCACTAACAGTGGTGTTTATTCAGGATCGTTGCTGTTCCCCTATTGATTTCTGAACAATACAACTCGTACCACAAAATTCAAGCCCTCATACAGCTACGTTGATGGATAAATAAAAGAGTTATGATTTTTTTTAACAGGGGAGTTTGGGGGGGGGGGGGGGGGAGGGGAATGAGGAAAAAATATTTCCACGGTAACAGGATGCTACCTACAGGCGTCCTGTATTACCACTGCCTATGATCACTATAACAAGACATAAGCCCAAAATAGGCCATGTCCTTACGGGGTTAAATGCGCCTTGAAATGCACTGAAGCTAGATGTTTTGAAGATGGGGGAACAGTGAAAGTAAGTTAACCTAACAGGACAAGAATGTGCATCTAGACCAAATATTTTGTTTTAAATAGATTAGTCAACTCTTTCATATCCTTGGAGTTTGAGTTTCTGCTGAGTAGGACAACTAGGCCAAGATAGTGTAGGTGATCAGTAATGCCGTTTGGGACCATCTAGAATAATACAATGGGAGAGTTGGAAGGGACCTCCATGGTCATCCATTGAAGGGGAACTCACCACCTCCCATGGTAACCTGTTCCACTCATTGATCACCATCATTGTCAGAAAGTTTTTTTCTAATATCTAATCTGTGCCTCCTCCCTTTCAGTTTCATCCCATTGCTTCTAGTCTTTCCTTGTGCAAATGAGAATAGGGCTGATCCCTCTACAGTGTGACAGCCCTTCAGATATTTGTAGACAGCTATTAATTCTACTCTCAGCCTTCTTTTTGCAAACTAAACATTCCCAGATCCTTTAACTGTTCCTCATAGGACATGATTTGCAGACCGCTTACCATCTTGGTAACTCTTCTCTGAACTAGTTTGTTTATGCCTTTTTTAAAGTGGGGTGCCAAGAACTGGACACAGTAGTTCAGATGAGGTCTGACTAAGGAAGAGTAGAGGGGGATAATGACCTCACGTGATCTAGACTCTATGCTTCACCTCATACATCCCAGAATTGTGTTTGCCTTTTTGGCTGCTGCATCACATTGTTGACTCATGTTCAGTCTATGATCTATTAGTATACCCAAGTCTTTTTCACATGTGCTGCTGCTTAGCTCAATTCCTCCCATTCTGTATGTGCTTTTTTCATTTTTCTTGCCCAGATGTAGGACTTTGCATTTCTCCTTGTTAAATACCATTCTGTTAGTCGCTGCCCACTGTTCAAGCTTTTCAAGATCTTTTTGAAACTCTCTCTCTCTCTCTTCCCTTGCAGTTGGTGATGCCAGAGCCAACAGAGCAACAATGGCTGGATATTGCAGGTGGTTTTCTATCTGTAGTGCAGTTTTCTAACTCTTTCAGGGCCCTGGATGGAGAGCACATCCATGTGAAGATGGCACAGCACTCAAGGTATTGATTCTACAGTTACAATTTTTAATAGAGATGAAATAATACCTCCACAGTGCCACCTACTGGAAGCCAGCATTCCTTCAAGCCAAAGTCAGACTCTTTATACAAGCCTTGCATCAATGACTGGGAATTAAAAGCAAAGCCAGACTCCATGCACAGACAGCTGTTTCAGGGTATTTGCCCTTCATCAGTGTAAGGCAGGAGTCTGGCTTTGCTAGAGAGAGGCCTGGGATGGGGGTCAGAAATGCTATCTTTTCTCCTCAGGAAGAGCACCTAGACGGTGAGTGAGAAGACTCAAATGGCCATGCACGCTCCTCTGGGAAATATGCAAATAAGGGAGATGGAAGCAAACCTCCACAGTGCATATGTATATAACCCAGAGGAGCATGCATGGCCATTTGATTCTCCTCACTCACCATCTTAGTGCTCTCCCTAAGGAGAAAAGATAGATTTTTAATAGAAAAACAAACTATAAAACCTCAAGAAAGCAGTCACCACAAGGGGTACTACAGTACTGTGCAAATGTTTTAGACAGGTGTGGAAAAACTGCTGCAGAGTAAGAATCCTTTCAAATTAAAAATGCTAATTTATTTTTGTCAATTAACAAAATAAAAATTGACCAATCAAAAGAGAAACATAAATCACATCAATATTTGTGACCGCCCTTTACCTCCACAACTGCATCAATTCTTCTAGGTAAACTTGCACACAGTTTTTGAAGGAATTCGGCAGAGACGTTATTTCTAACATCTTGGAGAACTAAGCACAGATCTTCTGTGGATGTCGGCTCGCTCCAATCCTTCTGGATTGCAGCTCTAACTTAAAAGCCTCCATTTATGACTTATTTATCTGCTCCAGCCTTGAGAAACCATTCTCCAAGAGCCCCCTGGTAGATAAAGCCCTGAGATATTCTCTAAGGTCCTAGCTGGTGTTAGAAGCTGTTAAGGAAAGACTGCAAAAGTGAATAGTGTGGGCTTGGAGCTGGCTCTGGGAAGGGAGACCCAACTGTGATCTCGGAAACCGTACTTGAGTTATTTGGGAGCCAAGATCATCTCTGAATTCTAGTATTTCTTGATTTTGGAAGGAGAAAGCACTTGTTTGTTTTGAGACTCACAGTGAGTAGCTGGGCAATGCTGGCTAAAGATTTAACAGTGGTAAGCACCGAGGGAGGGAAAGAGCATATCAGCAGAGCTCCTCCCTGTTCCATAAGTAAACCACACTGCCCTATCTGACTCATAAGTTGATGTAGCATCTAAGGGTTTAACTAAATGTATTGGGTTTGCTCATCCCATACCCATTTTGGGGATTCTTGCATTTAAAGTCATTCACAGTAAGGCAAAAATGATGTGTTAACTCACAGAATAAAGTTAAGGCTCATTTAGCCATCTTTTGAGCGATAATCTTTGCATGTAAATGCTCCCATCTTTCATTCTTCGGCTGAATGATGATTTTCAGCTGTGCATTTAAACCATCATTCAGCCAGAGTGAAGATAAGGCAATGCTGTGTCTGCTGTCCATGGTGCTGAATTCTCAACGAGGAGCTAGATATGACAGTTTCCTCTTATCAGCCCATGGCTGAACAATTTATCTAATTACAGAGCTCAGACCTCCTGCTGAGTTCTGCAACAGCTCCCTGAAGCTAATTTGTATGCAAATGAAGCTGATAAAGCACTAATAGCAGTTAGTGCCGATTAGTACTTTATGCAAAATGATCGCTGACCTTTTAATCTTTTGAAAGATTATCTTTGTGTGTCAATGGGCCTTTAGTATGATGACAGCAATCCCAATTTTACTTTTTAAAAACAATAAACTTTCAAGAAAAAAAATATGCCCATTTGTTGCCACATTCTAGTTTTCTTAATTTTCTGTTGATGCGGTTTTATAATACCTTATTTTTTACAAGGCGAAGTATGAAAGAATAATTTTCAAAGCCAAAATGTTTCCTATTAAATTCCACGAAGTCTGCATCTGCAGTGTGATTCTCCTCTCACTATTAATGCACAAGATACTGTAAGCTCTCCCTCCTCTCCTTTAGTTATCAGGAAAAATCTTAACATCTAAAAGGAAAAAGAAATATCGGCCCAGATGCAAGCCTATACGTTTTTAAATGCAAAGTTTTATTAACAATTAGGAATGAGTTAGTAGAATATTTCACATTAATACATGTACCTGCATCTACCCTGTTTCCCTGAAAATAAGACATACCCTGAAAATAAGACATAGCATGATTTTCCAGAATTTTTGAGGATGCAAAATGATTTTTCAGGCTTTTTGAGGATGCTTGAAATATAAGTCCTACTCCAAAATGAAGCCCTGCTAACAGTTAATTAAAAAAGTCAATTTAAATAGTGTCCAGGCAGCTATACATGTAAAAAAGTTAAACCCTTTTGAACAAACATTAATATAAGACACTGTCTTATTTTCGGGGAAACACGGTATGCACATTTGACTTAACTAAGGGGGCTCCAGGCACGCCGTCTCCACCCAAGTCCAGTATGGAGGAGAGAAAACCTGCCACTGAGGTCCCATATCTTCATGCAGCTCCTGGATCAGCTACTTTGAACTCTAGATATAATGTAGTTGGATAATTGCTCAGTCTGATGCTTTATAACCCCATCTTATCTGACCAAATAGCGCTCTGATTTTGCTGTATGTCACTTTATCATCTTCCTGGAATAGTGATAGTCTTCATAGTTGGAGAAGCCGCTCTATAATATTGCTATCCACAACAATAAATGCTATCTGGATTCCATTTGCTTTCTGTATAACAGATGTTTATCGGTAGTTACATGCAGTTCTTATTCATCATTTAGTGCTCTAAATTGCTTCCCTTTCTCTTTTATGACATCACACTTTACTCAGGTGGTAACTTGTTATTCAAACTTAAACTATTTATCAGTAAAACGAGTTATGAGAGAAAAAAAGAAAATGGCTACTTCATTGTGTGAGTTCTGTCATGTCCAGGAATTGATTTCTGAGTAAAACATTTCTCACATTGTGAACATGAAAATGGTTTCTCCCCATGTGAATTCTCTGAGGTCTAAAAGGATCTGTTTTTTAAAGAACATTTCTTGCATTTTGTACATAAAAAAGGTTTCTCTGCTGAGTGTGTTCTCTGATGTTCTGTTAGAACACACATTCTGTTAGGACACTTTCCAAAGAGTACATAAAAATGGCTTCTCCCTTGTGTGAATTCTCTGATGGCTAACAAGATGTGCTTTCTGAATGAAACATTTCCCACATTCTGAACAAGAAAATGGCTCCTCTCCTGTATGAATTCTCTGATGTTTTGCTAGATCCGATTTCTTTATAAAGGATTTCCCACATTCTGAACATAAATATGGCTTCTCCCCAGTGTGAATTCTCTGATGCATAAAAAGAGTTGATTTTACAGTATAACATTTCCCACATTCTGAACATGAAAATGGCTTCTCCCCTGTGTGAGTTCTCTGATGTCTAACAAGATCTGCTTTTGCAGTAAAACCTTTCCCACATTCTGTACATGAAAACGGCCTTTCCCCTGTGTGAATTCTCTGATGTGTAACAAGATGTGATTTCACAGTAAAACATTTCCCACATTCTGTACATGGAAATGGTTCTGTTCCTGTGTGACGACGTTGATGTACAACAAGATGTGGTTTCTGAGTGAAACATTTCCCACAGTATGAACATGAAAATGGCTTCTCTCCTGTGTGAATTCTTTGATGTCTAAGAAAATATGATAAATGGGTAAAACATTTGTCACATTCTGTGCATGAATATGGCTTTTCTCCTGTGTGAATTTTCTGATGTGTAACAAGATCTGATTTTTCTGTAAAACATCTACCACATTCTGGACATGAATATGTCTTCTCCCCTGTGTGAGCTCCTTGATGTTCTCTCTTTCTGTGACTTTTCTTCTGCTTATCAGTCTGTGATGACTCAGAAGATGGGACCTGTATAAGAGGATCAGATGATGGATCTTTGCTGGGAAGGGCTGAGGGGATATCTGGGATAATAACAGGTTCTTCATATGTATTTTGTGTGATACCACAATCTTCTGCTTTACAATCTGCAGATATTAGACGTCCCTTTGAGCTCACGGTACAGTCATCTGCCAAGAATAAAACTAATTTTACTATTTTTGAGCAAAATGAACTTTGAAAGAAATCTATCATGTCTTTTCTCTTCTCACTGAAAGCAGCATAAAGTAGTAATGAATGCCAATTTCAGTGAACTTGAAAAAACACTGCACATTACCTCATAAGTGAAAGACATTTCAGGCCATTTTTGCAGCTCCCAGAAGAAATAAGTCAAGTTTATTGATGAGGTGCTGCTAGCCCCAGCCACCTACTGTGATAGTTTTTTCAGTATGCAGTATAATAGGGCAGGTGGATAAGGCTAGCAGCACTTCGTCAATAAACTCCACTCCTGTCTTGCTTTGAGCTACAAAAACAACATGTAAGTTGTTAAAATCATTACACATTACCCAATAAGTAACAGACCACTGAACTTGGCCTATATCTCCATGTTCTGTATCCTGTTACCTGGGTCTATGTCTCCATGTTCTGTATTCTGTCATCTAGGTCTATGTCTCCATGTTCTGTATCCTGTTACCTGGCTCTATGTCTCCATGTTCTGTAGTCTGTGATCTGAATCTATGTCTCTACGTTATGTATCCTGTTTCCTGGGTCTATGTCTCCATGTTCTGTAGTCTGTGATCTGAATCTATGTCTCTACGTTATGTATCCTGTTACCTGGGTCTATGTCTCCATGTTCTGTATTCTGTCATCTAGGTCTATGTCTCCACGTTCTGTATTCTCTTATCTGGGTCTATGTCTCCATGTTCTGTATTCTGTCATCTAGGTCTATGTCTCCACGTTCTGTATTCTCTTATCTGGGTCTATGTCTTCATGTTCTGTATTCTGTTATCTGGGTCTATGTCTCCATGTTCTGTATTCTGTCATCTAGGTCTATGTCTCCACGTTCTGTATTCTCTTACCTGGCTCTATGTCTCCATGTTCAGCATTCTGTCATCTGGGTCTATGTCTCTATGTTCTGTAACCTTTTACCTGTGTCTAAGTCTCCACATTCTGTATACTGTTATCTAGGTCTATGTCCATATAGCTTTATTAATGGTGGAATCTGGACACCCAATCCGGATTATGCAGCAAATACCATGTATAGCATGCTATGGAAAAGCATTCTTTCCTGCACACGAGCGGAAATCAATTGCGATTTTCCACTCGTAGAGGAAAAATCGCAGCATGCTCTATTTTAGTGCGGATTCCACACGGACGGCTACCATTGAACTCAGTGGAAGCTGTCTGACCTGTGGTGCTTCCACAATGATATTGGGGAAAGGTTGCGGCTACCCGCGTCAACCCCATGGTGACTGCTTGGGAAACCCGGGGATTTAAAATTAACAAACTGCACTTCGCATGTCCGATGCAGTACAGAAAGAAGAAAGAAATGCGGATGCTGGCTTGGTACAGGGTCGGATTTCGCATGCTGGCTCCCATGGAATATGACCCAGTTGTGTGTAGCCAGCCTGAACTTGCAGGCATCTGATTGCTTATTCAGTATATTGCATTATACAGTATGCGGACAGGCAATCATTCATAGCTGCCCTTCAGAAGGCTCTCGGCTGCCATACCACCCCGATGGAATGCTACAATCTCCTAATGGGGGAAGACCAATAGGGATACCTTATTCTCCATTGGGAAATGAAAATGCTGTCGTCAGAATTGATGGGGGTATTGAAGGATTAACAGCTGCAATTGGAGAAATCTGCATTCACGGCTCTTGTGGGCGAGTGTTAGCTGTGATGTATTGTTGACACCTGCCAGTTCTGGAGTGGTCTTGGCCCCCAATCCTGCTCCATGCAATTACACCTGAAGTGCATCACATATGTCTCCACGTTCTGTATCCTGTTACCTGGGTCTATGTCTCCATGTATTCTGTTACCTGGGTCTATGTCAGTAAAGTTATATGAATTTAATAAGAACTATTGCTTCTGAACTCTGAATATTGTGCAGTTTTTCCTAATTAGTACTGGCAGCAGATGATGAAAAAGGAAGCTTCCATCACAAATATTTCATGTTCATAATTTCAATGCCCATCATGTGTTATCTCCTATAACGTATCACATTGTCAGCCATATTTAGTTTGTACTCCGGCTGAAGGGGGGAATATACAGCGGAAACTGACAGATACCAGAGGTTATAAATCTACATAACTATCAGCAGCCGCTGACCGAGGAGAATCTATGACTCTTCTCTGCTGTATTTAGTGCTTACTACTCACCTGGGCGGTTATCTGTAGGAATCTCCTCTTTACACCGCTGATCGCCCCTCACATTTGTCCCTGTAGTATTAATATTGGTCAGATCTTCATCGTGATACAAAAGCTGTGAGACAAATATTGTAAAAGTCAGCAGACGGTTGGAGAAGTCGTGTGGAAGGTTTTACATGACCTGAAGAGATCGTTAATCATCATGAGAACGAAGAATGACCTGACAGGAATAGTTATCTGAGCCACATAGCTGCAGGCAGGAGCAAACCTAAAGGTTCAGGGGCCCGGGTGCAAAGGTTCAGCTCAGGGCCCCATCCCCCGCTTCCACTCCCCCCCCCCCGTACCCTGACCTAGATCGTGCTGCATACAGCTGCACATGATGACATCATCACTCCCTACCAGCCAGTGTGGCTGCCTCTCTCCTCCTCCTCCCCACTCCTCTACTCTGCTTCTTCTTAAGCTGGCAACACTGTCTGCCCTGTGATCGGTGCGGTGCTACAGACAGAGCGGCCAGCTGGTAATGCACTGAATGTGTATGGTGGATGGCGGCCCTGGAGGCCCCCTGAGCGCAGGGGCGGGTCACCACCGCAACCTCTGACAGTACGCCTATGGCTGCAGGTCTGGAAGCTGGACGGAGAATTAGATGATGGTTTAATGACCCCTCAGGAACCTCATACACATGCAGAGGCAGACACTGAGTGCAGAGGGCCACTGTCCAAAGAATGTTCCTACATTTGGTCCCAACCTAAATCAGCCATATAGGTTTTATATCCACCCCTATACACATATATATCCGGCATGGCTAGTCACGCTGCACGTTGTCTCAGTGGAGGTAATCAGCGTCTACCAGACACATCCACTGCTTGTCTTGGGGAAATAAAGGAGCAGATAAATATAAATCCAACCTGTTGGCACCTTATTCCCACCAGCAGTCTCCACCGCCAGAACACTGGGAGAAGATCCAGACAAGATGTAATGTCTCTGGTCAGCGGTAATCCTGCCATCTCCACCGGCCTCATCACACAAGTAGAAGACATCTAATAAGACTGAAGACAAGAGCTTCACAGCCTTCTACAGATCAGATGGACATCTCCACCTACCTGATAGTCCTGTGGAAAAAGAGGATAGGGACATCTCTCTGGAATTCTTCTCTTACTGAATGGAACTGCAGAAAACACAGATGGACACTAAAGTCATTCTTTATATACAGATAATAAAGTCCCCATGGATTTAGTCCTGTCCATTACCTGGTGATGGGAGCGGCTGGTGGGTCTCCATCATGGTGTCCTTGTACAGATCCCTGTGTCCTTCTAAATACTCCCACTCCTCCAAGGAGAAATAGACAGCGACATCCTGACACCTTATAGGAACCTGACAACACAATATACAGTCATCACTCAGAAGCCTCCAGTGCTGTTATTGTATAATGTCCCAGCATTCCCTGCAGCGTCACCTCTCCAGTCAGCAGCTCAATCATCTTGTTGGTGAGTTCTAGAATCTTCTGTACATTGAGGTCCTCATGTATCAGGGGGTGAGGTGGGGGCCTCGTGATTGGGCTCAGGGGTCTTCCCCATCTTTCAAACACAGGGGACCGGTGGCAATCACTAGAGCTCTTCACTACTGTGTAGTCCTGTGTATGGGGAGACATTAATAAATATCACGACAGACATTTCCGGAGTCCATCACCTCTCCAGTGACATCATCTGTTATTATCATAGATAAGTATGATGTAATGTGACATCATTAGAATCCCTCCCATCTCCAGTGACATCATCTGTTATTACCATAGATGAGAATGATGTAATGTGACATCATCAGAATCTCTCCCCTCTCCAGTGACATCATCTGTTATTACCATAGATAAGAATGAAGTAATGTGACATCATCAGAATCTCTCCCCTCTCCAGTGACATCATCTGTTATCACCATAAATAAGAATGATGTGATGTGACATCATCAGAATCTCTCCCCTCTCCAGTGACATCATCTGTCATTACCATAGATAAGAATGATGTAATGTGACATCATCAGAATCTCTCACCTCTCCAGTAAGCTGGAAAAGTATCTCTAGGGTGAGATTTAATACGCTCTCCGCCATCTTGTTTTTGTCCTTCTCCATCCTTAATGGTACAGTCAGAAAAATGTTCTTATGTAGACGTCATCAGAGAATTTTATATTGTATGACCTGAATGGGAAGACGATTTTTAAAAAACACATAAATTCACATGTAAAGCAATACAATTATAAGGCAGAATTAGGCCGTATTTACACAGAAAACCGCAACATTGGTCAGAAACACTTGGATTCATATTGTGGTTGTATAAAATGGGGTTTTCTATGTGAGTACAATGTGACTCGCACATTTTGCGTACATTTAAAAATGTGATTATAACTCCATAGAAAAACAGGACAAAATGCATTTTTCTGCCCCGCTGTATCACTGCGAGAGGAAATCGCACATGTAAAAAGACCCATTGAATTCGAGGGGTTTTATATCCGTTTAGGTTTTGTGTCTTACAACACACTGAGCTCACAGAGGAAAATCGCCCACGTGAATACACCGTAAGGGAGAGATCTGAAGAGAGATTAAAGCGAAGCTGTCCGGAGTCTTCTGGTGCAAGAACTACAAGCAGCATAAAATCCCGAGAGGCGCACATGTGCTTTAGGAAAAACATACTTTAACCCCGTCACATATGTGATGCACTTCAGGTGTGATTGTATGGAGCCAGATCGGGGGCCAAGATCACTCCAGAAATGGCAGGTGTCAACTATACATCACAGCTAACACTCGCCCATAAGAGCAGTGAATGTAGATTACCCCAAGTGCAGCTGTTAATCCTTTAATCCCCCCATCAATTCTGACGACGGGATTTACATTTCCCAATGGAGAATAAGGCATTCCTATTGGTCCTCCCCTATTATGAGATTGTATCATGCCATCGGGGTGTTATGGCAACTGAGAGCCTTCTGAAGGACAGCCATGAATGATTGGCTGTCCGCATACTGTATAATGGATAATATAGCATAAGCAATCAAATGAATGCAAGTTCAAGTCCGCTAAGGGAATAAGGATTAAATAATAATAGGTAAAATAAAGATTTTATAATTACAGCAAGAATAAAAATACTAAAATTTAAAAAAAACTTTTTCCATCGTCCCATTAAAAGAAAAAGAATAAGAAATTTTACCAAAATCTAAAAATTAGCATCATTGCATCTGTAAAAGTGGAATTTATGAAAACATCACCTCATTTGTTCGGTACTGTGAATGAAGTAAAAAAAAAAAGCATTCCAGAATTGCGCCTTTTTTTGGTTACCGCTTCCAAGAAATAATGAATAAAAAAGTTTAAGGTGCTCCAGAAGGGTAGCAATAAAAACTACAGGGCTCGTTGCAAAAAAAAACAAGCCCTCCCACATCAGCACTGACGGAAAACTAAAAAAAAGACATATAAATATCATTTCCATATTGCTTTATTATAGGATAATGATCATGTGATTTTACTGCAAAGTGAACAGTTCAAAAACAGCCCCTCGCTAAAACGAAAAAAAACCCAACAAGCTCAATTTTGCCACTTTTTGTTTCACCCCATTTAGAAATTGCAAAAGTCATCATTAGTCGGTCAGTGGGGGTCAACCACTTGGGATCACCGTAATCACCTGATTGAAGAGGCCAGTGAGGTCACGAGCATTCATCATGTGGCCGTCCCATTCAAGTGAACGGGATGGAGATTTGATACCAGGAACAACTGCTATACAATATACGGCGCTGTACCTGGTACAGACTGAAGCGGCGCTCACCTGATCAGCTGATCGATGGGGATCCTGAGCGATGGACCACCACCAATCAACTATTGATGACTGCTCCAGAAGAGGGCTTGTTTTCTGCATGACGGGCTGCAGTTTTCATTCATACCATAATGGGGTTCATACAGCTTTTTTTAATCATTTTTTTGGTATTTTTTGGGAGGAAAAATGAAGAGAAATAAGCGTTTTGGCTATATTTTTCATTTTATTCCATGCAGGAAATATAGTGTGTAGAACGCGCTACCTTTGTGAGATCTTTACATGCCGCGATCTACACTTCTGAGCCCATGTCATCCACAGATCCTAAGTTTATGTCCTGTTGCTTTTGGTACCATCCAGTCAGGACATACTTACATCCTGTGGCATTAGGCCTGTTTCCCCGAGGCGACAAAATCGCACAATTTTCTCGCGATGCGACAGTGCTACAAATTGTGTGTATTTGAAGCCCATGCCTTCCTATGGGTTCCTTCACATTAGCAATGTTTTGTTACCTGCGACATTGCGAAAAACAAAAAACTGTGGGTAACTAGATATGCCCTTGACTTGTGATATTTTGTAGCCCATGTTTCTCTTTGGATCCTTCCTTTCTGTTGCATTGCTTTGCACTAAAATGCAATTTTCATGCGGTGCGATGCAACTTTATAGTAGGAAATCCGTGTGAAACAGGCCTTAAGGTGTTTAAAAAAAATTAAAGTCCCAGTATGGGAGTGGTCACTCTATTCGAATTGCAGTGAAAACTGACACGCGTGTAACTAGTCTTCATAGAAGGGCTAAGTTGGATACCCTGGGGTCCTTCATTGGGCCATCGGGTACAATGGGAACTCCTGAGTATCTCTGGTCACTTTCTGGAGGCAATAAGGGAGAAATAGAAACCCTGTTTCTATCTGACTGCATGGAAGCTAAAAACACTGTTGACCATGGCATGTAAGGGGTTAAACAGCCTGGATTGAATGATTATCCCATCTTGATGAGCCATCTTTAGTGGGTGTTTGAAGTTTGTTGCACTATCCATTGGTCTAAAGTGACAGGGCATCCAGATATCGGAGAGGCCCTTGTTTATCAATGTGTTTTCAACAGATTTGTGTCTAGAACTTCCCCAGAATTAAGGCGTGCGGAGATTTAGACAAATTTACAAATACTTTGCGCCAAAATAGAAGAAACAGGCTTGCCAACTTTTTTTTCCCTCACAGCAGGTGTGGAAGCTTCTATCTTACTGACACATTGAGGAAGAGTTACTACAACAACGTGTTGGTAAAACCTGGCGCTACTAGCAGTTGGTGTAAATGAAGAGGCATTTGGTGCACGCTTGTTTTAAATAAACTTCCTGTGCAGTGGCCTGGAGAAATGCACTACAATGCGCTGTTTAGCTATGGGGACCAGTAATATAATAACCAGCCCTAGAGGTTTAAACTGAGTCAGTTTACACAAGGGATGCAGGTAACCTAGCAACCAGATAGGCTGTGATTGGCTGTGTCTGGTCAGGTGACAGAGGTAATAAATAGCCGGACAACGGTTGCAGGAGGCAGAATAAGTTTAAGAAATAAGGAAAGAAGGAAGGAAAGAAAGAAGGAAAGAAAGAAAGAAGGAAAGAAAGAAAGAAGGAAAGAAAGAAAGAAAGAATAGCCGGACAACGGTTGCAGGAGGCAGAATGAGTTTAAGAAATAAGGAAAGAAAGAAGGAAAGAAAGAAAGAAGGAAAGAAGGAAGGAAGGAAAGAAAGAAGGAAAGAAGGAAGGAAAGAAGGAAAGAAAGAAGGAAACAAGGAAAGAAAGAAGGAAAGAAGGAAAGAAGGAAAGAAGGAATAAAGGAAAGAAGGAAGGAAAGAAAGAAGGAAATAAAGAAGGAAGGAAGGAAAGAAAGAAGAAAAGAAAGAAGGAACGAAAGAAAGAAAGAAGGAAGGAAAGAAAGAAAGAAGGAAAGAAAGAAGGAAAGAAAGAAAGAAGGAAAGAAAGAAGGAAAGAAGGAAGGAAGGAAAGAAGGAAAGAAGAAAGGAAGGAAAGAAAGAAGGAAAGAAGGAAGGAAGGAAAGAAAGAAGGAAAGAAGGAAAGAAAGAAGGAAAGAAGGAATAAAGGAAAGAAGGAAGGAAAGAAAGAAGGAAATAAAGAAGGAAGGAAGGAAAGAAAGAAGGAAAGAAAGAAGGAACGAAAGAAAGAAAGAAAGAAAGAAAGAAGGAAAGAAAGAAGGAAAGAAAGAAGGAAAGAAAGAAGGAAAGAAAGAAGGAAAGAAAGAAAGAAGGAAAGAAAGAAGAAAGAAGAAAGGAAAGAAAGAAGGAAAGAAAGAAAGAAGGAAAGAAAGAAGGAAAGAAAGAAGGAAAGAAAGAAAGAAGGAAAGAAAGAAGGAAAGAAAGAAGGAAAGAAGGAAGGAAGGAAAGAAGGAAGGAAAGAAGGAAGGAAGGAAAGAAGGAAGGAAGGAAAGAAGGAAGGAAGGAAGGAAAGAAGGAATAAAGGAAAGAAGGAAGGAGAGAAAGAAGGAAATAAAGAAGGAAGGAAGGAAAGAAAGAAGGAACGAAAGAAAGAAAGAAAGAAGGAAAGAAAGAAAGAAGGAAAGAAAGAAGGAAAGAAAGAAAGAAGGAAAGAAGGAAAGAAAGAAAGAAGGAAAGAAGGAAAGAAAGAAAGAAGGAAAGAAGGAAAGAAAGAAAGAAAGAAGAAAAGAAAGAAAGAAGAAAAGAAAGAAAGAAAGAAGGAATGAAAGAAAGAATGAATGAAAGAAAGAAGGAAAGAAGGAAAGAAGGAAAGAAAGAAAGAAGGAAAGAAGGAATGAAAGAAAGAAGGAATGAAAGAAAGAAGGAAAGAAGGAAAGAAAGAAAGAAGGAAAGAAGGAATGAAAGAAAGAAGGAATGAAAGAAAGAAGGAATGAAAGAAAGAAGGAATGAAAGAAAGAAGGAATGAAAGAAAGAAGGAAGGAAAGAAAGAAGGAAGGAAAGAAAGAAGGAATGAAAGAAAGAAGGAATGAAAGAAAGAAGGAATGAAAGAAAGAAGGAATCAAAGAAAGAAGGAATCAAAGAAAGAAAGAAAGAAAGAAAGAAAGAAAGAAAGAAAGAAAGAAAGAAAGAAAGAAAGAAAGAAAGAAAGAAGGAAAGAAACAAAGAAAGAAAGAAAGAAGGAAAGAAAGAAAGAGGCTGCAGGCATCTACCTTCAGGGCTGGAGCTGCTGCCGATTCTTCTTTTTTTTTTGGTTCCTGTCCAAATATCTTGACGAATGATCAGCATTGAGTCATGAGCTAGGGACAAAGTAGTTAGGGCATTCATTGGATACTCTAACTGTTGGTCTTACCAACCTTAGGGACCTCAGAGCTAGAAGATAGCAATTTTTTGAGGTCGAGGCTTGAATATCCGACACTCATAGTTAAGTTATCGTACTTCACTATCTCTTAAGAAATCGGTCTGGCAACATCTTTTCTAAACCTTCCAGGCATCAGCTATTGGGATTATTCTGGTTTATCGTGACCAGGATATCTGGCCTGGCTGATTACGGATGGTTATATACTTACTCGGCACCCATCAGTTGAGGGGCACATTGATTCGTCGAACTGTTTTATGACTTGGCTGTACGATCTATCTAGAACCTTTAGAATATATAGACGTACACCATTTCACCTATCCCCCCAGTTCTTTTGGGTTCTATTTCTTCATTTGAATATACGGCTCCTGATGAATCGTGTAAGCGATAGAAACGCGTCGAGCTAAACATCTATAGAGCCTACATAAAAAATTAATAATTTTTTTTTTCTTTTGGACTAATGAATATGTCCTTGAAATCAACCATCGCTTGAGTTGAATACTCTTAGAGCCTATTTGTCCTGGACTGATAGATATGTCCATAAAACCATCTATTTTAATTATATGGGTTTAAATAAGGGCAAGCACCCGTGTTAGACATAGCCGGACAACCGAGACGGCATATGACCACATTATATCGGTCCAGTACACTCTAACTATTCCCTACTGAGGGGGGATTTGATGTTGAGGGACCTCTTGACCCTAATCAAATCCAACACTGGTGCATACCCTATTAAACCAAGTGTCATTTATGCCAAAACAAACGTTATGAAGCCCTGTTCTATGTATAAGTCTTTAACTTTGTAATTAAGGGTTACGTTTTATTTTTTGAATACAGGTCTTCACTAAAACTAAGCCTTAGCTTTACTCCAGGAAGAAAAAAGGGAATACTTACCCAAAATGCTCGGTCCGGACCCCCCGCTGCTCTCCCGAGCTCCGCTGGGCATCCTGCAATCATCGTTCGCCCACAAAAGATCACTTCCTGATTGAAGGATTCATAAATTCGGCCTTTAGAAAGCGATGGCTCTGATTGGTTCATGCAGCACTGCTCAGCCAATCAATGCAGCGCTCGATGAACCAATGCGATGACTGTTTATGAATTGGCCAGTCAATGCCAGGGCTCAGCCAATTCACAAATCCCGCCTCCACAATGTGCTGGCTGGTAATTGGTTCTTTGGCCACTACTCAGCCAATCAGTGCAGTACTGGATGAAATAATCACAGCCATTGCTTCCTGGAGGCGGGATTTATGGATCCCTCAACCAGGAAGTGAACTTCTGTGGGTTAACGAGGATTGCAGGAGGCCCAGCGGAGCTCCGAAGAGCAGCGGGAGGGCCGGACCGAGCATTTAGGTAAGTATTCCCTTTAGTTTTTGGGGTAAAGCTAGGGCTTGGCTTCGGGGCGGAGCTTAACCTTCTCGCGCCAAAATCTTTATTGTGGGCAGCAACAATGCGATACGCGATTTTTCACATGAAAACGCATCTCTGTAGCTACAAAATCGTGGGAACAAGGCGGCGATCTTGTGTCACCTGTGTGAAAGAGGCCTAAAGGTACGGGACATACAGATCTGTGTAGTGTGTGCTGTATTCCACAAGATGGCGCAAGATGAACGCAGCTACTGAAATAGTACAGAAGAGGAGAAAAGCCACGGCTCACCTCACAGTCAGGACGTCTCATCTCAGGCGGGCAGTGAAGGGTTAATAATACCAGCATGAGGGGCACACATACCTCCAACCGCAGAGCCAGACTGCAGCCGTGTGCTAACAGGACCTGTGATGATGTCACCGTCATGTGATCAGTCATGTGTGTAGGAGGAGTCAGGGATCACATGACCAGGGGTGATCTACAGATGAGCATAAGGCCGGGCTCATAGGGTGCTTTACAAGGTGAGAGAGGGTGAGAGAGACAGTTACCTGAGAGATTACCTGAGAGAGAGAGACAGTTACCTCATACATTACCAGAGAGAGAGAGAGATAGAGACAGTTACCTCAGAGATTACCAGAGAGAGAGAGACAGTTACCTCATACATTACCAGAGAGAGAGAGAGAGACAGTTACCTCAGAGGTTAGCTGAGAGAAACACAGTTAACTCAAAAATTACCTGAGAGACACAGTTACCTCAGTGATTACCTGGGAGAGAGAGAGACAGTTACCTCCGAGATTACCTGAGAGAGAGACAGTTACCTCCGAGATTACCTGAGAGAGACAGTTACATCAGAGATTACCAGAGAGAGACAGTTACCTCAGAAATTACCTGGGGGAGAGAGACAGTTACCTCAGAGATTACCTCAGAGAGACACAGTTACCTCAGAGATTACCTGAGAGAGACAGTTACCTCAAAAATTACCTTAGAGAGACACAGTTACCTCAGAGATTACCTGAGAGAGACACAGTTACCTCAGAGATTACCTGGGAGAGCGACAGTTACCTCAGAGATTACCTGGGAGAGCGACAGTTACCTCAGAGATTACCTGGGAGAGAGACAGTTACCTCAGAGATTACCTGGGAAAGAGACAGTTACCTCAGAGATTACCTGAGAGAGAGACAGTTACCTCAGAGATTACCTGAGAAAGACACAGTTACCTCAGAGATTACCTGAGAGAGACAGTTACCTCAGAGATTACCAGAGAGAGAGAGAGTTACCTCAGAGATTACCTGAGAGAGACAGTTACCTCAGAGATTACCAGAGAGAGAGACAGTTACCTCAGAGATTACCTGGGAGACAGTTACGTCAGAGATTACCTGGGAGAGAAAATGTTACCTCAGAGATTACCTGAGAGACACAGTTACCTCAGAGATTACCAGAGAGTGAGAGAGAGAGTTACCTCAGAGATTACCTGGGAGACAGTTACCTCAGAGATTACCTGGGAAAGAGACAGTTACCTCAAAGATTACCTGAGAGAGAGAGAAAGAGAAACAATCACCTCAGAGATTACCTGAGAGAGAGAAAGTTACCTCAGAGATTACCTGAGAGAGAGAGAAAAACTGTTACCTCAGAGATTACATGAGAGAGACACAGTTACCTCGGAGATTAGCTGATAGAGACAGTTACCTCAGAGATTGCAAGAGAGAGAGACAGTTACCTCAGAGATTACCTGATAGGAACACGGTTACCTCAAAAATTACCTGAGAGAGACACAGTTACCTCAAAAATTACCTGAGAGAGACACAGTTACCTCAGAGATTACCTGGGAGACAGACAGTTACCTCAGAGATTACCTGGGAGAGAGAGAGAGAGACAATCACCTCAGAGATTACCTGAGAGAGAGAAAGTTACCTCAGAGATTACCTGAGAGAGACAGTTACCTCAGAGATTACCAGAGAGAGAGAGAGAGAGAGACAGTTACCTCAGAGATTACCTGGGAGACAGTTACCTCAGAGATTACCTGGGAGAGAAAAAGTTACCTCAGAGATTACCTGAGAGAGACAGTTACCTCAGAGATTACCAGAGAGAGAGAGAGAGATACAGTTACCTCAGAGATCACCTGGGAGAGAAAATGTTACCTCGGAGATTACCTGAGAGAGACAGTTACCTCAGAGATTACCAGAGAGAGAGAGAGAGACAGTTACCTCAGAGATTACCTGGGAGACAGTTAACTCAGAGATTACCTGGGAGACAGTTACCTCAGAGATTACCTGGGAAAGAGACAGTTACCTCAAAGATTACCTGAGAGAGAGAAAGTTACCTCAGAGATTACCTGAGAGAGAGAGAGGAACTGTTACCTCAGAGATTACCTGAGAGAGACACAGTTACCTCAGAGATTACCTGATAGAGACAGTTACCTCAGAGATTACCAGAGAGAGAGAGAGAGACAGTTACCTCAGAGATTACCTGATAGAAGCACAGTTACCTCAAAATTACCTGAGAGAGACACAGTTACCTCAGAGATTACCAGAGAGAGAGAGAGAGACACACAGTTACTTCACAGATTACCTGAGAGAGAGATACAGTTACCTCAGAGATTACCTGAGAAAGAGAGAGAGACACAGTTACCTCAAGATTACCAGAGAGAGAGAGACAGTTACCTCAGAGATTACCAGAGAGAGAGAGACAGTTACCTTAGAGATTGCCAGAGAGAGACACAGTTACCTCAAAAATTACCTGAGAGAGACACAGTTACCTCAGAGATTACCTGGGAGAGAGACAGTTACCTCAGAGATTACCTGGGAGAGAGACAGTTACCTCAGAGATTACCTGAGAGAGAGAGAGAGTTACCTCAGAGATTACCTGAGAGAGAGAGAAACTGTTACCTCAGAGATTACCTGAGAAAGACAGTTACCTCAGAGATTACCTGATAGAGACAGTTACCTCAGAGATTACCAGAGAGAGAGAGACAATTACCTCAGAGATTACCTGGGAGAGAAAAAGTTACCTCAGAGATTACCAGAGAGAAAGACAGTTACCTCAGAGATTACCAGAGAAAGAGAGACAGACAGACTGTTACCTCAAAAATTACCTGAGAGAGACACAGTTATCTCAGAGATTACCTGGGAGAGAGTGAAAGAGAGACAATCACCTCAGAGATTACCTGAGAGAGAGAAAGTTACCTCAGAGATTACCTGAGAGAGACAGTTACCTCAGAGATTACCAGAGAGAGAGAGAGACAGTTACCTCAGAGATTACCTGGGAGACAGTTACCTCAGAGATTACCTGGGAGAGAAAAAGTTACCTCAGAGATTACCTGAGAGAGACAGTTACCTCAGAGATTACCAGAGAGAGAGAGAGAGACAGTTACCTCAGAGATTACCTGGGAGACAGTTACCTCAGAGATTACCTGGGAGAGAAAATGTTACCTCAGAGATTACCTGAGAGAGACAGTAACCTCAGAGATTACCAGAGAGAGAGAGAGAGACAGTTACCTCAGAGATTACCTGGAAGACAGTTACCTCAGAGATTACCTGGGAGACAGTTGCCTCAGAGATTACCTGGGAAAGAGAAAGTTACCTCAGAGATTACCTGAGAGAGAGAGAGAAAAAGTGTTACCTCAGAGATTACCTGAGAGAGACACAGTTACCTCAGAGATTACCTGAGAGAGAGAAAGTTACCTCAGAGATTACCTGAGAGAGAGAGAAAAAGTGTTACCTCAGAGATTACCTGAGAGAGACACAGTTACGTCAGAGATTACCTGATAGAGACAGTTACCTCAGAGATTACCAGAGAGAGAGAGAGACAGTTACCTCAGAGATTACCTGATAGAAACAGTTACCTCAAAAATTACCTGAGAGAGACACAGTTACCTCAGAGATTACCAGAGAGAGAGAGAGAGAGAGAGAGAGACACAGTTACTTCACAGATTACCTGAGAGAGAGATACAGTTACCTCAGAGATTACCTGAGAGAGAGAGACACAGTTACCTCAAAATTACCAGAGAGAGAGAGAGACAGTTACCTCCGAGATTACCGGAGAGAGAGAGAGAGAGAAACTGTTACCTCAGAGATTACCTGAGAAAGACAGTTACCTCAGAGATTACCTGATAGAGACAGTTACCTCAGAGATTACCAGAGAGAGAGAGACAATTACCTCAGAGATTACCTGGGAGAGAAACAGTTACCTCAGAGATTACCAGAGAGAAAGACAGTTACCTCAGAGATTACCAGAGAAAGAGAGACAGACAGACTGTTACCTCAAAAATTACCTGAGAGAGACACAGTTACCTCAGAGATTACCAGAGAGAGAGAGACACAGTTACCTCAGAGATTACCTGAGAGAGACACAGTTACCTCAGAGATTACCTGAGAGAGACACAGTTACCTCAGAGATTACCTGATAGAGACAGTTACCTCAGAGATTCCCAGAGAGAGACAATTACCTCAGAGATTCCTACAGAGAGACAGACAGACAGACAGTTATCTCAGAGATTACCTGAGAGAGAGAGAGACAGTTACCTCAGAGATTACCTGAGAGAGAGAGACAGTTACCTCAGAGATTACCTGAGAGAGAGACAGTTACCTCAGAGATTACCTGAGAGAGTGACAGTTACCTCAGATATTATCTTGACTTTTTGGGGGGTCGGCACTACATCCCCATAACATCACAGCAGAGAGCAGAACAGCCGCTCACCATCACCCCATTATATGGTATCCAAGAAAATCCCTTGTAGAGCAGCGCACAGCGATTTAAGAGAACGTCCAGTTCCATCAGGTGTCTCCTTTATTGGTTCTCCATTTGTAAACTAGTGCAAAACACGACGACGTTTCCGCCCCAACTGGGCCTTTGTCAAGCATAAAATCAAGTTAAGCAGTGCTAAAATATACTCTTTAGCGCACCAATCAGAATAGCTGACAGATATCCCTCCTCCTTATTCCACTCAGAAGATATTGGACACATCTGGTCACAAGCTCCATAAGGTCCAAATATGGTCATAGGTGAAATTAATAGGCAAACAAATGGGGATGTGGACTACACATCTACGCAGACCGCGCCTACCTCCCACATCTCACGTCATCAGATAGCGCCTCGACGTGTGTCTGACCCGTCAGGAGCAGCTGAAGTCCCATATGGGAACACCGGAGCTTTAGACCATCACGTCATAAGTCACATGACCCGGAGTCACACGACCCACCTAGGCCGTCCATCATGTCCCATAACCACAGTGGGGTGGCCTGTCTGTGGTTATAGCAACAGAGGACACTACCACGTGCATCCACAGCTCTGTTGTAAAAGAACAACCACAGACAGGCAAATCCCCCATCAATCAACCTCAGTATCTGGATAGATGGAATAATGTGTCTACACCATACAGGTATATAAGTGTGTTCCTGTGCGGATGAAGAAACAACTAACTCATTAGTGTCAGGTTAAACTGTCACTATATTTACATTCACTCATAGTTTATAATAAATCATTTCACTGATATATCAGACCAAAGTAACCACCGTCATAAACAGGGTACTGACCTGAGCAGAGATGAAACCCGCACACAGGCAGCGTCATAGGGGTGTATTGAACCCAAAGGATGTGCACACACATAAGCCTGCTACTATATCCCCTGTAAAGCCACTCCACTGGCAGGATGAGATGATGCATGCGGCACACTTCGCACCCAAACATCTGGATGGATGTAAAATGTATGGGAATATACTGCATTCGGACCCAGATGTTCCCAACCTCCTCCCGTGGATGAACAAACAAAAGAAATACAAATCAACACAAAATAACCAAAAATAATCAACCAAATTACACATCAGAAACGGGGGGTAGGATTATATTCCACATTAAAGGGGTTCTGACACTAAAAAAAAAAAATTGTACCCACCTTGCCTGGCCAGGTCCGATCGCCAGGCATGTCCCTTCCAGCCGGCATCTTCTTCTGTGGCTTGTAGAAGCAGAGCAGGAGCGGTCAAAATGACCGCTTCCTGCTCTGCTCCGTCCGTCAGCCACTTCCGAGGTGAACGGACGGGCCGCCCACAGCAAGCACGTCACAAGCAGTGCTTGCTGTGGGCAGCCTGTCCGTCCTGGCTGAACTCCGAGATTCTGCACGTGCGCAGTGGAGACGCGGCCCGTCCTGACTCCTGTCAGAGGGCACCTCTCCACTGCGCATGCGCGCAATCTTGGAGTGGCGCGGCTTGTGGAAGAAGCAGAAGAACAGCGCCTGCCGGGAGATGACCCCCCGATGTCAACAACGACAGGAGACAAGGTAAGTATCATGTTTTTATGTTTTAACAGCCATTAAATCGTGGGTTCCCTGTGTCCATTAGGCAGACTAGGGAACAATGGCTGGTAAAGCATAAAAACATTATTCATGTCAGAACCCCTTTAAGTCCAGCGGGTTGTAGTGAATTGAGAACGAAGATCCACCTCAGTGCTCATAATTTAAGTTGTTTGTCCCTGTCACCACCTCATACAGACCTAGGGAATCCATCGATGATCCGAAACCTCAGTTGTGATATAGCATGGCCCCTCCTTATAAAATGTTTTGCTACGGGAACCTCTGTATTACCAGTTCTAATGGTGCTTTTGTGTTTCGATGATATCCGACTCTTCACCTCCGTGGTGATCTCCCCAATGTAAATCAAGCCACACGGGCAAATAATCATGTAAATAACAAAGTTTGAGAAACAAGTATATCCTCAGCGGATGGAGAAGGTGGCACCAGTACCTGGGTGGAGAAATGTGTTCCCCTTGATGAGGTTGCCACAGCTGGCGCAACCCAAGTAAGGGAAACAACCCCTTCCATCACCAAGCATAGATATCTGTCCCGATAGTGTTCGTCCCCTAGTAGCATTAGTTCGCATCACTTTATCTTTAATGTTAGGTCACCTCCGATGAGAAAAAAGGGGAGGCATTTTAAATAATTCTATATCCGGATGACACGTCTGTAGTAGGGGCCAATGCCTTTTCACAATCTATGAAATGCGTCCACTATTAGCATCATAGGTGGACACAAACGGAATCGGTCGCTGTTTCTCAACCCTATATTTCGGGACAAGTAGAGAGTCCCTAGAAATATCTGTAATCCCATTACAGCAACTATTCACCAGAGCAGCTGGATTCCCCCTCCTGATGAATTTCTCACACATGGTCTTAAGCCGCACATCCAGAACATCGACCTCCACAATCCTCCTTACTTGTAACATTTGACTCCAAGGAAGGGAGCAGGTCATGTTAGGAGGGTGGCGACTTTCAAAGAATAGTAAATTATCCCGATCAGTGTCTTTCACAAACAAATTGTTTTTTAGCGTGTGACCAGATATTGTAACGAGTACATCCAAAAATTGAACTCGATTTTTGGAGAAATTCAAAGTGAATTCAGTTCATCAAAAATATTGTTAGTCTCCTGATGGAAGACATGTAGCTCACACTCGGAGCCCTTTTTCTGCTGTTGGACACATTATGTAGTGTGACTGACTAGAGAGTGGATTAACACACTAACAACGACCAACCTGATGGAAATTACTGCCAGTACTGTGACAAGTGACCGGTTACCTCACCCCTCATCTCTCCCCCTGACTCCTGGTCACCACACTGTAAGGGGGATTACTGCCAGCACTGAGACAAGTGACCGGTTACCTCACCCCTCATCTATCACACAGACTCCTGGTCACCACACTGTGAGGGGGATTACTGCCAGCACTGTGACAAGTGACTAGTTACCTCAGCCCTCATCTGTCACCCCGACTCCTGGTCACCATACTGTGAGGGGTATACTGCCAGCACTGTGACAAGTGACCAGTTACCTCACCCCTCATCTATCACACAGACTCCTGGTCACCACACTGTGAGGGGATTACTGCCAGCACTGTGACCAGTGACCGATTACCTCACCCCTCATCTGTCACCCAGACTCCTGGTCACCACACTGTGATGAAATTACTGTCAGCACTGTGAG
The DNA here is from genome assembly GCF_035609145.1 of Eleutherodactylus coqui. Taxonomy (NCBI): domain Eukaryota; kingdom Metazoa; phylum Chordata; class Amphibia; order Anura; family Eleutherodactylidae; genus Eleutherodactylus; species Eleutherodactylus coqui. Next base: position 17,524,885 of record NC_089841.1, on the reverse strand, counting down.
AAGTGACAGTTACCTTACCCGTCATCTGTCACACAGACTCCTGGTCACCACACTGTGAGGGGGATTACTGCCAGCACAGTAACCGGTTACCTTACCCCTCATCTGTCACCCCGACTCCTGGTCACCACACTGTGACAGGGATTACTGCCAGCACTGTGACAAGTGACCGGTTACCTCACCCCTCATCTGTCACCCTGACTCCTAGTCACCACACTGTGAGGGTATTACTGCCAGCACTGTGACAAGTGACTGGTTACCTCACCCCTCATCTGTCACACCCACTCCTGGTCACCACACTGTGATGGGATCACTGCTAGCACTGTGACAGGTGACTACCATATTCCCATCCACCTGACATACCAAAAATATCTCAGATTTGCAATTTAAAATTAGCTCAAAAGTCATGTCTGTCTGCCCTTTGGTATATCTTCTGCTCCTAGATTTTATTCCAAGGTAATGATTGAGCTGATTGGCTTTCTCAGGGGTGAAGGAATTAACATTATTCCTTATCTGGATGATCTCCTAATTCTTTCGGACAGCTTGGACTCCATGAAGAGTTACCTGGGGCAAACAGTTACATTACTATCCGAGTTGGGTTATCTTATCAACTTTGAGAAATCCAGCCTAAATCGGGACTCTCAAAAGATTTTTCTTGGGGTTCTCCTCAACTCCTCAAAAGGTTATTCCTTCTTTCCTCAAACAAAACGAGAAACTCTTATCCTTTCCATCAGGAGATTTTAGAGTAAAAACTTCGCCTCTATAAGAGAAGTCATAAGGGTACTCGGTCCCATGACCACCTGCATACTGATGGTCCCTTGGGTGCAATTCCACTCTAGGCCCCTCCAGCAGGAAATCCTGTCCATATGGGATAAAAGGCAATCATCAGACAAAAAGTTTAAATTGTCCACTTAATTGAAAAAATCCCTAGAGTGGTGGCTGTTGCCCTGAACCCTAAAAAAAGGGGCTCCAGTGGTCTCTATCTCCATTTATTTCAGACTCTGCCAATGCTAGTGTGTCTGTCTGGAAGACATAGGTGGCAGATTGGAAACTTCAGAGTTCCTGGCCTTCCCACATTGACTCTCAATCCTCAAATGCTAGAGAACTTATATTAGTATAGGAAACATTGATCCAAACACAAGACATAGTACCTGGGGAACACTCTAAGATATTTTCAGACATTACAACAGAGTCTTTTATTTGTCATTAGAACGGCACCAAACATCCTCATCTTCAACACCTGTCACAAAGAATATTCTCCTGGGCAAAAGACAAAATAAAGTCCTTATCGGTTATTAATCTAAAAGGCTCCCAGAACACTATAGCAGACTTTCTGAGCCGACAAAAATTAGACCCAGGGAAATGGTCTCTGAACTCAGAAGTATTCAATCTGCTAATGTCTCAGTAGGGTTACCCAGAGATAAACCTCTTTTCTTCAAGAACAAACTTAAAGTATCGCAAGTTCTTCACCTTAAACCCAACAGACAATCCTCTGGCCCTGGACACAGTCTACAAGGAATGGGACATGAACTTGGCGTATGCTTTCCCTCTTTTCCCTTAATCTCCAGAGCCCTGCAAAAAATTCTGAACTGCCGAACCAGGGTTATCTTCATTGCCCTAGCATGGCCAAAAAGGCCCTGGTTCCAATTGTTCTCCTCACTGATGGTTCAGACTTCAATTCCACTACCTCTCAAGCAAGACCTTATGTCCGAGGGCCCGGTGTTCTGTCAAGAAAACCACAGAATGAAGCTGACAGCTTAGCTCCTGAGAGGCAGAGATTGAGAGATCAATGGCTGTCGTCCAAGGTAATAACCACTTTTTAGGAAGCTGAAAGAACTCTATCTCTGCTATATACTCCAGGGTATGGGAGAAATTCTGTAGCTGGTGAGGATCAGATAGACCAGACTTGAGCAGGCTGGACTTTACGAAAATCTTAGAATTAGTTTTGGTTAATCAAAGTTAATCCATTATTTTTATTCGTCATAACTTGTTTAATTATTCTTTGCTTTTATTTCAAAATACATTTGAGACATTTAAATAAAAACTGGAAAAAAGTGGTTTTCTAAAACCTTTGACTGGTAGTGTATAACCGGCTTTCCCAAGTCAGTGCAATGGAGCACTACATGTATTTTCTTGTCTCAAAATTTGTGTTATGTATGAGCTGCTCGCAGAATCATTGACTGGTCACACAGCATTTTGTGTAATTATCTGATTCCCGCTTTATTTGTTAATAGATGGCAATTCTTATAGATTTTAGACAAAGACATTGAAAACGAGGCTAGAAGACACCTTATTAATACATATACATAGTTTGTTGTAATCCTATTATTAGTATTGGTCATTAAACCTTAGCATGAGCAGCGACACCAATCTCCAGGTCACTCCCTGCCTGCATACTGTTAGCTGGTTAATCTTGAGTTAACTTGTCTCTCATCACAGTAGCTAGCTGAAGGGTCGTTAGTTGGTATATATATGTATTGTTATATATTTAGTAAACATTTCTAAGCTTGTAATTGGCAGTGTTTGGCAATCATTAGTCAGTTAAGGTTTGAATGAAGGTTATGAATTAATATGTGTTTTATATATAAAAGTACATTAGTCTACGTGTTATATAGAGATATATAAGAGCTTTGTGTGGCGCAGAGCGCAAGCTCTGCAAGTTCAATCCCCGCATGGTTCAGGTAGCCTGTACTCAGCCTTCCATCCTTCCGAGGTCGGTAAAATGAGAACCCAGCTGGGTGGGAGGTAATAAATAATAATTACTTAAAAGCGCTGCGGAATAAGTTGGCGCTATACAAATAACAAGATTTATTTTTTATATACACACATTTATGTATATATTGCGTATACTAGCTTTTGCCTGCGACTTTGTCAGTGTGAAATTCGCATTACGCTTTCTAGAGCCACAATAGTTAAACTTGTATTAGACCTTACACGAAAGGACCCCACAGAACATTGGGTTGAACTAGAGCAAACAACCAAACAGATACAAGGCTTATTTTGGCTAAAAGGAGGGCTAGGGAGACGCGGTGTCAAGGTATCCCCCCTATTGAGCTCAATACTGAAAATCTGGGACAGTTTTGCAATTAAATGTGGACTGGTAAGAGTGCTGGGGCCATGGACGCCCCTGACGGGGAACCCAGACTTCCATCAGGGAGAGGCTGGACTACCTCTGCTGGAGGGACTGAGATTGCAGTGCCCTAGGGTGCATAACATCACGGATAAAGATGGAATCCTGCGAATAGAAGCACTCCTGGGAGAGGGGACCGTGGGCAGGCGCGTGGTTCCAGTACCATCAAATCGCTCATTACATAAGAACCTTGGGTCCGATAACCAAACTGACATCACCATAGACTCCCTTTGAGGAGCTAAGTGAAGCGCCTCAGAAAAAGAAGGGCGAGATATCCGCGGTCTATGGCATGCTGGTCGCTGAGGGGGGCCGGGACGCCGGAGAGGGAGTCAGAAAATCCTGGAAGAAGGAGCTGGGGCGAACCGTGCCAGACAAGGACTGGGCGAAGGCTTGGTGCCTGACGCATAAGATGACAATGTCAGGTAACCATCAAGAATTAAATTACAAACTGCTTACACGATGGTACCGCACCCCGGTACGATTAGCCAGATTTTATCCGGGTGTTTCTGATCAGTGTTGGAGATGTCTGACGGAAACTGGGACACTCATGCACATCTGGTGGTCGTGCCCTCAGATATCACCACTCTGGAAGGAAGTCGAGAGACTGCATAATGCCCTGACCAGAGGTTCTCTGGTCTTTACCCCTGAAATTGCTCTTCTGTCTATCTTACCGGGGTCAATAGGGATAAATAAGAAATGAATCCTTCAATTTTTCCTTTTGGCAACAAGGGTTATAATCCCTCGCCTCTGGAAATCGCAAGTCCCACCCTCTAAGCTGAAGTGGGTAACTGCTTTGGATGAAATAAGTCACATGGAGGAGCTGAGAATAGGCGATGAAAATAAATAGATAACCTATCCTGCGATCTGGGAACCATGGTAGACATTCCGCAAGTCAGCAGATTTTGACGGGTGGCTCCAGAGGGGCGAACTACCCGATCAATAACAAGTTCTGGGGCCAATGGGCGCGCTGAGACATCGTGAGGTTCTATCTACCTTTCTACTCTTCTACTATTTATCTATAACTCTCCTCTTTTCCCCAAATTTCCCGTTACATTTCACTCTTTCACCCACTCTTCCCTACACCCCCCAAGATTAGACTGATTAGACTTGTCATTAGTATACTCAAAGTTACATACGGTGCCGGCGTGCATCGCGCCCTGGTCTACACCCGGGGCGGGATGACCGCCGACCAAGAGAATACAAGAAGATTATACGGTTACATTGTTGGTTTTTTAGTAGATAAGAATTAAGATGCAACATTAGTTTTGAAGATCCGTACAGCTGGAGGATAATACGGAAGTTAGTAGGAGATATTCAATGCATGAAACAAGACCAGATAAGCAGTATATGTTTTATTTCAGTTACAGTTGAATTATTATAAGTATGGAAATACAAAGCACGTACTTCGGCGTGACGTGATTTGACAATGTTGTAAGTTGTATGCTGCAAATAAGTTTAATAAAATACTTTTGAAGACAGAAATTAGGTTCCTTAGTAACATAATTGGTGTGCTAATCTTAAGAATGGGGTTATGCAGGGGGAGACCGGCTGGGTTGAGAGTGTTTAGGAAGCCTTTGAGACACGGAGGGCCCTCTTATATTTGGATACCTACCATGGCAAAAAGAATATCCTCCAAAGCCTTGCCGCAGTGGCTGACAGATTCCTTTGTGACGCGCCAAGCATGATCAAGCCATTTAGGAGACGTACAAATTTAACATTAATTATTAACATTTTGAGGAATATTTTGTTTTCCCACACCAAGCCAAGCTTGCAAAGCTCATAAGTGTCAGAATGAAAGATACCCCGAGAAATAACCCTATTTTTAAGAAAAATGCACATCCTAATGTATTCACTGAGGGGTGCCATGAGTATTTTGACCTCATAGTTTCTTTTTAGGAATCCATAAATGTTATTTTTTTCTCCTCAAAATTGCATTATTTTTGCAAATACAGTGATACCTTGGGTTAAGAATGCCTAAACTTACAAGCTTTTTGACTTGAGAGCAGGCTCTCTCCTGAATTTTTGCTTTAACAAGCTACGTATCGACCCCACACAGGTTTTTGTCAAGGTCCCAAGGAGCTTGACAAAGACCTGTGTGGGGTCGATACATGGCTTGTACATCCCCTCCTACCATGGACGTTTAAAGGAACTTCTTTTATACATTGATGCTGCCCTGCTGTGATCTATTTGATACCAGGAATCCTCCACTATCATTATGTCCCCAGAAGACTCCCTTAAGGCAATCACCGCTAGCAACCAGGCAGTGTCAGAAACTTTTCTGAATGAAGCAATGCTGGCACTATGCAGTTCCACCTCAAATGACATCGCCAAACCCATAGCCAGATTCTCAGTTGCATAGATTCCCTGGAAGGTAGAGTGGACCATACCGAACAAAAGATGGGAGAATACTCTGAGGTTCACAACTCACTGGCTGACGCACACAATTCATCAGCAGAGAAGATGGAGGTATTAAAAGCCAAAATAGCCAACATGGAAGACAGAAACAGGAGAAATAACATTAAACTCAGGGGCATACTTGAATGAGTAACATGTAAACACCTATCTACCTATATACAAAAGATGATCCGGTCTCTCCTTCCAGACTACTCTCCTCATGAGCTAGTCATTGATCGTGCCCAAAGACTCCCTAAACCAAAACATATTCCAGATGCAATCCCAAGGTATGTAATTGCACAAATCTACTTCTACACTATGAAAGAGCAATTCATTCTAAAATCCAGTAAACTACCCAACCTCCCAGATCCCTACCCAGAACCCTACCTCAGACAAGAGTTACCAAGATAGTAAGCGGTCTGCAAATCATGTCCTATGAAGAACGGTTAAAGGATCTGGGAATGTTTCGCTTGCAAAAAAGAAGGCTGAGAGGAGTCCTTATAGCTGTCTACAAATATCTGAAGGGCTGTCACACTGCAGAGGGATCAGCCCTATTCTTATTTGCACAAGGAAAGACTAGAAGCAATGGGATGAAACTGAAAGGGAGGAAACACAGATTAGATATTAGAAAAAACTTTCTGATGGTGAGGGTGATCAGTGAGTGGAACAGGTTACCACAGGAGGGGGTGAGTTCTCCTTCAATGGAAGTGTTCAAACAAAGGCTGGACAAATATCTGCCTGGGATGATTTAGTAAATCCTGCACTGAGCAGGGGGTTGGACCAGATGACCCCGGAGGTACCTTCCAACTCTACCATCCTATGAAAATCACATTGTTTGTTGACCTATCACAAGCAATAATCACAGCCAGGAATAATTGTCCCCCATTATTCAATCCTTAAGGAAACACCTTAAAGGTGATTATCTCCAGGAATGGCTCTAATTTCAGCTTCGGCTTACTCGATAAAGGATTGGATCTACTCCAACAATGGGGACTCTCACCACCTACTCCTTTGGCTAAACACTTCGGACCCAAACACTTGACTCCTCCCAGGTTGGTGATAGAATGGAGCTCAGCGGCTAAATAGGGTTGAGGAATCATTAGCTTTATCATTCAGTAGGCCTAGGACCAGAACTGCTCTTCCTACTATGTACCCCAATAAATGGCAGTCAAATGCATTGCAAACCAGGTTAGTTTGTAACTGAAGGTATTGACAGGGGTAGGCAATATTTTTGCTTTTTTCCTTTTTTAAGCTTTCTTTGTATTGTTCGGTGTACTATAATTCTAAAGAGCCAAATTAAAATTAACCAACTCTCAGGGGCCTTCAAAGAGACAACCCACCAATCATGTCAGTGCCATGCTTCAACCCCAAAATGACAATTACAAGATTTCATTAAATGTCAAAGGGATCAACAGCTCACATAAACACTCACTATTTTGGAAGGAAGCCAAAAAGATCCAACGCAGATATTATATGTGTGCTGGAAAAACACTATAAAATTATCCCTACCAAAATTTTCAAACCCCCACTTCCTACACATATTTTTCTCCAATGCAGAAAGGCGGCTGCTGTGTGGTGCAGGGGAGCCCGATCCTAATTACCTCCCCTGGGTGTACCTGGCTACTGTCAGACTCCCCGCCCGAATCAGCTCCCCACCCCTTAAACTTGCCTGTGTCTGCATATTCTTGCCAGTGTTAGTTTGGTCTTCCAGCTACACCCGCATCTTCATATATTTGAATCCCTGCTTTTTGGACCCGATTTACCTTTGCCTGACCCTTCTGTACTGCGTACCCCCCTGCTGCCAACCCGGATAGTCTGATTTTGCCTTTGTGTTTTTTTGTTTCCAATGTCTGTTTGTTTGTCTGTCCCCGTGTCCCGCTTCCCTAAAGAGTGTAGAGACCATCGTTCAGACTTAGTCCAGGGGGGGCAAGTAGGTAGGGACAGAGGTTGTAGGTTTCTCAGGGACTTCCAGTATCCCAGACACCAGTCCTGACAGCTATCAGAGACTCAATAAACATTTCCCTCTCCAACGTGATAAATGACAACAAGGGAAGATACGTCCACATAACATGCAACATAAATAAATCCATTTACACTATCAATAACCCTTTGCAATCCAATTTTGAATTCAGGGTTTCCTGGGGGGCTCCCTTTTTCTGACATTATAGAATGGCACCATCTGCTGGCTAGAGCCAGTACTGCGGTATGGGACATGCTGGAGAGGCCCCCCGACAACAGAGCAGCCAGAAACATACAGTAAGAACACCCTGCCTGACGTCGTCTGAAATTGAAGCTGTACAGCCTTCAATCAGAATCTCTTCAGACGTCAGACAGTGGATTGGAAAGGGTTAATATCTACGCACCCACAAATCCCAGATTTCATTTCTAAACACACTGACAAAAAAACTCAAAAACAACATCTCAGGGAAACTAATTCTTTGCGACGACTTTAACATTATTCACGATGTCACCCCGGATACCACTTCCAGAAGCGCAAGACTTCCTCTCCAATTAAAATCATGGGTAGCTAGGGAAAATTTATATAACGTGGAGATGTTTACACAAAAAGATTTTACATATTACTCCGCTTACCACAATACTTACACAGAAATAGATATGTTCATTACCAATAACTGGGTCATTCCAGACATTAGTCAGTGCGATGTAGGCCAAATCACCTCCTCAGACCACGCACCCATCACTCTAACAATTCAAACACCCGATTACCCTAACAACACATACATCATGTCCACTAAATAAACCCAGATACAGTGTCTGGCCTCCTTCGCAGAATTTTTCTCAATCAACAAAATATCAGCTAGCAACTGGAGAGACGCGGGATCAGCTAGGGCGAATGTGATATGTCTGCTAGAGATGCATTTTGCCCCAATAAAGCAAGCGGACATTTTAATAGCATTTAAAATGGATCATAATTTTGTGTTAACTGAACAGGTGTCGGACGCTGAAGGTAGATATCTTATTTTTTTCAGGCATACTACCCTATTTCCCTGAAAATAAGACCTACCCTGAAAATAAGACCTAGTATGATTTTTAAATGGTGTCCAGGCAGATATACATGTAAAAAAGCAATATTTTGGAGCAACAAAAATAATATAAGATCCTGTCTTATTTTCGGGGAAACACGGTAAATGATAAACCCATCACTATTGCAACATATATGCCCTAAACAGTGACCAGATTTTCTTTTTGAAAAGAGTAACTAAGAAATTAAGGCGGGTACAAACGGGTAATCTGGTTGTGTGTGGGGGCTTTACTACAATCCCTGAAAAAGAAGCAGATTCCACTAACAAACATAGAACCTTTCCCACATTGTTACCTTGACTCCACCAGGAAGCACTCGATGACAACTTTAAATGCCTTAATTTGGCCTCCAGAGAATTTACCTTCTCCTCTTGGCATTGATCCTTCTCATGGTTAGACCTCTTCGTGGTGAACAGATGGACATTGCCTTTGGTCCAATCATCAGAGATAGGTACTGCCACCTGGTCTGACCATTCCCAAATATTGTTAAAAGTATCCCTACAATAGCAAGGAGCCTACAGAATCTGGAGAAATACCATTTTCCTATTCAAATCCCCTAAGGATAAAACCCTAATAGAGGAAGTGCTAAAAAAGTACTTTATAATGAACTAGCTTACCCGTCGCGCGTTGCTGCGAAGACCGACACACATACATACATTCGTTTTTTATATATCTAGATAACAACCAATCACAGCGCAGCTTTCATGTTACCTCAGCAGTATAATATATAACAACCAATCACAGCACAGCAGCTTTCATGTTACCTCATAGGTATAATATATAACAACCAATCACAGCGCAGCTTTCATGTTACCTCATAGGTATAATATATAACAACCAATCGCAGTGAAGTTTACATGTTACCTCAGCTTTATAATATATAACAACCAATCACAGCCCAGCTTTCATGTTACCTCAGCAGTATAATATATAACAACCAATCACAGCACAGCTTTCATGTTACCTCAGCAGTAAGAGAAATAACAACCAATCATAGCGCAACTTTTATTCTGCCTCAGCAATATAAAAATAGAAACCAATCACAGCGCAGCATTATTTTTACCTCAGCGGTATAATATACAGCAACCAATCACAGCACAGCTTTCGTGTTACTTCAGTAGTATAAGAAGTAGCAACCAATCACAGCACAGCTTTCATATTGCCTCAGCAGTATAATATATAGCAAGCAATCACAGCACAGCTTTCATGTTACCCCAGCAGTATAAGAAATAGCAACCAATCACAGCACAGCTTTCATTTTACCTCAACATTCTCAATATCCAGCAATTGTCTTGCGAAACGTTCGGCGGATGCATCATTTGGTAGTTGAACATGCTTGTTCGTAATGCCTTTTGCTTTCGTGCTTGAGATGGAAATCAAACGATCCTTGTCTGGGGGACAAAACTGTCGATGATGCTCGCACGTGCGCCACCTATCATAGGATAGATGTACTATGCCAGTAATCTTCCCAGGAGTGTACTCAACAACTTCCCAAAGTGTCATGGTGATTGGATGAATGGTGTAGTAATGCATAAGAACAGACAGACATACATACATACATTCATTTTTATATATATAGATGACATCAGAAAGTGAGAGAATTAGATTCCGTACGTAAAATTTGGACACTAATTCTTTTGCACCTAGAATTAAATAATCGAGTTGAGACCCATTAACTTTTCCTATTTATGACTTAATCAATGCTCATGCCAAATTTCAAGTTTCTATGACATTGGGAAGTGAGAGAATTAGATTCCGTACGTAAAATTTGGACGCTAATTCTTTTGCGCTTAGAATTGAATAATCGAGTTGGGCCCCCTTAACTTTTCCTATTTATGACATAATCAATGCTCGTGCCAAATTTCATGTTTCTACGACATCGGAAAGTGAGAGATCTAGTGGCAATGATGGAAATCAAACGATCTACGTGGGGGGGCGTAACTGTAGATGACGCTCGCACGCGCGCCATTTATCATGGGATAGATGTACTATGCCAGTAATCTTCCCAGGAGTGTACTCAACAACTTCCCAAAGTTTCATGGCGATCGGATGAATGGTGTAGTAGTGCATAAAGGACAAACAGACAGACAGACACACACACACGCATACATTCAATTTTTTATATATAGATGCAAACCCGGAGAGTAATACCTTCACTCTATGGAATGCTCATAAGACAGTTATTAGGGAAGTCTTAATAAAACTAAATGCCCAACATAATAAGTGAAAGACTGCACCGATTGACAGACTGCTCAAGAAAATCCAGGCTCATAAAAAATCCATGCAGGATTCTCCTTCAGATGTTTATCAGTCAGAACTAATGTCTAATAGAGATGAGCGAACGTACTCGTTATGAGTACTTACGCACCCGAGTACCGCCATTTTCGAGTACTTAAGTACTCGCGCGCAAAGATTCGGGGGGCGCCGGGGGGCGGGGAGAGGCGTGGCGGTGCGGGGGGTAGCAGCGGGGAACAGGGGGGAGCCCTCTCTCTCTCCCTCTCCCCCCCACTCCCCGCTGCAACCCCCCGTGCCGCCACGGCGCCCCCCGAATCTTTGCGCGCGAGTACTGATGTACTCGAAAATGGCGGTACTCGGGTGCGTAAGTACTCATAACGAGTACGTTCGCTCATCTCTAATGTCTATGCCACACAAACTAACATGAAAGATTATGGAGGCGTAAAACAAAAACACTGAATTCATGAAAGCAAATTATTATTCCTCTTACAACAAACCCTCCAAACGTACGGCTTGGCTGACAAAACAAAAGCATATTGAAGCTACAATACTGTGTATTTGGGAGGCACCCAATCACAGAATTAAACTATACCACCCACAAGACATAGCTGATGAGTTCAGTACCTTCTTTGCAAAATTATATAATTTAAAAGATGATCTGTCAGACCCCCAACCAAATTTCATCATTATTAATGATTTTTTAAGTAGAGTGGCCCTCCCTCCTGTATATTCCCAGACTCATGACCTAGACAGACCCATCTCTGCTGAGGAGCTTGTTAAAGCAATAAAGACATTACAGCATTTTAAATCTCCAGGCCCGAATGGCTTTTCTAATGAATGTTATTAAACATTTGCCCACATACTAGCGCCCTATCTCACAAAGACATTTAATGAAGACATGACTGAAGGCACTCTACCTGACATCATGCTTCAGCTATCATTGTAGCTATACCCAAGCCAGGTAAACCGTTGGACTCCTCAAAGAATTTTAGACCAATTTCTCTTCTCAATACTGACACAAAAATTGACCCAAAAATTATTGCCCTGAGATTACTCCAGTTCTTGCTGAACTTGATACACAATGACCAGGTGGGATTTACTAAGGGTAGGCAAGATGCTGATGGTACCAAAAGAGTACTCAATCTGATGGTAGGTATGAGTTCGAGTCGAGCACCTTCTCTACTCCTTGCCCTGAATGCAGAGAAGATGTTTGATAGAATGCACTGGAGATTTGAATTTGCTATCTTGCAAAAATTTGGAATTAAAGGTAACCTACTAAAAGCAATCCAGGCTCTATACATCAATCCATCTGCCAGAGTTTTGTTAAATGGTGCAATATCTAAACCTTTCCAAATAACGAATGGTACGTGTCAGGGTGCCCCCTCTCCCCACTACCATTTACAATGGTGATGGAACCTATGGCAGAAATAATAATGATATTGCAAGGGGCTAAAGTTTTTTTGATGGGGGTTACACAGCATAAAATTGAGCTATGTGCTAATGCTGTCCTCTTGACCCTCACAGACCCTTTGAATTCCCTTAGAGCAATGAGTGGTATTATCTCAATATTCAGCAACGTCTCCTATTACACCTAAACACTAATAAATCCAAAATTCTAGGCAAAAATACGAACCTGTTTCTAAAAAAAATGCAATCCAGGAGGAATTTCCCTTCCAGTGGAGTACCTCAATTCCCTATCTGGGTAAAACTTTATGTTGTCCTCTATATGATCTCAACCAACTTAGATCCCTTCCTTTATCAATCCAGCAAGAGTTGGGATTCCTGGAAAAAACTGAACCCTCCTGGTTTGGTAGGATGGTGTTATATAAAATGGTGGTGCCAGCGAATATTTTCTATTACTTCCGTACTTTATCCCTTCCAATACCACATTCCACCATAGTAGACTTCCAGAAACAGTGAATGAAATTTATATGGAATAACAAAAGATTAGAGATGAGATGAGCGAGCACACTCGTTCGAGCATTAGGGTACTTGAGATGCTCGTTACTCGAGATGAACACCACGTGGTACTCGAGTCAATTGCATTTCCTTCCCCGCATGTTTAGCGCCATTTTCTAGCCAATAAACATGCGGGGAAGGCATTACCACTTCCTGCTGTGACGTGCCAGCCCTCTCCCCCCCTCCCACAGTAGTGAGTGGCTGGGCCGATCAGGTGACCGCTGAGTACTTAAACTGGTCCCGCCCGCGGCTTGCCTCAGACACATGCTGGCAGAGGTTAGGGAAAGTGTCGCTGTTGATATAGGGAAAGTGTTAGAGTAGGATCCTGTCTTCAAGAACCCCAACGCACCTTCTTAGGGCTACTCTTCATAGTGTGCATTACTGTTGTGCCTGGCTGGGAGCAGTAGTGCACCAATTTTTTTTTTAAGCATCTCGGGCTGTGGAGGCCATTTCAGCTATACTGTTCTGTGTCTGCAGTGCCGTAGGCAGAGTTAAGAGAAAGAGCTGCTTATATAGGGAAAGTGTTAGAGTTGGATCCTGTCTTCAAGAACCCCAATGGTCCTTCTTAGGGCTACATCTGACCATGTGCATTATAGTTGTGGCTTGCTGGGAGTAGTGGTGCATCCATTTTTGTATTACGCATCTAGGCCTGTTCCCAGCCTTTCAGTAATAGCGTTCTCAGCCTGAAGTGCCGTACAACCAGCTCTCACTGTGAAATTGCTCTATAATATTTCCTAGCCTACTGCAAACGACTTCAGTTATACCATTCTGTGTCTGCAGTGCATTAGACAGAGGTCTCACCGCTAAATAGTACTGTAATATTATCTGGGCCACTGCAAAGTATTTCAGCTCTGCCGCTGTGCAGAGCGTCTCACAATACCCTTTCCTTGGTGGGGTTGAGGTAGCAAAAGTTACCAGCACTATCGACTGGCTTTAGAGTCTTCTCCCACTCCACACAGCCTCTATTATCTACAAGTCTCTGCAAGCAGTAAATTACTCCTAGGTATCAGCACAAGACAGGGGGGTTAATTTTTTTAAGTCACAGCATAGAGCCTCCGCTATCTACAAGTCTCTCTGCGCGGTGAATTAAGCCATAGTTCTCAGTGCTGTACAGTGGGGTAATTTATTTGGGCCCGGCTCTATTCTTAATCCGCCACTATGAGGAGTAGGGGTAAGGGTTGAGGACATGGACGCAAATGCGGACGTCCAAGTGAGGGTGTGGGCACAGGCCGAGTTCCTGGGCGTGATGAATCACAGTTGGCTGCTGAGGGATTAGTAGAGTGGCAAGTTTCTGGGCTCCCCAGCTTCATATCACAATTTACAGGTCCGTGTGGTAGGCCTTTATTACAAACAGAGCAGTGCGAGCAGGATGGCAGAAAACGCCTCCGGCAATGTATCAATCACCCAGTCTTCTATGCAGTCCACACCTCCTGGCCTAGGGACTGCAACTCTGAATCCTCTGGCTGCTCCTCCTTCCTCCCAGCCTCCTCACTCCATGAAAATGACATTCTGAGCAAAAAAGCTCCCAGGAACTGTTCTCGGGTCCCTGCCATGAGTGGGAAAAAACGATTCCTCTCCCACCTGAGGAGTTTGTCGTGACTGATGCTGAACCTTTGGAAAGTTTCCGGAGTCTGGGCAATGAGGCTGGGGACGTCCGGCAACTGTCTCAAGAGCTTTTTGTGGATGAGGATGATGAGACACAGTTGTCTGTCAGTGAGGTAGTAGTAAGGGCAGTAAGTCTGAGGGAGGAGCACACAGAGGATTCGGGGGAAGAGCAGCTGGACAATGAGGTGACTGATCCCACCTGGTTTGCTAAGCCTACTGAGGACAGGGCTTCAAAAGGGGGATGCAAGTGCAGTAGCAGGACAGATTGGAAGAGGCAGTGGAGTGGCCAGTGGTAGAGGGAGGGCAGAGCGAAGAATCCCCCAACTATTTCCTAAAGCACCCCCTCGTGACAAGCCTTCGTGCAGAGGGCTAGGTGTTCAAAGGTGTGGATGTTTTTTAGTGAGAGCGCAGACGACCAACGAACAATGGTGTGCAACCTGTGTCGCACCAAGATCAGCTGGGGAGCCCCCACTATCAGCCTCACTACCACCAGCATGCACAGGCGTATGGTGGCCAAGCACCCCACAAGGTGGGACAAAGGCCATTCACCACCTCCGGGTCACAGTACTGCCTCTTCCCCTGTGCCCCAACCTGCCACACAGATCCAATACCCCTCCCAGGACAAAGGCACGAGCGACTCCCGGCCTGCACCCACACCCTCACCTCCAGCGACCTCCACTCCATCCAGCAATGTCTCTCAGCGCAGTGTTCAGCTGTCGCTAAAAAAGCGTTGGAGCGAAAGCGCAAATATGCCGACACCCACCCGCACGCACAAGCTTTACAGGCTTGTGGAAACGGAGTCTTTCAAAAACATGATGGTGGCAGTGGTCCCACGCTACTCGGTCCCGGTCGCCATTATTTTTCCCGGTTTGCCATCCCAGCCCTACACCCGCATGTCTCCCGCAACATAAATCGTGCTGTTACCAATGCGGTTACTGGGAAGGTCCACCTAACCACGGACATGTGGACAAGTACTGGTGGGCAGGGCCACTATATCTCCCTGACGGCACATTGGGTGAACTTGGTGGAGGCTGGGACCGAGTCAGAGCCTGGGACCGCTCACATCCTACCCACACCCAGAATAGCGGGTTCTAACTCGGTGCTAGTATCTGCTGCGTTTTATGCCACCTCCACCAAACCCTCCTGATCTGCCACCTCTACCTCTCAATTAAGAGTGTGAGCACGTCGCCAGCAGTCGGTGTGGCACGGCAGCACAGCACTGGGCAAGCGTCAGCAAGCTGTGCTGAAACAAATCAGCTTAGGTGACAAGAGGCACACGGCCCTCGAACTGCTGCAGAGTCTGACAGAGCAAACCAACCTCTGGCTTTCGCCGCTGAGCCTCCAACTGGGCATGGTCGTGTGTGACAATGGTCGTAACCTGGTGGCAGCTGTGCAGCTTGGCAGCCTCACACACGTGCCATGCCTGGCCCACGTCTTCAATCTGGTGGGTCAGCGGTTTCTGAAAAACTACCCCCACTTGTCTGACCTGCTGGGCAAGGTGCGCCGCGTCTGCGCACATTTCCGCAAGTCCACCATGGACGCTGCCATTCTGAGGACCTTGCAACGTCGGTTTCAGGTGCCAGAGCACCGACTGCTGTGCGACGTGCCCATACGATAGAATTCTACGCTGCACATGTTGGCCAGGCTGTATGAGCAGCATAAAGCAATAGTGGAATACCAGCTGCAACATGGGCGGCGGAGTGGTAGTCAGCCTCCGCAATTCTTCACTGAGGAGTGGGCATGGATGGCAGATATCTGCCAGGTCCTTGGAAACTTTGAGGAGTCTACCCAGATGGTGAGTGGTGATGCAGCAATCATTAGCGTTACCATCCCGCTGCTTTGCCTGCTGAGAAGTTCGCTGCAAAGCATAAAGGCTGATGCTTTGCGGTTGTAACAGGAGATGGGGGATGACAGTATGTCGCTTGATAGCCAGACCACCCTCGTGTCTATATCTCAGTGCATTTTGGAGGAGGAGGGGGGAGGGGGAGGAGGAGGGGGAAGAGACAGCTGGCCACACTGCGGAGGGTACCTATGCTGCTTGCCTCTCATCTGTTTAGTGTGTATGGGCTGAAGAGGAGGATCCTGAAAGTCATCTTTCTAGTGAGGACAGCCATGTGTTGTGTACTGGGACTCTGGCACACATGGCTGACTTCATGTTAGGCTGCCTTTCCCATGACCCTCACGTTAGACACATTTTGGCCAACACGGATTATTGGGTATACACCCTTCTCGACCCAAGGTATAAGAAGAACCTTTCCACTCTCATTCCCGAAGTGGAAAGGGGTACGAGAGTGAGGCAATACCACAGGGCCCTGGTGGAAAAAGTGAGGCTAAATTTCCCATCTGACAGCCCAAGTGGCAGAAGATGCAGTTCAGAGGGCCAAGTAGCGGGTAAGGAGCGGGGATCAGGCAGCATGTCCAGTGCAGGCAGGGGAACACTCTCCAAGGCCTTTGCCAGCTTTATTGCTCCCCAGCAAGACTGTGTCACCACTTCCCAGTCAAGGCTGAGTCGGAGGGAGCACTGTAAAAAGATGGTGAGGGAGTACATAGCCGATTGTACCACCGTCCTCTGTGATGCCTCTGCTCCATACAAATATTGGGTGTCAAAGCTGGACACGCGGCACGAACTTGCGCTGTACGCCCTGGAGGTTCTGGCCTGCCCTGCCGCTAGCGACATGTCAGAGAGGGTGTTTAGTGCAGCTGGGGGAATCATCACGGATAAGCGTACCCGCCTGTCAACTGTCAGTGCCGACTTGCTTACACTCATAAAGATGAACAAAAGCTGGATTTCCCCTGACTTCTCTTCTCCACTGGCAGAAAGCAGCGGATCCTAATGATTCTTTTCGCTGCAACAGGAGAAAAATGCATCCTCTATCACTGCCAAGCGTCTGCAGTGTGTGCCTCCAGTTCCTCCTCATCCAGTACGCACTTATAAATAGACATAAGAGTGGTGTGGCTATGAAGCAACCGTGTGGCATGAGGGCAGTGGAACACTGCAGGGAAACTTGGGTGTTTCCATGACTTTCTGATGTTTTCTGGTGTTTGACAAGTCATCGGCTATGCGGAGCATCGGTCCCATACAAAAATGCTCGACTTCAATGGGGTTTGTTACTTGAAACGAACTCTCGAGCATTACGAAAAGCAACGAGCACCCAAGCATTTTGGTGCTCGCTCATCTCTAGTGCCAATACTTTTGCACTTAGCATTGAATAATCATTTTGAACCCTTTATTTTTTTCTATTTAGGCTCTAAAGAATGCTCCTACCAAATGTCATGTTTGTATAACTCCAGAAATATAGAGAATTAGATTTGGTACATAAAACAGGGGTGCCAATACTTTTGCACTTAGCATTGAATAATCACGTTGTGCTCACTTTACTTTTCCTACTTAGGATCTAAAGAATGCTCCTGCCAAAATTCATGTTTGTATGACAGCAGGAAGTTAAAGAATTATTGGTGAGTGAGTCAGTGAAGGCTTTCACCTTTATTTAAATACTAGCTGATATACCCAGCTTCGCCCGAGTTAATTTGATACTGATATGATGTTCACATGGAAAATCTTATGAAGTCGTTGTTACTTTAGAGATACCGAGAAAAAAAATATGTTCACCATTTTGCATGGTTCTTTGCGTTACCCAGGAAACACCCTGTGGAGGTAACCATGTGACGTTTCCTTTATATAAAATGACATCAGGAAGTGAGAGAATTAGATTACGTACGTAAAATTTGGATGCTAATTATTTTACACTTAAAATTTAATAATCGAGTCGGGACCCATTAAGTTTTTCCATTTAGGAAATAATCAATGCCGTGCCAAATTTCAAGTTTCCATGACACCGGGAAGTGAGAGAATTAGATTTCATACGTAAAAGTTGGCCGCTAATTCTTTTGAGCTTAGAATTGAATAATTGAGTTGGGACCCATTAGCTTTTCCTATTTATGACATAATCAGTGTAGGTGCCAAATTTCAAGTTTCTATGACATCGGGAAGTGAGAGAATTAGATTCCGTTCGTAAATTTGGACGTTAATTCTTTTGTGCTTAGAATTGAATAATCGAGTTGGGACCCATTATCTTTTTCTATTTATGACATAATCAGTGTAGGTGCCAAATTTCAAGTTTCTATGACATCGGGAAGTGAGAGAATTAGATTACGCATGTAAAATTTGGACGCTAATTCTTTTGCGCTAACATTGAATAATCGAGTTAGGACCCATTAACGTTTCTTATTTATGACATAATCAATGCCCGTGCCAAATTTCAAATTTCTATGACATTGGAAAGTGAGAGAATTAGATTATGTACGTAAAATTTGGACGCTATTTCTTTTGCTCTTAGAATAAAATATTTGAGTTGGGACCAATTAGCTATTCCTATTTTTGACATAATCAACGCTCATGCCAAATTGCAAATTCTATGCCACCGGGAAGTGAGAGAATTAGATTCCGTACGTAAAATTTGGACGCTAATTCTTTTGCGCTTAGAATTTAATAATCGAGTTTGGACCCATTAACTTTTCCTATTTGTGACATAATCAATGCTCATGCCAAATTTCAAGTTTCTATGACATCGGGAAGTGGGAGAATTAGATTCCGTACGTAAAATTTGGATGCTAATTCTTTTGCGCTTAGAATTGAATAAACGAGTTGGGACCCATTTTCTTTTCCTATTTATGACTTAATCAATGCGCGTGCCAAATTTTAAGTTTCTATGACATTGGGAAGTGAGAGAATTAGATTTCATACATATAAGTTGGCCGCTAATTATTTTGAGCTTAGAATTGAATAATTGAGTTGGGACCCATTAGCTTTTCCTATTAATGACATAATCAATGCCCGTGCCAAATTTCAAGTTTCTATGCCACCGAGAAGTGAGAGAATTAGATTCCGTTTGTAAATTTGGATGCTAATTCTTTTGCGCTTAGAATTGAATAGTCGAGTTAGGACCCATTATCTTTTCCTATTTATGACATAATCAATGCTCATGCCAAATTTCAAAGTTTCTATGACACCGGGAAGTAAAAGAATTAGATTCCATACGTAAAATTTGGACGCTAATTCTTTTGCGCATAGAATTGAATAATCAAGTTGGGACCCATTAACTTTTCCTATTTATGACATATTCAACGCCCGTGCCAAGTTTTAAGTTTCTATGACATTGGGAAGTGAGAGATTTAGATTATGTACGTTAAATTTCGACGCCAATTGTTTTGCGCTAGAATTGAATAATCGAGTTGGGACCCAATTACTTTTCCTATTTTGGAGATAATCTATGCTCGTGCCAAAATTCATGTTTCTACGACATAGGGAAGTTGGAGAACTTTTGGCGAGTCAGTCAGTCAGTCAGTGAGTCAGTGAGGGCTTTCATCTTTTTATATATAGACTAGCTGATATACCCGGCTTCGCCCGAGTTAATTTGGTACTGGTGTTTATCTGTTGTTCACACGGAAAATCTTATGAAGTCGTGGTTACTTTAGAGATACTGAGGAAAAACATATGTTCCCCATTTTGCATAGTTCTCTGCATTACCCAGGAAACACCACGTGGAGGTAACCACGCAACGTTTCCTTCATATAAAATGACATCAGGAAGGGAGAGAATTAGATTACGTACGTAAAATTTGGACACTAATTCTTTTGCGCTTACAATTGAATAATCGAGTTGGGACCTATTAACTTTTCATATTTATGACACAATCAATGCTCATGCCAAATTTTATGTTTCTATGACATTGGGAAGTGAGAGATTTGGATTATGTACGTAAAATTTGGACGCAAATTCTTTTGCGCATACAATTGAATAATGGAGTTGGGACCCATTAGCTTTCCCTATTTATGACATAATCAATGCTCGTGCCCAATTTCCCGTTTCTATGACACCGGAAAGTGAGAAAATTACATTCCGCACGTAAAATTTGGACGCTAATTCTTTTGCGCATAGAATTGAATAATGGAGTTGGGACCCATTAGCTTTTCCTATTTATGACATAATCAATGCTCGTGCCAAATTTCCCGTTTCTATGACACCGGAAAGTGAGAAAATTACATTCCGCACGTAAAATTTGGACGCTAATTGTTTTGCGCATAGAATTGAATAATCGAGTTGGGACCCATTAGCTTTTCCTATTTATGACATAATCAATGCTCTTGCCAAATTTCCCGTTTCTATGACACCGGAAAGTGAGAAAATTAGATTCCGTACGTAAAATTTGGACGCTAATTCTTTTGCACATAGAATTGAATAATGGAGTTGGGACCCATTAGCTTTTACTATTTATGACATAATCAATGCTCGTGCCAAATTTCCTGTTTCTATGACACCGGAAAGTGAAAAAATTACATTCCGTACGTAAAATTTCGACGCTAATTCTTTGGCACATAGAATTGAATACTGGAGTTGGGACCCATTAGCTTTTCCTATTTATGACATAATCAATGCTCGTGCCAAATGTCCTGTTTCTATGACACCGGAAAGTGAAAAAATTACATTCTGCACGTAAAATTTCGACGACAATTCTTTTGCGCTAGAATTGAATAATGGAATTGGGACCTATTAACTTTTCCTATTTATGACATAAACAATGCTCGTGCCAAATTTCCCGTTTCTATGACAACGGAAAGTGAGAAAATTACATTCCGTAAGGAAATTTGGACGCTAATTCTTTAGCGCATAGAATTGAATAATAGAGTTGGGACCCATTAGCTTTTCCTATTTATGACATAATCAATGCTCGTGCCAAATTTCCTGTTTCTATGACACCGTAATGTGA
The DNA here is from genome assembly GCF_035609145.1 of Eleutherodactylus coqui. NCBI lineage: Eukaryota > Metazoa > Chordata > Amphibia > Anura > Eleutherodactylidae > Eleutherodactylus > Eleutherodactylus coqui. The sequence goes on along the minus strand of NC_089841.1, from coordinate 17,503,756 downwards.
GAAAATTACATTCCGCACGTAAAATTTCGACGCCAATTCTTTTGCGCTAAAATTGAATAATCGAGTTGGGACCCATTCGCTTTTCCTATTTATGACATAATCAATGCTCATGTCAAATTTCCTGTTTCTATGACACCGGCAAGTGAGAAAATTACATTCCGCACGTAAAATTTGGACGCTAATTCTTTTGCGCATTGAATTGAATAATCGAGTTGGGACCCATTAGCTTTTCTTATTTATGACATAATCAATGCTCGTGCCAAATTTCCTGTTTCTATGACACCGGAATGTGAGAAAATTAGATTCTGTATGTAAAATTTGGACGCTAATTCTTTTGCGCATAGAATTGAATAATGGAGTTGGGACCCATTAGCTTTTCCTATTTATGACATATTCAATGCCCGTGCCAAATTTCCCGTTTCTATGACATTGGGAAGTGAGTGATTTAGATTATGTACGTTAAATTTCGACGCCAATTCTTTTGCGCTAGAATTGAATAATCGAGTTGGGACCCGATTTCTTTTCCTATTTTGGAGATAATCTATGCTTGCGCCAAATTTCATGTTTCTACGACATCGGGAAGTTGGAGAACTTTTGGTGAGTCAGTCAGTCAGTGAGTCAGTGAGGGCTTTCAGCTTTATATATATACTAGCTGATATACCCGCCTTCGCACGAGTTAATTTGATACTGGTGTTTATCTGGTGTTCACACGGAAATCTTTTGAAGTCGTGGTTACTTTAGAGATACCAGAAAAACATATGTTCACCATTTTGCGTAGTTCTCTGTGTTACCCAGGAAACACCACGGGAGGTAACCATGTGACGTTTCCTTTATATAAAATGACATCAGGAAGTGAGAGAATTAGAATCCATACGTAAAATTTGGACACTAATTCTTTTGCGCATAGAATTGAATACTCGAGTTGGGACCCATTAGCTTTTCCTATTTATGACATAATCAATGCTCGTGCCAAATTTCACATTTCTATGACACCGGAAAGTGAGAAAATTACATTCCGTACGTAAAATTTGGACGCTAATTCTTTTGCGCTAGAATTGAATATTCGAGTTAGGACCAATTAGCTTTTCCTATTTATGATATAATCAATGCTCGTGCCAAATTTCCCGTTTCTATGACACTGGAAAGTGAGAAAATTACATTCCGCACGTAAAATTTTGACGCTAATTCTTTTGCGCATAGAATTGAATAATCGAGTTGGGACCCATTAGCTTTTCCTATTTATGACATAATCAATGCTCCTGCCAATTTTCACGTTTCTATGACACTGGAAAGTGAGAAAATTACATTCCGTACGTAAAATTTTGACGCTAATTCTTTTGCGCATAGAATTGAATAATCGAGGTGGGACCCATTAGCTTTTCCTATTTATGACATAATCAATACCAGTGCCAAATTTTAAGTTTCTATGTGAGAAAATTACATTCCGTACGTAAAATTTGGACGCTAATTCTTTTGCGCATAGAATTGAATAATCAAGTTGGGACCCATTAGCTTTTCCTATTTATGTCATAATCAATGCCCGTGCCAAGTTTTAAGTTTCTATGATGACATTGGGAAGTGAGAGATTTAGATTATGTACGTTAAATTTCGACGCCAATTCTTTTGCGCTAGAATTGAATAATCGAGTTGGGACTCAATTACTTTTCCTATTTTGGTGATAATCTATGCTCATGCCAAAATTCATGCTTCTACGACATCGGGAAGTTGGAGAACTTTTGGCGAGTCAGTCAGTCAGTGAGTGAGTCAGTGAGGGCTTTCAGCTTTATATATATAGATAGACTAGCTGATATACCCGGCTTCGCCCGAGTTAATTTGGTACTGGTGTTTATCTGGTGTTCACACGAAAAAGCTTATGAAGTCGTGGTTACTTAAGAGATACTGAGGAAAAAAAATATGTTCACCATTTTGCATAGTTCTCTGCGTTACCCAGGAAATACCACGGGGAGGAAGTGAGAGAATTAGATTTCATACGTAAAATTTGGACACTAATTCTTTTGCGCTTAGAATTGAATAATCGAGTTGGGACCCATTAGCTTTTCCTATTTATGACATAATCAATGCTCCTGCCAAATTTCCTGTTTCTATAACACCGGGAAGTGAGAGAATTAGATTCCGTACGTAAAATTTGGACGCTAATTCTTTTGCGCATAGAATTGAATAATCGTGTTGGGACCCATTAACTTTTCCCATTTATGACATAATCAATGCTCGTGCCAAATTTTAAGTTTCTAAGACATTGGAAAGTGACAGATTTAGATTACGTACGTAAAATTTCAACGCCAATTCTTTTGCGCTAGAATTGAATAATCGAGTTGGGACCCAATTTCTTTTCCTATTTATGACATAATCAATGCTCGTGCCAAATTTCACATTTCTATGACACCGGAAAGTGAAAAAATTACATTCCGCACGTAAAATTTCGACGCCAATTCTTTTGCGCTAGAATTTAATAATCGAGTTGGGACCCATTAGCTTTTCCTATTTATGACATAATCAATGCTCGTGCCAAATTTCCCGTTTCTATGACACCGGAAAGTGAAAAAATTACATTCCGCGCGTAAAATTTTGACGCCAATTCTTTTGCGCATAGAATTGAATAATCGAGTTGGGACCCATTAGCTTTTCCTATTTATGACATAATCAATGCTGTGCCAAATTTCACGTTTCTATGACACCGGAAAGTGAAAAAATTACATTCCGCACGTAAAATTTCGACGTCAATTCTTTTGCACTAGAATTGAATAATCGAGTTGGGACCCATTAGCTTTTCCTATTTATGACATAATTAATGCTCCTGCCAAATTTCCCGTTTCTATGACACCGGAAAGTGAAAAAATTACATTCCGCACGTAAAATTTTGACGCCAATTCTTTTGCACTAGAATTGAATAATGGAGTTGGGACCCATTAGCTTTTCCTATTTATGACATAATCAATGCTCCTGCCAAATTTCATGTTTCTATGACACCGGAAAGTGAGAAAATTACATTCCGTATGTAAAATTTGGACGCTAATTCTTTTGCGCATAGAATTGAATAATGGAGTTGGGCCCCATTAGCTTTTCCTATTTATGACATAATCAATGCTCGTGCCAAATTTCACGTTTCTATGACACCGGAAAGTGAAAAAATTACATTCCGTACGTAAAATTTGGACGCTAATTCTTTTGCGCATAGAATTGAATAATCGAGTTGGGACCTATGAACTTTTCCTATTTATGACATAATCAATGCTCGTGCCAAATTTCCTGTTTCTATGACACCGGAAAGTGAGAAAATTAGATTCCGTACGTAAAATTTGGACGCTAATTCTTTTGCGCATAGAATTGAATAATCGAGTTGGGACCCATTCACTTTTCCTTTTTATATCATAATCAATGCTCGTGCCAAATTCCACGTTTCTATGACATTGGGAAGTGAGTGATTTAGATTATGTACGTTAAATTTCGACGCCAATTCTTTTGCGCTAGAATTGAATAATCGAGTTGGTACCCAATTTCTTTTCCTATTTTGGAGATAATCTATGCTTGTGCCAAATTTCACGTTTCTATGACACCGGAAAGTGAAAAAATTACATTCCGTACGTAAAATTTGGACGCTAATTCTTTTGCGCATAGAATTGAATAATCGAGTTGGGACCTATGAACTTTTCCTATTTATGACATAATCAATGCTCGTGCCAAATTTCCTGTTTCTATGACACCGGAAAGTGAGAAAATTAGATTCCGTACGTAAAATTTGGACGCTAATTCTTTTGCGCATAGAATTGAATAATCGAGTTGGGACCCATTCACTTTTCCTTTTTATATCATAATCAATGCTCCTGCCAAATTCCACGTTTCTATGACATTGGGAAGTGAGTGATTTAGATTATGTACGTTAAATTTCGACGCCAATTCTTTTGCGCTAGAATTGAATAATCGAGTTGGTACCCAATTTCTTTTCCTATTTTGGAGATAATCTATGCTTGTGCCAAATTTCATGTTTCTACGACATTAGGAAGTTGGTGAACTTTTGGCGAGTCAGTGAGTCAGTCAGTCAGTCAGTGAGTCAGTCAGTCAGTGAGGGCTTTCAGCTTTATATATATCTATATATATAAAATTGAATGTATGTCTGTCTGCCTGTTTGTCCTTTATGCGCTACTACACCATTCATCCGATCGCCATGAAACTTTGGGAAGTTGTTGAGTACACTCCTGGGAAGATTATAGGCATAGTACAAATATCCTACGATAAATGGCGCGCGAGCGTCGTCGAAAGTTACGCCCCCCCCCCACGTAGATCGAATAAGTAAGCCACCTGCTATTGTGATGTCATCACTGATGTCATCAACATCGGACGCCCTTGAACATGCCCCAACATGTTCTATAAAGCTGCATTGTGATGTCATTAAGGCTCTATTATGACACGTACAGCTTGGAACCACTAGAGCACGCCAGCCAATTACCATTGGAGTTGGAAGTGGGTAAACAAGTACTAGGATATCTTCCTAAGAAGCCACAGCAGCCGGATAAATTGTATGTTCCACCCAACGGCTATTTTATTCAGCCCGCAAGGGGGAAGCAGCTCCTACAAAATCTCATTCAGGTAGGTAGGTTCAGTTCTTGAAGGTTGGGGAATGCTTATGGGCAAGGCCTTATGTCTCATCCCAACTCGATTATTCAATTCTAAGCGCAAAAGAATTAGCGTCCAAATTTTATGTACGGAATTTAATTCTCTCACTTCCCGATGTCATAGAAACTTGAAATTTGGCACGAGCATTGGTTATGTCATAAATAGGAAAAGTTAATGGTTCCCAACTCGATTATTCAATTCAAAGCGCCAAAGAATTAGCGTTCAAATTTTACGTACGGAATCTAATTCTCTCATTTCCTGATGTCATAGATAGATAGATAGATAGATAGATAGACTGTATGCAATAACCCTGATAGATAGATAGATAGACTGTATGCAATAACCCTGATAGATAGATAGATAGATAGATAGATAGATAGATAGATAGACTGTATGCAATAACCCTGATAGATAGATAGATAGATAGATAGATAGATAGATAGATAGATAGATAGACTGTATGCAATAACCCTGATAGATAGATAGATAGATAGATAGATAGACTGTATGCAATAACCCTGATAGATAGATAGATAGATAGATAGATAGATAGATAGATAGACTGTATGCAATGACACGTACAGCTTGAAACCATAAATACTAGAGCACGCCAGCCATTTACAGTCAGTCTCCATTGGAGTTGGAAGTGGGCAAACATGTACTAGGCTATCTTCCCAAGAAGCCACAGCAGCCGGATAAATTGGATGTTCCACACAACGGCTATTTTATTCAGCCTGCAAGGGGGAAGCAGCGGCCTACAAAACCTCAGTGGTCGCTGCTGCCGTCATCTAGATATATAAAAACGAATGTATGTCTGTCTTCGCAGCAACGCGCGACGGGTACGCTAGTATATATATATAGATAGATATGTCAATAAAACTGGGGTCTAGAAGAATGTCCCAATGATCAAATGGTTCTTATAACCATAGTTTATTCAAACACCTGCAACTCATTTTGGCACTGGCAAGCACCTTTTCCAAGTATATTTAACACCCATATATAAGAACAGGTACTTCAGGAGGTCCGTGTTAGATGCCGGGTTGTTTGTGTGACGTCATCTACGGGGAGGGTTTACCGCTGTGTGCGACGTAACTCACATGACCATCACGTGGAAAGTAGCGTGCCTTCCGAATTCCCATATGCTTCATAGCTCATTGGAGCGCAGTGTGCATTCCATTTCATTCTAGCTAGGGGGCGTCACTGCAATGCATTGATATAACTAGCTACAGACAGTTCTATGGACCTTCACATTTACAGCATTAAGAATCAGAGGTCTCAGTCACTAAAATGTAATCTCTATACTTAAGAATATGCAATATAACACAAGTTATAGAAAAATCAATTGTATTGAATACATCCTATTAAATAGGTATACCAGTGACGTCACTGCAGTCCGATGTGTATATTATTCAGTCGTTGAAATGCTTTTTTATTTTTGGTCTTATTTTTTCTAGCAGTTCATTTAAACCTTTAGGAAGGAATTAGAGATGAGCGAGTACCAAAATGCTCGGGTGCTCGTTACTCGAGACGAAATCATCGCAGCTCAAGGGTTCGTTTCGAGTAACGAACCCCATTGAAGTCAATGGGCAACTCGAGCATTTTTGTATATCGCCGATGCTCGCTAAGGTTTTCATTTGTGAAAATCTGGGCAATTCAAGAAAGTGATGGGAACGACACAGCAATGGATAGGGCAGGCGAGGGGCTACATGTTGGGCTGCATCTCAAGTTCACAGGTCCCACTATTAAGCCACAATAGCGGCAAGATTGCCCCCCCCCCTCCCAACAATTTTTACTTCTGAAAAACCCTCATTAGCAAGGCATACCTTAGCTAAGCACCACACTACCTCCAACAAAGCACAATCACTGCCTGCATGACACTCCGCTACCACTTCTCCTGGGTTACATGCTGCCCAACTCCCCCCCCCCGCACGACCCAGTGTCCACAGCGCACACCAAAGTGTCCCTGCGCAGCCTTCAGCTGCCCTCATGCCACACGCTGGCCTCATAGCCACACCACCCTCATGTCTATTTATAAGTGCATCTGCCATGAGGAGGAACCGCAGGCACACACTGCAGAGGGTTGGCACGGCCAGGCAGCGACCCTCTTTAAAAGGGGCGGGGCGATAGCCCACAATGCTGTACAGAAGCAATGAGAAATCCAATCCTGTGCCACCTCCATCAGGAGCTGCACACGTGGGCATAGCAATGGGGAACCCATGTGCCACACACTATTCATTCTGTCAAGGTGTCTGCATGCCCCAGTCAGACCGGGGTTTTTTATAAATAGTCACAGGCAGGTACAACTCCGCAATGGGAATTCCGTGTGAACCCATAGCATGGGTGGCTCCCTGGAACCCACCGGCTGTACATAAATAAATCCCATTGCATTGCCCATCACAGCTGAGGTAACGTCAGGTTTAATGCAGGTGGGCTTCGGCCCACACTGCATGCCCCAGTCAGACTGGGGTTCTTTAGAAGTGAACACATGCAGTTACAACTCCGTGTGGACCGACAGCATGGGTGGGTGCCAGGAAGCCACCGGCGGTACATAAATATATCCCATTGCATTGCCCATCACAGCTGAGGTAACGTCCGATTAAATGCAGGTGGTCTTCGGCCCACACTGCATGCCCCAGTCTGACCGGGGTTTTTAATACATAGACACTGGCAGGTACAAATCCCTAATGTGAAGTCCCTGTGGACCCACAGCATGGGTGGCTCCCTGGAACCCACCGGCGGTACATAAATAAATCCCATTGCATTGCCCATCACAGCTGAGGTAACGTCAGGTTTAATGCAGGTGGGCTTCGGCCCACACTGCATGCCCCAGTCAGACTGGGGTTCTTTAGAAGTATACACATGCAGTTACAACTCCGTGTGGACCGACAGCATGGGTGGGTCCCAGGAAGCCACCGGCGGTACATAAATATATCCCATTGCAGTGCCCAGCACAGCTGAGGTAACGTCAGGTTTAATGCAGGTGGGCTTCGGCCCACGCTGCATGCCCCAGTCAGACTGGGGTTCTTTAGAAGTGGACATATGCAGTTACAACTCCGTGTGGACCGACAGCATGGGTGGCTCCCTGGAACCCACCGGCGGTACATAAATATATCCCATTGCAGTGCCCAGCACAGCTGAGGTAACGTCAGCTTTAATGCAGGTGGGCTAAAAATTACTAGGATTACAATGTTGACGAGGGCCCCAAAAAATTGGTGTACCAACAGTACAAATGTACTTCAGAAAAATTGCCCATGCCCAACCAAGAGGGCAGGTGAAACCCATTAATCGCTTTGGTTAATGTGGCTTAATTTGTAACTAGGCCTGTAGGCGGCCCAGTTAAAATAAAAATTGGTTCAGGTGCAAGTTTCAACGCTTTATTGAATTGAGAATTGAAACGTATAAACATTGTTTACAAAAGTTATATGACTGAGCCTTGTGGGCCTAAGAAAAATTGCCCGTTCGGCGTGATTACGTGAGGTTTCAGGAGGAGGAGCAGGAGGAGGAGGATGAATAGAATACACAGATTGATGAAGTTAAAAGGTCCCTGTTTTTATGGTGATAGAGAACGATGCTTCCATCCGCGGGTGCAGCCTACGTATTGTTTAGGTATTGCTGCTGTCCGCTGGTGGAGAAGAGAAGTCTGGGGAAATCCAGGCTTTGTTCATCTTTATGATTGTAAGCCTGTCGGCACTGTCGGTTGACAGGCGGGTACGCTTATCCGTGATGATTCCCCCAGCCGCACTAAACACCCTCTCTGACAAGACGCCAGCCGCAGGACAAGCAAGCACCTCCAGGGCATACAGCGCGAGTTCAGAAAGCGCTGAACCACCAAATTAAAGACGTGGGCCAGGCATGGCACGTGCGTGAGGCTGCCGAGCTGCAGAGCCGCCACCAGGTTACGGCTGTTGTCACACACGACCATGCCCGGTTGGAGGCTCAGCGGCGAAAGCCAGCGGTCTGCTCTGTCAGACCCTGCAGCAGTTCGTGGGCCGTGCAGGGCTGGGACGGCACATCGGGAAAAGTAGTGGCGACTGGGAACCGAGTAGCGCGGGGCCGCCACCGCCATCATGTTTTTGAAAGCCTCCGTTTCCACAAGCCTATACGGCAGCATCTCCAGGCTGATCAATTTGGCTATGTGCACGTTTAACGCTTGAGCGTGCGGGTGCGTGGCTGCGTACTTGCGCTCAAACACTTGCGCTAGCGACGGCTGAACCGTGCGCTGAGAGACATTGCTGGATGGGGCCGAGGACAGCGGAGGTGAGGGTGTGGGTGCAGGCCGGGAGACGGTAGTGCCTGTGTCCTCAGAGGGGGGTTGGATCTCAGTGGCAGGTTGGGGCACAGGGGGAGAGGCAGTGGTGCAAACCGGAGGTGGTGAACGGCCTTCGTCCCACCTTGTGGGGTGCTTGGCCATCATATGTCTGCGCATGCTGGTGGTGGTGGCTCCACGGCTGATCTTGGCGCGACAGACCTTGCACACCACAGTTCGTCGGTCGTCTGCAATCTCAGTGAAAAACTGCCAGACCTTTGAGCACCTCGGCCTCTGCAGGGTGGCATGGCGCGAGGGGGCGCTTTGGGAAACAGTTGGTGGATTATTCGGTCTGGCCCTGCCTCTACCCCTGGCCACCGCACTGCCTCTCCCAACCTGCCCTGCTGCTGCACTTGCCTCCCCCTCTGAAGACCTGTCCTCAGTAGGCTTAGCAAACCAGGTGGGGTCAGTCACCTCATCGTCCTGCTGCTCTTCCTCCGAATCCTCTGTGCGCTCCTCCCTCGGACTTACTGCAATTACTACTACCTGAGTGATAGACAACTGTGTCTCATCGTCGTCGTCCTCCTCACCCACTGAAAGCTCTTGAGACAGTTGCCGGAAGTCCCCAGCCTCATCCCCCGGACCCCGGGAACTTTCCAAAGGTTGGGCATCAGTTACGACAAACTCCTCCGGTGGGAGAGGAACCATTGCTGGCCATTCTGGGCAAGGGCCCGAGAACAGTTCCTGGGAGTCTGCCTGCTCCTCAGAATGTGTCATTGTAATGGAGTGAGGAGGCTGGGAGGAAGGAGGAGCAGCAGCCAGAGGATTCAGAGTTGCAGCAGTGGACGGCGTAGAACTCTGGGTGGTCAATAGATTGCTGGATGCACTTTCTGCCATCAACGACAGGACCTGCTCACACTGCTCATTTTCTAATAAAGGTCTACCGCGTGGACCCATTAATTGTGAGATGAATCTGGGGACGCCAGAAACGTGCCTCTCTCCTAATCCCGCAGCAGTCGGCTGCGATGCACCTGGATCAGGAGCTCGGCCTGTGCCCACACCCTGACTTGGGTCTCCGCGTCCTCGCCCGCGTCCACATCCTCTAGGCTTACCCCTACCCCTCAGCATGGTGTATTACCAGTAGTGCAGAAACAGAACGCTGTAATAAAATGTGCCGCTTATTGGCCTGTGGTTGGAGGCTGACTTCGCTTATGGAACGCACAGTAGAGCCAGGAAAGATTTTTGCGCAAGCCTGTAGTGAGACGTAGGTGCGTATGACTGAGCTAGTGGAATTCACAGCGCAGAAGCAGTCAAGTGTCCAAAGGCCACTAGTAGGCCTTAAGTATTTTGCTTCTATTTTTTTAAAGGCTGAGCTGAGACAGCAGACAGATACTGTAGGCAGCGTATATATGTATACTGTTTCCCTCTGGACGGGATGACGGCGGTGATGTAACGGGCAACGCAGAGCCAGGAAACAATTTTGCGCAAGCCTGCTGTAACACTTAGCTGCGTATTAATTAGGACTACTACCCCCAGCAGACATGCAGTACACTGAAGACGGTCACAGGCAGCCCAAATATAGTATTTTTCCAAAATTTGTTTGAAAAAGCCCACTGCCTATATAGACAGTATATCTCTTTCACCTTTCCCACTGTCCCTGCCTCACCAGTACTGGCCCTATACTATGTACAATGACTGCAGACTGAGGACGCAATGCTCTGCACGGCCGATATAGAAAAAAAAAAAAAAGTGCAACACTGCTAAAAGCAGCCTCAACAGTACTGCACACGGTCTCTAGAAGGAATGCTTTTAACTGGAATAGCCAGAACATTTCCTTTTTGCGCAGATCATGGATTGATTGAGACAGTATATGTTCTATAGGTGCTCTTTTTAATCCACATTGGTGTACTCCATGGGCAATAAATCTATTAAACATATAATAGAATTGGTCTGGCAGTTCATCCTTTGTTTTAATCTTATTGTCTCTTGGTCCAGCCGGATTTCTTTTCTTCTGTGTGATATGCAGGAACAGCACTTGCATTTCTTTTTTCCACACCTCATACTCCTGGAGTAAGTACTCTCATTGGGGGGGTTTCCTATTGTTTTGTTATTCTTCTTTTTTCCTGGGCAGGATGGGAATCGAATATTTTGTATTGTTTTGTTCCTTCTAATATATATATTCAGGTTTTCATCCATTAATTTTTCTAGGAATGGGTCATTTCTCAGAATCGTCCAGTTCTTCTTTAGAATTCCTCTTATATTTGCATGCTGACTGCTAGATTTTGATATAAATGCTATTTTACTTTTATCCTTCTTCTGATTGTGTATCTTATCTTAGATTTTTCCTATTTTATTAGTATTTTTATCTTCTTTTATTAGTCTTCCAATTAGAATAAGGAATCACTTCTCTCCTGTGTGAATTCTCTGATGTGTAACAAGGTGTGTTTTTTGTTTAAAACATTTCCCACATGCAGTACAAGTAAAAGGCTTCTCTCCTGTGTGACTTCTCTGATGTGTAACAAGATGTGCTTTCTGGATAAAACATTTTCCACATTCTGAACAAGAAAATGGCTTCTCCCCTGTGTGACTTCTCTGGTGTCTAAATAGAGTTTTTTTCCATGTAAAACATTTCCCACATTCTGAACAAGTAAAGAGCTTCTCTCCTGTGTGAATTCTCTGATGCGTAACAAGGGATGATTTCACTGTAAAACATTTCCCACATTCTGAACAAGTAAAGACCTCTCCTGTGTGAATTCTCTGATGTGTAACAAGATGTGCTTTCTGGATAAAACATTTTCCACATTCAGAACAAGAAAATGGCTTCTCCCCTGTGTGAATTCTCTGATGTGCAGCAAGATGTGTTTTCTGGGCAAAACATCTCCCACATTTTGAACAAGTGAGGAGCTTCTCTCCTGTGTGAATTCTCTGATGCATAACAAAAGATGATTTCACTGTAAAACATTTCCCACATTCTGAACAAGTGAAGACCTCTCCTGTGTGAGTTCTCTGATGCGTAACAAGAGATGATTTCACTGTAAAACATTTCCCACATTCTGAACAAGTAAAGAGCTTGACTCCTGTGTGAATTCTCTGATGTGTAACAAGAAGTGCTTTCTGGGTAAAACATTTTTCACATTCTGAACAAGAAAATGGTTTCTCTCCTGTGTGACTTCTCTGATGCGTGACTAGATGTGCTTTCTGGGTAAAACATTTTCCACATTCTGAACAAGTAAAGAGCTTCGCTCCTGTGTGAATTCTCTGATGTGTAACAAGAAGTGCTTTCTGGGTAAAACATTTTTCACATTCTGAACAAGAAAATGGTTTCTCTCCTGTGTGACTTCTCTGATGTCTAAATAGAGTTTTTTTCCATGTAAAACATTTCCCACATTCTGAACAAGAAAATGGTTTCTCTCCTGTGTGAATTGTCTGATGTCTAACAAGAATTGCTTTCTGGGTAAAACATTTTTTACATTCTGAACAAGAAAATGGCTTTTCTCCTGTGTGAATTCTCTGATGTCTAACAAGAATTGCTTTCTGGGTAAAACATTTTTTACATTCTGAACAAGAAAATGGCTTCTCCCCTGTGTGACTTCTCTTATGTTTAACAAGAGATGATTTCATTTTAAAACATTTCCCGCATTCTGAACATGCAAATGGCTTCTCTCCTGTGTGACTTCTCTTATGTTTAACAAGAGATGATTTCATTGTAAAACATTTCCCACATTCAGAACACGAAAATGGCTTCTCCCCTGTGTGAGTTCTCTGATGTGAAACAAGATGTGTTTTCCGGGTAAAACATTTCCCGCATTCTAAGCAGGAAAATGTCTTCTCCCCTGTGTGAATTTTCTGATGTTTAAGAAGATATGATTTCACTGAAAAAGATTTCCCACATTCAGTACAAGTAAAGGGCTTCTCCCCCGTGTGACTTCTCTGATGTGTGGCAAGATTTGATTTTGTTGTAAAACATTTCCCACATTCTGAACATAAAAATGGCTTCTCTCCTGTGTGACTCCTTGTATGTGTAATAAGATATGATTTTGCTGTAAAACATTTCCCACATTCTGAACATGAATATGGCTTCTTCATTGTGTGAGCTCCTCGATATTTTCCCTTTCTGTGACTTTTATTCTGCTTATCAGTCTGTGATGAATCAGAAGTTGAGACCTGTACCAGAGGATCAGATGATTGATCTTTGCTGTGAAGGGCTGAGGGGATATCTGGGATAACGGCAGGCTCTTCATATGTGTCTTGTGTGATACCACAATCTTCTGCTTTACAATCTGCAGATATTAGACATCCCTCTGAGCTCCTGGTACCGTCATCTGCCAAGAATAAAACTAATTTTACTATTTTTTGAATAATCTGAATCTTAAAAAGATATATATTGGTATTTTATAACATTACAAAATACATATTTTCAAACAAATTACAAGCCTTGTAGCAAAATGTAATTATTAACAAGAACAATGGTAACAAAACAGATCACAATCAGTCGTTGCTGATGTTAGGCCACCAGCAGTAGTGTGGCTCTAATGTAGGCAGACCACTTGACTGGCACTCAAGGCCAAATGGGCAGGCCCCCTGTTCCATGGCTGACTCATCAGGTCCTCTTTAAAAGTCTGTGCAAGATACACAAGTCTCTTTGTCCCTAATAGTCCGGCCCATCTGTATGCTGTTCTTCTCGGTGTAAAGGTTAACTTCCACCTCTATCTGGTAGTACTTTACAGAGAGTAGGATAGAGGGAAGGAATCAGCTTCTGCACTGATAAAAGCATAATTTGGACCAGGAAGGCTATGAGTGACAAAGAGATTTGTTTGGCTTGTGAAGACTTTCGATGAAGGGACATACACAGAGTGGGCACTATAAGTTTCAGGGGTTAGAGTAAACACTGTATGCTTTAAAGGCCACAGAGTGGGCACTGTAACTTTAATAGGCCACATAGGGGGAAATGTTACTTTATAGGGCCACAGAGGATATTGAGCTTCTTGGCAGGATAGGAGTGTGGAAAGAGACAAGTAATGAATGGAAGAAGTCATCATTGCGGTCTGCACCCAGATGAAGATGGGGAGCACCAATCAGAGAATATGCAACCTGTAATCACGAGAGGTAAGTATACAGTGATAGTGATTACAGTGCAGAGCTGGTATGGGACCATAATATGGTGACTGCATTACTTCAGATATACTGGAGCTGAGCCATTGTATTTAAGAATGTTATAGATATGATGTCACTAATATTTTTTTTCCCTAGAAATTTTATTGAACAGGAAAGGATTGTTACAATTAAAAAATAATGATACATGAAGTCTCATCAAAGATAATTGCAGCTGATAAACAACTATACATCTAAGAACTCAATTTCTTCTTCATTTTTAAATAGATAAAAACATAATAAACATACCAGGATAACAGATGGCTTACAAATCTGGACCCCCTCCAGTAAGGTTCTATCTAAAAACTCAATGAGCTTATGTAATGTTAACACACGGTAGAAGACTAGAGTTATGACTTTAGCCACTACCCCCAATTAACAGTATATTTTGCTTAGTTCCCACGCATCCTTGCTAATGTACCCTCCAACCTGCATAGGTAACAAAGTATGTAAAGCCGAAAAAAGACCTATGTCCATCCAGTTCAGCCTATTCACCCCCAATGTTGATACAGAGGAAGGGAAAAAAAAACACAATGAGGTAGAAGCCAATTTTCCCCATTTAAGGTAAAAAAAATTCCTTCCTGACTCCAGTCGAGCAATCTGAACAATCCCTGGACCACCGACGCTTCTGAAGTTAATAGTCATTATAATATAATATTATTCAGAAGAGACAAAGAGAATGAAATGGTTTCAGGATCTGCAGGACTATGAAGAAGGAACGGTCTTTAGTTGGCAATCACGCAGAACGCATAATGGCCGCAATCAGGGAACTAACAGCAATCGAGGGAGGTCGAAATCAAGAAGATAAAGAAACTATAGAAGGACTAATCGCTCACCGAATCGATCTTATTGTACTGATGATTCTTTTCGAGAACCATCTTCTTCTAAACAACCTTTTTTAGGACGGATGACATCCAACAAACGGAAAAAGAAAGACGACTTCGAAACCGCCAGCGACGAGGAGGCATTAACCCCTTAACGACGGCCCCATCGGGAAACTACGTCCTCAGAAAGTGGGCCTAAATCCTAGAGGACGTAGTTTTATGCATCCTCTTTGGATTGATGCCCACTGGCCTGAGGACGTGACAGCTCCATGCTCTCGGTGCCCGCAGGTAGCCGACAGCATGGAGCTGTCATCCCAGGATGCGGGCAGTCCCCCCCGGCATTGCGATCGGCGCTATAAAATGAATAGCGCCGATCGCAAAAAAGTAAATAAAACGGTGTAAAAAAGTAGTAATTCAGCTGCTATGATGGATCGGATCCATCACGGCAGCTGAAAATACTCACACGGCTTGTCGGCGGTGTCCCCCGGAGATCTGGTCCTCCCGGACCCGCCGGCGGCCTTCTGCGCATGCGCGCCTGACGATGACGTCACGCGCACGCGCAGAAGCCCGGGTGTCCCCGGCAAATTTAAAATCTCCTGGCTCCCGGCTCCTGAAGGTAGCCGGGAACCAGGAGGTGTTACCGGGGACCACTGCGAGCGGTCCCCGGGCCCGCGATCACCGCTATCCATTGCGATAGCGGTGATCGCGAAAAAGTTTAAAAAGTAAAACAAAAGTAAAGTTTCACCTCCCCTCATGGATCGGATCCATGAGGGGAGGTGAAGATACTCACCCCCGGTCCTCTGCGATGTCCCGATGTCCCGGGACCCGAAATCCCCGTCTGCGCATGCGCGCCCGATGATTGACATCGGGCGCGTGCACAGAGGGGCTCGAGCCCCGGGAAATTCAAAATTGCTCTGCTCCTGGCTGCCATGTGTAGCCAAGAGCAGAGGGATGTCACCAGGGACATGATCACTGTCATCCAATGGATGACAGTGATCATGTAAAGTAAAAAAAAAAGTGCAAAAAGTAAAAAAAAAAAAAATAAAAAAAGGGGTAAAAGGTAAAAAAAAAAAAGTGCAAAAAGTAAAAAAAAAGTTTTAAAAAGTTAAAAAAAGCTTGCGTTTCATCTCCCCCCACGGATCATATCCGTGAGGGAGGATGAAATGACGTACCTAAGGCCTGCGGATTTATCCGCGGACCTCACCCCAGCTTCTGCGCACGCGCCCGTCGCCAATGTGGCAGGCGCATGCGCAAAAGCCGTGGTTTTTTAAAATCTCCCTGCTCCTGGCTACAAAACTTAGCCGAGAGCCTGGAGATTTCACGGAGGGCCGCGGTGAGCGGTTCCTGATCACGTGTTCGCCGTTATCCAAAGAATAATGGCGATCACGTAAAAGTTAAAAAAAGGGGAAGGTTCATCTCCCCTCACCGATGCGATCGGTGAGAGGAGATAAAATTTTTTACCGGAGGCCTCCATATTTGCACCCCGACGCAATCTTCTTCCGTGAACTTTCCCGTATTCTGCGCATGCGACCGCTGGCAAAACACCGGACACATGTGCAGGAGTCGGGGAGCACAGGAAACTTAATATCTCCTTGCTCTCGGCGACCAACGGTCACCGAGAGACTGGAGCAGTGACGGGTGGCCTCGTTGAGCGGTCCCCGGTCACGTGAAAAAATGGTAGCGATCTACCTTTGGCCGGTCTCACATGACCGGATAGGAATTACGGATTCCGCATGCGTCTGATCCGCGGTAATACGCAGATCAATCGCATTGGATTACACAATTCCGCTCACATTAGTGGGTTGGAATTGCGTAATCCACTCGCAGAAAAGAGAACGCAGCAGGTTCTATTTTACCGCGGATATCCGCAACATAGAGCCCATTGTGCTCCATGGTCGCGGATATACCCGCAGCCCATACGCAACTACGTTGTATACGGACTGCGGGTACCCGCGTCATCGCTAAGCGACGGTGCGGGAAATACAAACAACAAAAAAAAAGTGTACTGCACATGACCGCCCGTGTAAGTACGCAGTTATGCGCAGTACATTACGCGGCCGTACGCAGGGTCACAGCCGGGCTCACAGCTGGGATCCACCTACGGCTGCGTGAGCCTGGCGTTATTCAGACCGCTACCTGTAATACGCAATTTACAAGAAGCCCCGGGAACGCTCGCCTTCCTGCAGTTCCAGGAGCAGCTTGTTGAGCGTCTTCTGTGTGAGACCGCCGCACCTCATCAAGCTTACAAAGGCTCACAGAGCGCCACTTTTTACACCCCATCCCCGCCACTGAGGTCAAAAAATGACTCCCAAAAAGCATGAGAGGAGGGGGGGATACCCGGTTTTATTGCCCCATGTGCCCATCCCAACCAGCCTCCATAATTACCCGTCTTTGGAAATACTACACAGTTCACATTATTACTTTTATCTAAGATTTGGGGAACGCCGAAAAGGGCGTGGAGGGGGGGGGGGATTTTAGGGAGTCAATTTTTATTCCGTACAAATGAGCAATGGGGCCTGGAATTTATTCAGTTATGCCCTGCAATCCAACCGGTGTTCCCTCCATTACAGGCCTTGCCATGTTTCCTGTAAGTAGATTAGGGCCACAATGGGTATGTTTTTGAACACGGGACAAACGGGGGTATCCATTTTGGGGTGAACGTCTTCATTCCTATGTAAACTGTACAAAAAAAAAAGTTTTTAAATTGACAAAATTGCCAAAAAAATGAAAATTGTAATTTTTTTCTTCTGCTTTGCTGAAATTTATTCAAATACTGTGTGGTCAAAATACGCAGTACACCCCTAAATGAATTCGTTAAGGGGTCTAGTTTTTAAAATGGGGATATTTGTGGGGGTCTTTATAGTTTTGGACGCTCAATGACTCTATAAGTGGGCAATAGGGCCTGGAATTTATTCCGTTGTACCCTAAAATCCAACGGGTGCTCCTTCCATTATAGGCCTAGCCATGCGTCCTTTAAGTAGATTAGGGCCACAAGGGGTATGGTTCTGAACACGGGACAAACAGGGGTATCCATTTTGGGGTGAAAGTCTTCATCCCTATGTGTGCTGTACAAAAAAAACAGTTTTTAAATTGATACAACTGCCAAAAAAATGAAAATTGTAATTTTTTTCCTACTGCTTTGCTTAGATTTATTCAAAAATTGTAGGGTAAAAATACACAGTACACCCCTAGGTAAATTCGTTAGGGGGTCTAGTTTTCAAAATGGGATCATTTGTGGGGGTTCTCTGTCGTTTTGGCCGCTCAAGGGCTCTACAAGTGTGCAATGGGGTCTAAATCACCTTCATGCTAAATTTCTGTTCTGAAAGCCACCGACTACTCCTTTCATTTTGGGCCCCGTTGTGCATCCAGACAAAAGATTAGGGCCACAATGGGTATGTCTCTGAACACGGGACAAACAGGGGTATCCACTTTGGGGTGCAAGTCTTCATTCATGTGTGTGCTGTACCAAAAAAGCAGTTTTTAAAACGACAGAATTGCCAAAAAAACGAAAATCACAATTTTTTCCTTTTGCTTTGCTTCAATTCATTCAAAAACTGTGGGCTCAAAATGGGCAGTACACCCCTAGATAAATTCATTAAGGGGTCTAGTTTTCAAAATGGGGTCATTTGTGAGGGTTCTCTTTGATTTTGGCCGCTCAAGAGCTCTACAAAAGTGCTATGGGCCTAAAACTCCTTCAAGGAAAATCTATGTTCTTAAAGCCACCGACTACTCCTTTCGTTTTGGGCCCCATTGTGCATCCAGACATAAGATTAGGGCCACAATGGGTATGTCTCTGAACACGGGAGAAACAGGGGTATCCATTTTGGGATGAAAGGCTTCATTCATGCGTGTGCTGTACAAAAAAAGCTGTTTTTAAAATGACAGAATTGACAAAAAAATGAAAATCACAATTTTTTCCTTTTGCTTGGCTTGAATTCATTCAAAAACTGTGGGGTCAAAATGGTCAGTACACCCCTAGATAAATTCGTTAAGGGGTCTAGTTTTCAAAATGGGGTCACTTGTGGGGGTTCTCTTTGGTTTTGGCCACTCAAGAGCTCTACAAAAGTGCTATGGGGCCTAAAACGCCTTCAAGCAAAATTTATGTTCTGAAAGACACCGACTACTCCTTTCATTTTGACTCCCGTTATGCATCCAGACATAAGATTAGGGCCATAATGGGTATGTTTCTGAACACGGGAGAAACGGGGGTATCCATTTTGGTGCGTAAATCCTCATTTTCATGGGCTCTATAGGAAAAAAATATGTCTTTAAAATGACATATTTGCAAAAATATGAAATTTTATTTTTTGGCCCCTAAATTGAACTAATTCCTGAAAAGAACTGGTGGGGTCAAAATACTCATGACACCCCTCAGTGAATACACTAAGGGGTGTAGTTTTTAAAATGGGGTCATTTGTGGGTGTATCTATTATTCTGACACTTATGAGCCTCTGCAAACTTGGCTTGGTGCAGGAAAACAAAGTGCTCCTCAAAATGCTGAAAAGTAATGTTAAATTTGTACGTCCTCTAAATGGTTAAAAAAAACACAAAAGTTTTTCAAGTGTGCATTCAGAATAAAGTAAACAGATGGAAATACATATCTTATCAAAAATTTGTACAGTATGTTTGGACATATTTGAGATATTACGGTTGAAAATGTGAAAAAATGACAATTTTTTCAAAATTTTTCCAATATTGGTACTTTTAATAAATATACACAAATTATATCGGTCTCTTTTTACAATCTAAATGAAGTACAACATGTGGCAAAAAAACAATGTCAGAATCACTGGGATATGTAAAGCCTTTACGGAGTTATGCCACGTTGAACGACGCATGTCAGATTTCCAAAATTTGGCTCCGTCACTAAGGCGCAAACAGGCTTCGTCACTAAGGGGTTAAGCACTGGAGGTCCAATAAAAGAAATCACGCAAGTCAAGACAAGGTCATCGACCCAGCAACCACCGGTGAGGCGGATGATACAGAAATAACTCTAGTGGTAAATATATCATCCAGAACCCTTTCCACTTTTGAGACTGAGGTACTTGCTAAGGGCCTATCTTTTTGCCCTAAAACTAGACATATTGACTGGTTCCAATTAGATTTGGACCTTAAGCGATTTTTCCGCAACTTACGATTGAAAAACACCTTCTCTAGTGGCTCTGGTGGCGTTGTTGCGCAGTCACACCCCCATGGGGTTTTTTCCCTGGCTGGGGTTGGACTGCGCAACAAGAGTCACTATCAGCCACCTTGCTCCAATCCTTGCCTTGAAGCATATGTCTCATTTGTTCAGAAGGATGTTGCTGGGTTGAGATGTCAGACAACTGGTAATACGTTTGGCAGGAAGAACATGAGTAAACAAGAGTTTGAAGCTCTTAAATCCCTTACCAACGACAAATCTATCATTATAAAAGCAGCTGATAAGGGCGGTGCAACCGTAGTGATGGACATGGTACAATACCTCAATGAAATCTTGAAACAGCTTAGCAATAGGGAAGTTTATGAGGTGTTAAAGGTTGATCCAACCTCAAGGCTTCAGATCCAACTTAGAATCCTTTTGAATGATGCTGTTATGGATGATGTAATCGATTCTGATTTACAGCGATTCATTGACGTTCTACATCCTAAGTCTCCAACCCTCTATATATTGCCCAAAATACATAAAAGATCTTAATCCACCAGGGAGACCAATAGTCTCTAGTTGTGAATCTATCTTCAGTAATGCTGCTAAATTTCTCGATAGAGTATTACAGCCATTTTCTATCAGTGCTGATTCTTATGTACGTGTCACAAGTGACTTCTTGCTTAAAATTTGTGACGTTGAGGTCAATGTTGACACAATATTGGCCTCATTCGATGTGACTTCTCTCTACACCTCCATTGAACATCGGTTGGGTCTTGACTCTGTTGAAATCTATGTGAGAGACTCTGGACTCTCGGGCGGTTGCATTGGCTTTGTCCTGTCGCTGCTCGAGTTTATACTCGCGAAGAATTTCATCTTCGCGGGTGTTTACTACGGGCAGCGACAGGGCACAGCCATGGGTTCTAACGTCGCCCCAGCGTACGCAAATCTATTCATGCGTCGTTTTGAGGAACTACATGTGCACACTTCCCAATACTGGCCTTATGTAAGGCTATGGCTAAGATATATACATGATATCTTCCTGATTTAGGATAGTGATGCCACACGGCTAAATGAGTTCCAGGGATTTTTGAATTCAGTATACCCGAAATTGCAGTTCACCTTGGTCTCGTCTACAGAAAAAATACAATTTCTTGATGTATTGGTTTACAAGGATAATAATAAACTGTCAACTGATTTGTTTACCAAAAAACGGATAGGAACAGCATTCTATTGTACAATAGTTTTCATCCCCCCAAAATGTTGGAGTCCCTACCTCTGAGCCAGATGCTACGGGTACGTAGAGTGACGGACGAGATGCATGTCAACAGGAGACTCGATGAGATGAGTCATAAATTTAAGATGAGGGGTTATCCCATTACTTTGGTTGACGACACTTGAGGGAGAGTACAAGAAGTGGAACGTGATAGTTTGCTGTTACCTAAAACCAAAAGCTGCACTAATCAAATCCCTTTCGTTTCCACTTATGGGATTATGAGTAGAAAAATCTCTGGGATTATTAATAAGCATTGGCCCTTACTAACTAACGGTTGTAGTAATATCAGCGAATTCAAAGATCAACCATTTATGGCGTACAGGCGGGCTCCCAACCTAAGGGATAAACTCGTTAAACCGCTATTTTGTCCAGAATTGACGTCCTCGCAGAGGGTCCTAGCCCCACTCAAAAAAGGAAACTACCCCTGCTACAATTGTTCATGCTGTAGCAATATGATTCGGGGCTCTAGCTTTTGTCATCCATACACAGGTCATAGGTTCAAGATTAAAGAGAGCTTTTCATGTACTACTACTTTTGCCGTATATTTAATCACCTGTCCCTGCGGCTTAGGTTATGTTGGGGAAACCACTCTAGAGGTGAGAACTCGAATCATTAACCATAAGAGTACGATTCGCAACCAGTACATTGAACTTCCAGTTCCAAAACATTTTGTGGAAAAAAGGCATACCATCAGCCAATTGCGTTTCCAGGTGATTGACCATGTCCCACCTCCCGTAAGGGGAGGTGACCGTCAATTACTTCTAAAAAAGAAGGAATTAAAATGGATACACGATCTGGACACATTGGCCCCTAAAGGCTTAAATGCAGAATATCATTTTATGCCATTTATTTAGGTTATGTCTCTTCTCGACTGCTTAGGTGTAATCCATTATGTTGTTGGAATTCATGACCTGCATATTTAATGCATTTTTAACACTTTTTTTCTCTTTTCCTCTTTATAGGTGATGCATGATCTCCATGCCATCCCACTGCCCACTATGCACCAACTTCTTTCCACTTTTTGAGTCTTTGTTTTTTTGAACCCCCTCTTTTTTGAAGTAATAAGGAGGTCCGCACTTTGGTTCGTCTCCCCCTTTTGTCTTTTTTCTTTGTTTCTGCCCCTATGGGCTAGTTTTTCTTCCCTTTTCCCCCTTCCCCCCTCCCCCCTTTTTTTTCTGATTTTCTTTTTTCTTTTTGTTTTACTTTTTTGTTTTTATTATTTTTCCTATTTTTATTTTATTTTTCCTTCCCTTTTACTTTTAATTTTTATTTATTTTTTTATATTTTATCTATTTATTTTTTTCATTTTTTATTATTTTTTCCCTTTTTATTTTTTCATTTTTTATTTTTGTCATCATGATTTTTTATTTTTATTGATCATTCTTTATTTTCCCTTTTTTTCTTTTCTTTCTCTGCTTTTTTTTTCTTCTTTTCTTTGGGTTTCCCTTCATAGGGTTATTTTTATACATACTTATATGCATTTATGATTATAATGGGTCTATATATTTTTTTTTTTGACTGAGTAAATGATTGTTTTTTTCTTGCACTTGTTTTTTTTTTTTTATTTCTTTTGCTTATTATCATGTCTTTGCGAGTATTAATAAAATTATTTTTGACATCATTTGGGTATTTATGCTTAATCATTAATGACTCTGAGCCTACATCTATATATTACAAGCCGCATATGTTACAAAGCCATTAATGAAAGGTATCCATTAATAGTCCTATATTGGCTTACATAAATGCATAAGATGCTTTGCACATGCGCATTGCTTGAGACAATGCCTATGAAGGAAAGGGCTATTTAATAAGCTCAGTGGTTGTGCACAGTGGGTATCCGGAACATGGATGTGATGTTCTGTTTCACCAGGTTACGGTATGTACTAAATTTTCTTTTGTTTTAATATTTGGTCAACTACTTTTATCTTCTTTGTATTGATGTATTGCTATGTCTGGTATTGTCTTCATAGGCTTGAAAAAGACCTTGAGTAAGGTCGAAACGTTGCCTTTTTATAACATTGAAACAATAAAATATGTTCCTTTAAGCTAAGAGTTTTTGCACCCAGTTTATGCTGCCACCTCTCTGCTTTCTACTTTGGTCTTTTAAAGGGTCTTTTGTCCATGGCCCTGAGGCTGGCTTTGCATTATAACACTACAATTTTTTGTCTATCATATTAATCTCCTCCCCAGTAATATATCACTTGGGGATAAAGTGAGTGCTGTTGGATATTTTCCTTTTTTTGGACGCTTCTGAAGTTAATAGTCATTATAATATATAATATTTTATCACTCAAGAAAGGCATCCAGGCCCCTCTTGAACTCTCTTATCAAATTTGCCATCACCACGTCCTCAGGCAGAAAGTTTTATAGTCTGACCGCTCTTAAAGGGGTTGTCCCGCGGCAGCAAGTGGGTCTATACACTTCTGTATGGCCATATTAATGCACTTTGTAATGTACATTGTGCATTAATTATGAGCCATACAGAAGTTATAAGAAGTTTTTCACTTACCTGCTCCGTTGCTAGCGTCCTCGTTTCCATGGAGCCGACTAATTTTCGCCGTCTAATGGCCAAATTAGCCGCGCTTGCACAGTCCGGGTCTTCTTCTTTTCTCAATGGGGCCGCTCGTGCAGGATGCCGGCTCCGTGTAGCTCCGCCCCGTCACGTGCCGATTCCAGCCAATCAGGAGGCTGGAATCGGCAATGGACCGCACAGAAGCCCTGCGGTCCACCGAGGGAGAAGATCCCGGCGGCCATCTTCAACCGGTAAGTAAGAAGTCACCGTAACACGGGGATTCAGGTAAGCGCTGTGCGTTTTTTTTTTTAAGTCCCTGCATCGGGGTTGTCTCGCGCCGAACGGGGGGGGTTTGAAAAAAAAAAAACCCGTTTCGGCGCGGGACAACCCCTTTAAAGCAAAGAAGCCCCTTCTATGTTGGCTTAGAAACCTTCTTTCCTCTAGATCAGTGTTTCTCAACTCCAGTCCTCAGGGACCCCCAACAGGTCATGTTTTCAGGATTTCCTCAGTGTTGCACAGGTGATGTAATTATTGTCAGTGCCTAAGACTTTGCCACAGGTGTTCTTACTATAGGATATCCTGAAAACATGACCTGTTGGTGGTCCCTGAGGACTGGAGTTGAGAAACACTGCTCTAGATGCAGAGGATACTCCCTTATTATGGTCACAGTCCTGGATACAAATAGATCATGGGAGAAATGTCTGTATTATCCCCGATATATTTATAAATAGTGTGAGAAGGTGACCGGAAAAGTGCTGGAGGGCAGATATATTTCGCCCAGGATGCTCTCCTATGAGGCTTTGGGGAGCGCTTGGGCAGATACGTGCCACCGAGCAGCCTGGGCTCGGTGGAGGAAGCCGGCAGTATAGTGTTAGTAGCATTAAGCCACTAACACGTTGCAGTGTGTAAGTGGCTCCAAGCCACATAATCCGGGCCGGCTTTTCCTGGAGTGATCAAAGTGAAGGGTGTGATGGTCACTCCCACGTACCAGGTGAGGCTGGTACCAGGCCTTATAAAGCCTGGGCCTACAGGGCCAGGGAGAGAGCTGAGACCTCTGCAGGTCTGAGAGTCCTGGCTGGCTGTGTGCAGGAGCCATTTTTGTTACCAGTGTGTAGACAGGGACGCTCCATGTATAGTAAGTGCTCAGACGAGCAGGATTTACTTTATGTTTGCCTGATGTTAAGGCCTCTATTTTGCTTTGTTTGCTTGGAAATAAACCCAGGCAAAGCCTGGACTAAAGACTTTATCGCAAGTGTCACTGTCTCTGACTGCTTATGCCCAGGTTGCTACCGATCCTAAACGCTAATCCCTCACATATGGTGTTTGGATGCGGGCAGCGGTCTTAAAGAGACATACACCAATTAATGGACATTTTGCTGCAGCAGCTGGACAACCGTTGCTAAGGGCAACCGCCCAAGAGAGATTGACTGGAGAGTGCTGTAACCCCCCATGTCCTGGGTGAAAGCTGCAACGGCACAGCCATCAGATACAGCCAAGATGGAGGATCTGATGAAACAGCTGACGCTAATGATGGCGACCCAGCAAAAGGTCCATGAGGAGGCCATGAGAGCTCAGGCCGAGACTAATGCTCTACTGGTGGAAGCCAATCGTTTAGCCTTGCAGGAGCAACAGCGGGTTAACCAACAGCTGCAAGAGCAACTCCTGGCGGTGGCGCAAAGTGTGAAGAGATCGGCTGGTTCGCTCCCCACCACCCGTACCGCGGTACAGGCGGCCTTACAGAAGATGGCGGCCACCGATGACATTGAGGCCTATCTCGCGGTCTTTGAGAGAGTGGCCGAGAGGGAGAACTTACCGGCGCCTCAGTGGGCGGAGGTAGTAGCGCCTTTCCTGACGGGGGAACCCCAAAAAGCCTATTTTGACCTCGGTGAGCAGGATGCCAAGGACTATGCTAAACTCAAGGGTGAGATCCTGGCACGCTTGGGCGTGAATACCCATGTGCGGGCCCGACGGGTGCACAACTGGACTTTTGCTGACCACCTGCCAGCCCGCTCCCAGATGTACGACCTGTTTCACCTGGTGAGAAAGTGGCTGCAACCGGGGGAGTCGACCCCAGCGGAGATTGTGCAAAAAGTTGTTCTGGACAAATTCATCTGCTCGTTGCCCCCCACAATCCAGCGCTGGGTGGGACAAGGGGGTCCCCAGGACGTAGACCAACTCGTGAGCCTCGTCGAGAGATATAAAGCCACGGAGGACTTACTGCAAGCCGTGCCTCCTCGACGTTCCAACCCCGGGAACAGCAAGTCGGCCGGAGCACCTGGTAAGACTGTTCCGTATGTAAGGGGTGTCAAAAGTGTCCCAAAGGGAGGCGGCTCAGAGGGGGATCGTTTGGGACAGAAGAGGAGTCCCAACGGGGCAGTCCGGTCCCGGGTAGAACCCAAGGGGACCGGGGCCCGATACTGTGTTGGCGCTGTCGTGAGCCCGGGCATATTGCCGCCAACTGTCCACTTACCGTGGAACCAATGGACTGTGACTCTGCCCGGCGGAGGTCGATGTTCGCACGGCCAGTATGTTCTGCAGAGACTGCGTCAGAGACTGATCGACCATTATGTCACATAAAGGTGAATGACTTTGCGGTGACAGGTCTACTGGACTCAGGGAGCTTGGTTACGCTGGTGCATTCCAGCTTGGTCGATCCCACAACCATCACCGGCCGTCGCATGGGGGTGGTGTGTGTGCATGGGGACACCAAGGAGTATCCTATTGCCCTTGTAAGACTTGAGACTTCGTGTGGACTTGCCACCCATGAGGTGGGCGTCGTAAAATCCTTAATGCACACCGTGATCCTCGGGAGAGACTTTCCCCTATTTTGGGACTTGTGGCGACACCGAGGGTCGTCTGCAAATAAGGTTCATGATAATGCAAATGTGTATGATGTGTGTCCAGAACCGTTTGACCCTGAGGGTACGGTTCCGGCAGTAGGGGTGACCCAAGAGGATGGGGATAACTTTCCCTTAACAGTACTGGCGGGTGAGACGGAGGTACAGGATGAAGTGGTTGCTATGCCTGACTTAGAGGTCTCACGTGCCAATTTCGGAACTGAGCAGCTCCGAGACCCCACCTTAGTAAAAGCCAGGGAAAATGTTAAAGTGATAAATGGGGAGCCTCAATTCCCAGGGGCTGATACTGTGTTTCCACACCTGGCAGTCAACCAAGAATTGTTGTATCAGGTTGACAAGGTCTGTGGGGAGGTTGTGGAACAGCTGGTGGTACCTCAGTCCTATCGTAGGATGGTCTTAGACCTGGCGCACAAGCATGTGCTGGGAGGTCATCTCGGGAGCGAAAAGACTAAGGAACGCATCCTTCAGCGTTTTTTCTGGCCTGGGGTACATGGTGATGTAAAACGTTACTGTGAGTCGTGCCCGGAGTGTCAAATAACAGCTCCTATGCCCCATTACCGGAACCCCTTAGTGCCCTTGCCCATCATAGAGGTGCCGTTCGAGCGGATCGCTATGGACCTAGTTGGGCCCTTGGTAAAGTCTGCCCGGGGTTACCAACATATATTGGTGGTTGTAGACTATGCCACCCGTTACCCCGAAGCCGTTCCTTTACGCAATACGTCATCCAAGGGTATTGCAAAGGAACTACTTCACATGTTCTCCCGCACGGGCATACCAAAAGAGATCCTGACGGACCAAGGAACCCCCTTTATGTCAAAGGTCATGAAGGAATTGTGTAAGCTGCTGAATATTAAGCACTTACGGACGTCTGTGTACCACCCACAGACGGATGGTCTGGTTGAGAGGTTTAATAAGACCCTAAAAAGCATGCTAAAAAGGGTAGTCAATAAGGATGGGAAGGACTGGGACTGTCTGCTGCCATATTTAATGTTCTCAATCCGTGAAGTCCCACAATCCTCCACTGGGTTCTCTCCCTTTGAATTAGTTTATGGTAGACATCCCCGAGGGCTCCTTGATGTAGCTAAGGAGACCTGGGAGCACGAGTCCACCCCCTACAGGAGTGTTATTGAACACATCTCCCTCATGCAAGATCGAATTGCGGCGGTCATGCCCATTGTTAGAGAACATTTACAGCAGGCTCAAGAAGCCCAAAGCCGGGTATATAACCGGTCCGCCAAGGTGAGAACCTTCAACCCTGGGGATCGGGTACTAGTGTTGGTGCCCACCCTAGAAAGTAAATTCCTAGCAAAATGGCAAGGGCCCTATGAAATAATTGAGAAAGTCGGAGAGGTAAATTATAAGGTATACCAGCCAGGTAGGCGGAAACCAGAACAGTTGTACCATGTAAACCTAATTAAGCCATGGAAGGACAGAGAAGCCCTGACTGCAGTGAGCACCCCCCATGGTGAGGCCCCAAAGGTGTGTGTATCAGGGTCCCTGTCCAAGTCCCAACAGCAAGAGTCTAGGGAATTTATACGACGTAATGCGGATGTGTTCTCCTATATACCAAGGCGTACTGGTGTCATAAAACACGACATTATAACTGAACCAGGGGTAAAGGTTCAGTTGAAACCGTACAGGGTTCCAGAAGCCCGCAGACGAGCCATCTCAGAGGAGGTCAAGAAAATGCTAGACCTCGGAGTAATTGAGGAGTCGAAAAGCAAATGGTCCAGCCCTATCGTGCTGATACCAAAACCTGATGGCTCTCTGCGCTTCTGTAACGACTTCCGGAAGCTAAATGACGTGTCAAAATTTGACGCATACCCAATGCCGAGAGTGGCAAGTTAATTGAGAGACTGGGTCATGCCAGGTACTTTTCCACTCTCGACCTTACTAAAGGCTACTGGCAGGTTCCCCTTACAGAGAGCGCGAAAGAAAAGACTGCGTTTGCCACACCAGAAGGGTTGTTTCAGTACATCTGCCTACCCTTCGGTTTGCATGGAGCCCCAGCAACCTTCCAAAGATTGATGGATATCATACTCAAACCCCATCATCAATATGCGTCAGCATATTTAGATGATATCATCATCTTTAGCGAAGACTGGGACAGCAATCTACCCAAGGTACAGGCAGTACTAAACTCCCTTAGAAAAAGCAAGGCTCACAGCAAACCCAAAGAAGTGCGCCCTGGGTCTTGAAGAAGCACAATACCTGGGATATATAATAGGTAGGGGTATTATAAAACCCCAGGTCAATAAAGTTGAAGCCGTTCAGGACTGGCCACAACCCACAACTAAAAAGCAGGTGAGAGCCTTTTTAGGCATTGTAGGGTACTATAGGCGGTTCGTGCAAAACTTTGCTAGCATAGCAGCGCCCCTAACAGACTTGACCAAGAACAGTAAGTCAGTCATGGTCAAGTGGAACCCTGATGCAGAAAAGGCGTTCCAAGAGTTAAAACGGGCACTCTGTAGACGTCCAGTATTGGTCACACCCAATTTTAAAAAGGAATTTATTGTCCAAACAGACGCGTCCGACGTGGGACTGGGAGCAGTTCTGTCCCAAGAAGTAGAGGGAGAGGAACATCCCGTGATTTATCTGAGCAGGAAGCTCACGCCACCAGAGAGAAATTACAGTATAGTTGAGCGGGAGTGCCTAGCCATCAAGTGGGCCCTTGAATCCCTAAAATACTACCTTCTAGGTCGGCACTTCAGGCTGATCACAGACCACTTTCCCTTAACCTGGATGTCACAGGCAAAAGAAAGAAACTCCAGAGTCACTAGGTGGTTCCTGACACTACAAAACTTCAGTTTTTTGGTAGAACACAGGGCCGGAAAGCTGCAGGGCAATGCCGATGCCTTAGCAAGGACGCATTGCATGGAGGCTAAAGGTGTCCGACCCCACAGGCTCGAACAGAGGGGGAGGGTATGTGAGAAGGTGACCGGCAAAGTGCTGGAGGGCAGATATATTTTGCCCAGGATGCTCTCCTATGAGGCTTTGGGGAGCACTTGGGCAGATACGTGCCACCGAGCAGCCTGGGCTCGGTGGAGGAAGCCGGCAGTATAGTGTTAGTAGCATTAAGCCACTAACACGTTGTAGTGTGTAAGTGGCTCCAAGCCACATAATCCGGGCCGGCTTTCCCTGGAGTGACCAAAGTGAAGGGTGGGATGGTCACTCCCACGTACCAGGTGAGGCTGGTACCAGGCCTTATAAAGCCTGGGCCTACAGGGCCAGGGAGAGAGCTGAGACCTCTGCAGGTCTGAGAGTCCTGGCTGGCTGTGTGCAGGAGCCATTTTTGTTACCAGTGTGTAGACAGGGACGCTCTATGTATAGTAAGTGCTCAGACGAGCAGGATTTACTTTATGTTTGCCTGATGTTAAGGCCTGTATTTTGCTTTGTTTGCTTGGAAATAAACCCAGGCAAAGCCTGGACTAAAGACTGTCACTGTCTCTGACTGCTTATGCCCAGGTTGCTACCGATCCTAAACGCTAATCCCTCACAATAGTTATTGGGTCGCCCCTCAGCCGTCTTTCTTTTAGTGATTTCCCATTTAGTGTGTAATGGTGACATGTATTTCCTCTGCTCATGTGCATAACTTTACATTCATCAGTGTTAAACCTCTTTGCTTCTTTTCTGCCCAAGCCCCCAATTTACCGAGCTCCCCTTACAACTGCTCTGCATCCTCTCTTTTGTTAATTTCTTTACATAGGTTAGTCTCATCTGCAAATATTGATATTTTCCTGCTCAATCCTTCTACCAGGTCATTACCAATATATATTAAAAATAATGGGGCATAAGACCAACCTCTGTGGTACCCCAGTAGTAATGGTGACACAATCACAGTATGTACCCTTAACCACCCTCTGTTATCAATCACTGACCAGTTACTTACCCACTTATACACATTCTCGCCCAGACCAAGCATTCTCATTCTATATACCAACCTTTTATGCGGCACAGTAGCAAACGCTTTGGAAAAGTCCAGATACACCAGATCCAGAGACTCTCCCCGGTCCAGTCTAGAACTTACCACGTCGTAATAGCTGGTCAGGTTGGTTTGACAGGAGCGATCTCTCACAAACCCATGCTGATACAGAGTTATACAGCTATTTTTCTTGAGATCCTCCAGGATAGCATCTCTTAGAAACCTTTCAGACATTTTACCCAGAAGTAAGAAGTAAGAATTACCGGCCTGTAATTTCCAGGCTCACTTTTTGACCCCTTTTTGAATATCGGCCTCACATTGACTATGTGTAAATCCGTCATTATAGAGTCCTCATAGATAAAAAACAAAGGTCTGTGTCTCACATTACTTAATTCCCTTATAACCCAGGAGTGCATGCTACTCTTTTGATGTTTTTAAGACTGCTCTGCACGTCTTCCTGGTTTAGACTAGTGACATTTAGTGGAGAGTTTACATAGCACTCTGCATCTCATCCTACATTTCATATTCTTCTGCGGATACACCTTAGAAAAAAACTATTTAATAGATTTGTTTTCTCTACAAGCTCTCCTACATTTTATTACAGCGACAACACTTTCAATATCAATCATTTTACTATTATATTGCTAAAAACGCCTTTTGATGGGGTATATATGAAGGGAGATCACGCTGTTTACCATTTAAATGCCACTGTCATTTCTGTCAATATTCGGGGGTCCTGTATGGCCCTCTGCCATGAGATCGCTGGGAGACATGTGGCTGTTATGGCAGCCGGGGACCTTCTGAAAAGCCCAAGGGCTTTCGTGGCAGAATACCTATCATGCCATGCCCATGGGGTGCCTTGATACAGGGGAATAATAATCTCATGTTATGTAGACTTTATATGCTTCTATTAATACATTCCCGGATTGTGTTTACCTTTTTTGCTGCTGCATCACACAATTGACTCATGTTCAGTGTGTGATCTATTAGTATAGCCAAAAGAATCACAGTATTGCTACCAGGGATGTCTAAAGTATAACAAATTTTCACTGGGGACACCCCTAAAACATAACCTTTAATAAAATTTAATACTAAGTGTAAGCATGCAAGGTTCAGTTGCCTCTGGATTGCCGACCTCTCGGTCCAGAAATGGGCAGCACACATGCAGAAACGGCTCAGGAGACTTGCAGCTTTATTAAATCTGGCGGCTGCCAGCATTTATTCACACATCACTGCAAAGGTCAATACAGCATATCATAGTCCATCTGCATCCCACCAGCGTATGGGTCTAGGGTCGTCCTCCCTGTCAGACTCGCGTCTTTGCTGGTCCACCTTGTAGCACCAGGCTAGCATCCCTTCCAGCTCTGCTAAGCTGTAACTTCCTCACTGATGTGACAAGAAGTGAGCTTTTATTTAGTTCCTACCACACCCTACTGGTGCTCAATGAACCAATCACAGCCATTCAATGAATGGCTGTGATTGATTCATCAAGCACCGGCTCTGATTGGCTGAGCTACAGTGCTTGTGAACCAATCCCAGCCAGCCCTTCCTGGAGGCAGGGATTTTGATTCTCCAATCCAGGATGAGCTGGTAGAAGATTTCAAGCAAGTGCTGGGGTGCTTCACGGGAGAAGACGCGTCGGAGATGACAGCGCCTTTTGGTGATGTATTATGTTTTTTGTTTTTTTACTGAACCAAGCCCTTTTTTTCATGGTAGGGCTTGTATTTTAAGCCACACTCCTCCCCCGAAAATCCTCTCACGTGGTGCTACAAAGTCATGCGACTTTATAGCGACACACTCTGGCACAAAGTCACTGACTGTTTTGGGTAGGGTACAGTCAGGTAAAACACCGCTATGGGGAGTCTGTGTGCACCCACAACATAGGTGGGTCTTGGGCGACCCAAGACATGAACCATAAAGAAATTGGAGTGATCAAACATGGCAGACTTACACTGCACCGAGGACAGAGGCCTCAGCCCACACCCTCAGCAATCGCGAGCATGAAGCGGGCTCTGATGCTAGCACAGCTGTGAACGTCTCATTAATTCAGCAACGCTCCTCTCCTTTGGCGCAAATGAGTTTCTCAGATAACTGTGGTAACAGAGAGAAAATACATGATGCCCAGTGCTGATCCCCTGACCTCAAGCAGGAGGAGGAGGTGGCCTTACAAGGCCAAGAAACATTGACCAGGACCCGCTGTAGCCTGTGTGGGAAGTATGTGAGCGGGCGCTTTGTCAGGTTCGGCCCCAGCAAACACCTTGTGTGACCCAAGGTGCCACGACTGACATAGCAATGGGAAAATCCATGTGTCCACACACTATTCAATCAGTGTAGGTGTTGGATAGCTCAATTGACACCGCAAGGGGAAAGCCATCTGCACTCTGCACCCTACCCAAGTCAGTCAGTGTATTTGTGGCAGACAGGTCAAACACCGCTATGGGAAGTCTTTGTGCACCCACAGCATAGGCAAGCTGACGAAACCCAAAGACAGTAATAAACATGTAGAAATGACAGTGCCTAAACATGGCAGACTTCCACTGCGCCGAGGACATAGGCCTCTGCACACACCCTCAGCAATTGTGGGCATAGAGCGGACTCCGATGCTAGTACAGCTGTGAACATCTCATTAATGCAGTAACGCTGCTCTTCTTTGGCCCAAACCAGTGTCTCAGATAACTGTGGTAACATGGGAGAAAATACATGATGCCCAGTGCTGATCCCCTGACCCCAAGCAGGAGGAGAAGGTGGCATTACAAGACCAAGACACCATGACCAGGACCCGCTATAGTCTGTGTGGGAAGCATGTTAGCGGGCCCAGGGTCAGGCTCGGTCCCAGCCTCCACCTTATGTGACCCAACGTGCCCTGAGTTACATAGCAATGGTAAATCCATGTGTCCCAACACAGATAGCTCAACAATGCAAGGGGAAGTCTTTGAGTTCCGTGAGCTCGCCTACGCTGTAGATGCACAAAGATGGTATTACACAGGAAGAAATCAGAGTGCCCTACCATGGGAGAGTTTCACCCCGTCCAGCAACTTGGGCTCGGCCCACAATTCTGGCCTAGTCGGTCACTGTATTATTTGTGCCAGATAGGTAAAACACCGCGATGGGAAGACTTAGTGCACCCATAGTATAGACAGACCCCTGTAACATTCCTGTAGCACAGGTATAAACAGACCCCTGTAGCATTTCTGTAGTAAACATATAGACAGACCACAGTAACATTTATGTAGCAGAAGTATAGGCATACCCTTGTAACATTTATGTGGCAGAAATATAGGCAGACCCATGTAACATTTTTGTAGCAGCAGTATAGGCAGACCCCTGTAACATTTCTGTAGCAACAGTATAGGCAGACCGCAGTAACATTTATGTGGCAGAAGTATAGGCAGACCCCTGTAAAATTTCTGTAGCAGAAGTATAGACAGACCCCAGTTACATTTCTGTAGTAACAGTATAGGCAGACCCCAGTAACATTTTTGAAGCACAAGAATAGGCAGACCCCTGTAACATTTATGTGGCAGAAGTATAGGCAGACCCCTGTAACATTTCTGTAGCAGACGTATAGGCAGACCCCTGTAACATTTATGTGGCAGAAATATAGGCAGACCCCTGTAACATCTTTGTAGCAGCAGTATAGGCAGACCCCTGTAACATTTCTGTAGCAAGAGTATAGGCAAACGCCTGAAAATTGGGGTACCATGACTGTAGTAGGCCGGAAAAAGTAGTTAGTTAACAGTATAGGCGAGGGCCAGAAAAATTAGTGTACCAAGAGTACCAATGTACCCCTGAAAAAGTGCTCAACCGGGAGTGCAGGTGAAACCCATAAATATTTTTTTAAAGATACAGCTCGCTGTTGCTTAATTTGCAACAGAGCCTGGAAGCAGCCGTGTTCGAAAAATTGGTTCATGTTAAAGTATCAATACTTTTGAAACTGTGAAAAATTGGAAAAAAAAAATTGTTAGATGAGCCTTTTGGACCGCAGAAAAATTGGCAGTTCCGCGTGATGACAAGATGTTTTAGGAGGAGGAGTAGGAGGAGTATTATCAGAGACAGATTGACAAAGCTAAATGCCCCTTTTTTGCTGGTGATAGAGAAGCATGCTTTTATCTGCGGTTGCAGCGAAAAGAATCTTTAGGTTCCGCTGCTTTCCGCCGGTGGAGAAGAGAAGTCTGGGGAAATCCAGGCTTTGTTCATCTTTATGAGTGTAAGCATGTCAGCACTGGCAGTTGACAGGTGGGTACGCTTATCCGTGATGATTCCCCCAGCTGCACTAAACACCCTCTCTGACAAGACGCTAGCGGCAGGGCAAGCCAGCACCTCCAGGGCATACAGCGCAAGTTCATGCCACGTGTCCAGCTTGACACACAATAGTTGAATGGAGCAGAGGCATCACGGAGGACGGTGGTACGATCGGCTACGTACTCCCTCACGATCTTTTTACAGTGCTCCCTCCGACTCAGCATCGACTGGGGAGTGGTGATGGAGTCTTGCTGGGGAGCCATAAAGCTGGCAAAGGCCTCGGAGAGTGTTCCCCTGCCTGTGCTGAACATGCTGCCTAATCTGCGCGCTTCCCCTGCTACTTGGCCCTTGGAACTGCGCCTTCTGCCACTAGCGCTGTCAGATGGGAAGTTTAGCATCACTTTATCCACCAGGGCCCTGTGGTATTGCATCATTCTCGTACCCCTCTCCTCCTTGGGAATGAGAGTGGAAAGGCTCCGTGGGTCGAGAAGGGTGTACACCCAGTAATCCGTGTTGGTCAGAATGCGTCTAATGCGAGGGTCACGAGAAAGGCAGCCTAACATGAAGTCAGCCATGTGTGCCAGGGTGCCAGTACGCAAGACATGGCTGTCCTCACTAGCAAGATGACTTTCAGGATCCTCCTCCTCCTCCTCCCCCTCCACAGGCCATACACGCTGAACAGAAGAGAGGCAAGCAGCATGGGAACCCTCTGGAGTGTGCCCAGCTGTCTCTTCCCCCTCCTCCTCCTCCTGCTCCTCCCCCTCCTCCAAAACGTGCTGAGATATAGACATGAGGGTGGTCTGGCTATCAAGCGACATACGGTCATCCCCCGTCTCCTGTTCCAACCGCAAAGCGTCGGCCTTTATGCCTTGCAGCGAACTCCTCAGCAGGCATAGCAGCGGGATGGTTCCGCTAATGATTGCAGCGTCGCCGCTCACCATTTGGGTAGACTCCTGAAAGTTTCCGAGGACCTGGCAGATGTCTGCCATCCAGGCCCACTCCTCAGTAAAGAAATGGGGAGGCTGACTACCACTACACCGCCCATGTTGGAGCTGGTATTCCACTATTGCTCTACGCTGCTCATACAGCCTGGCCAACATGTGCAGCGTAGAATTCCACCGTGTGGGCACGTCGCACAGCAGTCGGTGCTCTGGCAGATTAAACCGATGTTGCAGGGTCCTCAGGGTGGCAGCGTCCGAGATGGACTTGCGGAAATGTGCGCAGACGCGGCGCACCTTGCCGAGCAGGTCAGACGAGTACGGTTAGTTTTTCAGAAACCGCTGAACCACCAGATTGAAGACGTGGGCCAGGTATGGCACGTGTGTGAGGCTGCCGAGCTGCAGAGCCGCCACCAGATTACGGCCGTTGTCACACACGACCATGCCCGGTTGGAGGCTCAGCAGTGAAAGGCAGAGGTCGGTCTGCTCTGTCAGACCCTGCAACAGTTCGGGGGCCGTGTGCCTCCTGTTACCAAGGCTGAGTAGTTTCAGCACGGCCTGCTGACGCTTGCCCACCGCTGTACTGCCGCGCCACACCGACTGCTGGCGACGTGCTGCTCACATTTCTTAATTGAGAGGTAGAGGTTGCGTAGGAGGAGGAGGAGGGGGAGGGTTTAAAGGAGGTGGCACAGACCGCCGCAGATACCAGCACCGAGGTAGGACCCGCTGTTCTGGGTGTGGGTAGGACGTGTGCGGTCCCAGGCTCTGACTCGGTCCCAGCCTCCACCAAATTTACCCAATGTGCCATCAGGGAGATATAGTGGCCCTGCCCGCCAGTACTTGTCCACATGTCTGTGGTTAAGTGGAGCTTCCCAGTAACCGCGTTGGTGAGGGCACGATAGATGTTGCGGGAGACGTGCTGGTGTAGGGCTGGGACAGCACACCGGGAAAAATAGTGGCGACTGGGTACCGAGTAGCGTGGGACCGCCGCCACCATCATGTTTTTGAAAGCCTCCGTTTCAACAAGCCTGTACGGCAGCATATCTAGGCTGATTAATTTGGCAATGTGCACGTTTAAAGCTAGAGCGTGCGGGTGCATGGCGGTGTATTTGCGCTTTCACTCCAACGCTTGCGCTAGCGACAGCTGAACACTGCGCTGAGAGACATTTCTGGATGGGGTTGAGG
Source organism: Eleutherodactylus coqui (assembly GCF_035609145.1). Taxonomy (NCBI): domain Eukaryota; kingdom Metazoa; phylum Chordata; class Amphibia; order Anura; family Eleutherodactylidae; genus Eleutherodactylus; species Eleutherodactylus coqui. Next base: position 17,466,848 of record NC_089841.1, on the reverse strand, counting down.
ACAGTGGAGGTGAGGGTGTGGGTCCAGGCCGGGAGGCGCTCGTGCCTGTTTCCTGAGAGGGGGGTTGGATCTGAGTGGCAGGTTGGGGCACAGGGGAAGAGGCAGTGGTGTGACCCGGAGGCGGTGAACGGCCTTCGTCCCACCTTGTGGGGTGCTTGGCCATCATATGCCTGCGCATGCTGGAGGTGGTGAGGCTGGTAGTGGTGGCTCCACGGCTGATCTTGGTGCGACACAGGTTGCACACCACTATTTGTCGGTCATCCGTGCTCTCACTGAAAAACATCCACACCTTTGAACACCTAGGCCTCTGCGCGGTGGCTTGGCGCGAGGGGGTGCTTTGGGAAACAGTTGGGGGATTCTTTGCTCTGGCCCTGCCTCTACCCCTGGCCACCCCACTGCCTCTTCCAACCTGTCCTGCTGCTGCACTTACCTCCCCCTCTGAAGACCTGTCCTCAGTTGGCTTAGCAAACCAGGTGGAGTCAGTCACCTCATCGTCCAGCTGCTTTTCCTCCGAATCCTCTGTGCGCTCCTCCCTCGGACTTACTGCCCTTACTACTACCTCACTGATAGACAACTGTGTCTCATCATAATCGTCCTCCTCACCCACTGAAAGCTCTTGAGACAGTTGCCGGAAGTCCCCAGCCTCATCTCCCGGACCCCGGGAACTTTCCAAAGGTTGGGCAGCAATCACGACAAACTCCTCCGGTGGGAGAGGAATCATTGTTGCCCAATCTGGGCAGGGGCCCGAGAACAGTTTCTGGGAGTCTGCCTGCTCATCAGAATGTGTTATTTTCATGGAGTGAGGAGGCTGGGAGGAAGGAGGAGCAGCAGCCAGAGGATTCAGAGTTGCAGCAGTGGACTGCGTAGAAGACTGGGTGGTCGATACATTGCTGGATGCATTTTCTGCCATCCACGACAGGACCTGCTCACACTGCTCTGTTTGTAATAAAGGTCTACCACGTGGACCCATAAATTGTGATATAAAGCTGGGGACCCCAGAAACCTGCCTCTCTCCTAATCCCGCAGCAGCCGGCTGTGATTCACCTGGACCAGGAACTCGGCCTGTGCCCACACCCTCACTTGGACCTCCGTGTCCTCACCCGCGTCCACACCCTCGACCCCTACCCCTACCCCTACCACTCAGCATGGTGGATTATGAATAGAGCAGACACAGAGCGGTGTAAATAATTATGGAATTATTTGCATACACTTTCACGCTGAGAGCGGTATTGTAACGCTAACTCCAGGCAGAAACAAAGAATACGGAAGGCTGCAAACAGGCCAAGCTGTGCAATAGTGATGCACTAAAACTCCCACCAGACACCCAGTAAAATGCAGACGGTCAGAGGTAGCCCAACGAAGGAGCTTTTTTTAAAAAAAGAATACAGGCTATATAGTGTGTATACGGCTTTCCCTCTATCAGTAGCTGTGGCCGTACGCTGTGCGTTATATTCACTGCAGACACAGACCGGTGTAAAAAATTATGGAATTATTGGCGTACACTTTGACGCTGAGAGCGGTATTGTAACGCAAACTGCAGCCAGAAAAAAAATATCCAGAAGGCTGCAAAAAGGGCTAGCTGTGCAATAGCGATGCACTACAACTCCCACCAGACACCCTGTAAAATGCAGACGGTCAGAGGTAGCCCAATGAAGGAGCTTTTTTTTTTTCTTTTTGAAAAAGAATACAGGTTATATAGTGCGTATATGACTTTCCCTCTATCAGTGGCTGAGGCCGTACGCTGTGCGTTATATTCACTGCAGGCACAGGTCGGTGTAAAACATTATGGAATTATTGGCGTATAGTTTCACGCTGAGAGCGGTATTGTAACGCAAACTGCAGCCAGAAAAAAATTATACGGAAGGCCGCAAACAGGCCTAGCTGTGCAATAGTGATGCACTACAACTCCCACCAGACACCCTGTAAATTTCAGACGGTCAGAGGTAGCCCAACGATGGAGCTTTTTTTTTCTTTTTGAAAAAGAATACAGGCTATATAGTGTGTATACGGCTTTCCCTCTATCAGTGGCTGTGGCCGTACGCTGTGCGTTAAGTTCACTGCAGACAGAAACCGGTGTAAAAAATTATGGAATTATTGGCGTACACTTTCACGCTGAGAGCGGTATTGTAACGTAAACTGCAGCCAGAAAAAAATTATACGCAAGGCTGCAAACAGGCCTAGCTGTGCAATAGTGATGCACTACAACTTCCACCAGACACCCTGTAAAATGCACACGGTCAGAGGTAGCCCTAAGAAGGACCGTTGGGGTCCTTGTAGACAGGATCCTACACTACCACTGTCCCTTTCTCAGCAGCACTTTCCCTATATTCTATATTATAGACTGCAGACTGAGAACGCTATAGCTGTAATGGCCTGCACAGCCCGAGATTAAAAGAAAAAAAAATTGTGCACTACTGCTCCCAGCCAGCCACAACAGTAATGCACACGGTCAGATGAGGCCCTAAGAAGGACCATTGGGGTTCTTGAGGACAGGATCCTACACTAACACTATCCCTGAATAAGCAGCAGCACTCTCCCTAATCTCTCCCAGCGTGTCTGAGGCGAGCCATGGGCGGGACCGATTTAAGTACTCAGCGGTCACTTGATCTCGCCAGCCACCCACTGCAGGGGGGTGGGATAGGGCTGGCACGTCACAGGAGGAAGTGGTAATGCCTTTCCTGCATGTCTATTGGCTAAAAAATGGCTCTAAACATGCAGGGAAGGAAATGGAATTGACTCGAGTATCGCGTGGTGCTCGTCTTGAGTAACGAGCATCTCGAACACCCTAATGCTCGAACGAACATCACGCTGGGACGAGTGTGCTCGCTCATCTATAATGAAAACCTAAATGCAGGTTTACTGCGCTTCACACAAGGAGCCATAGGAGCGCGGGGATACTTTTTACATTTTCTTTGGTATAACACATCCAAAGCTCCCGGTACACCAGTGAGTTTTTCATCTCCAGACGTCGCTCTGGGTAACTGGATCGTGGACAAGGACTTTTTACATCGCTAACTTGAATATAGGGTACAGGTAGGATTTCCCTAACCAGGGTTATCCCACAGGGCACCAGGTGAGTGTGATGTCACCTTTGTATCTAATTGTTAGATCCATAATTTAATACACAAGGGTACAATTCTTACATATTCCTTTACCTCCATGTCTAGGGCATTATTTATATCCACTAACTTATTGTGAGCTGCCATTTTAGATTCTGTATGACTGGAGATTTGCATAGGACAGGTAAATTTGGCATCAAAGGAAACACCGTAAGAGCAATTTGGGCCTATATGGCTTCCCATCTGCTAGAGTTCTTATAGATGGTGAACTTTCAAATTCCTTCCAAATTACTAATGGAACGCATCAAGGGTGCCCGTTATCCCCGTTACTGCTTACTTTAGTTATGGGACCTCTTGCTGAGCTAGTATGACTGACGCTATCAGAGGTATTTCCGCAGGATTGCGGCAACACAAAATTGGTCTGTTTGCCGATGACGTTCTGTTGACCGTATCAAATCCATCGACCTCATTAAGAGCATTATAAACTAAACACTAACAAATCTCAGATTCTAGCCCTTCCCATTAATAATGCCTTAAAACGTTCCATCCAAACAGAATAACCTTTTCAATGGCAACTAGGTAATATTCCCCCGTAGCATTAAAATCCACTATTCCCTGTCCAATCTTATCCCCACTAACTTTCTCCATCTACTCACCTCCCATCGGGGAGAAATTGATTAAATTAAAAAAGGGATTAGCTAAGAAGATTAGCTATTTATAAGATGCTTATCCTACCAAAAATTCCCTATTATTTCTGTACTATCATATATACCACAAAGAAAATCTCAACCAAACTTCCCTTGATGACCCCAGAATATTTCACTTTTTACCTTCATGTTAAAAATTGGGTTAAAAAAAGATGTAAACCGCATCTCAGACCGTTTCAGAGCAGGAAAGATTAAATAATTTTTGGCTGGTCTGAGGAAGGAATTTGGGGTTCCTCATAAATACTTACACCAATATAACCAAATCAGTTCTTTTCTGAGTGTCTATGCCTTACATCCTTACATGAGACCAGGATGCCCCATGAAATTCATACCTTACTATCTAACAACTTTCTCCCCTTCAAGTCATTCGTAAAAACATTTTATGACATTTTCTCGGGAAAAAATGGGCGTTTCAAAAAAGCACATCTCTGGAACTGGGAAAGAGACCCGGGAATAAAGTTTTCACCAAATCAATGGATATTTTCTTTTGAATGGGACAACAAATTGACCCTTTGTACAAATCTCTTAGAAGTCAACTATAAACTATTACCTGAAAAGACTATACTCCTGAAAAGATTGCCAAATGCTTTCCCAGGTCCAGCGGCCTCTGGTGGAGAATCTGTGGGCAACTAGGTTCATTATACCACATTTTCTGGAGCTGCCCATTCCTTCATCCCTTGTGGAAAGATGTATCTAACCTTATAAACCGGATCTCAAGACTGAACCAAATACTTAAACCAAAATGATCTCTTACTACTTGATAGCAATCAATAATCCCAGGATCTCCCAGGCCCCCCACCCCCCCACGATCAATGAGCCAACAATCTTAATCTCTGAACAGAACTCCTATGAGAGGTTACTTGCTAAAGATAATGATAACTTTCATAAATATCATCTTATGTGGAATCATTGGCTTCAACTCTTTCACTAAGGGCTCATGTTCATGGACAGAGCGGGATACGCTCGCGGTTTTATGCTGTGGGAATCCCGCAGGGATAAACACAAAATGTCTCTGCTGGAGATCGTGGGAAAATGCGCATTTTTCTGCAGTCTCCATTAATACTCTATTTATGGAGACCACCGTGGAAAAGCAAGGTAAAATAGAATATGGCGCGAGCGTAAATCCATTGCAGAATCCCGCTTGTGAGAACTGAGCTATTAGGTTCAATAGAACCTAATAGCTGCGTTATTCCACCGTGGATTTATGCGGTGGGAACCGTGGTGCAAATCTGTCCGTGGGCATTAGCCCCAATATTACTGCCTACTGATTATACCTGCTGGACATTAACACAAGTGGCCGGGAATTGGTCTTAGTTCTTTTCTCTTTTTCTTCCTTTATTCTTTTCTAGTAATATATTCTCTGTTTAATTAATGATAACCAAGAGATATTGAGAAGAGGACCCTCGCCGGAGGCCATACCTCTCATATGGTGTCAGTAATATTGAGTTGTCAATAATTATAACAACATGAAATATTCAATAAAAAGTTGATTTGGGGAAAAAAAGACATCAAAGAGATCAAGAGAGATATCAGTATGGAAGACATATAAGATCACAAGATAAACCAGGATATATAAATAGTGTATCAGCAAGATGTGTATGAACATTTAGTCCTGTCTATTACCTGGTGATGGGAGCAGCTGGCGGGTCTCCATCATGGCCTCCTTGTACAGATCCTTGTGTCCTTCTAAATACTCCCACTCCTCCATGGAGAAATAGACAGCGACATCCTGACACCTTATAGGAACCTGACAACACAATATACAGTCATCACTCAGAAGCCTCCAGTGCTGTTACTGTATAATTTCCCAGCATTCCCTGCAGCGTCACCTCTCCAGTCAGCAGCTCAATCATCTTGTTGGTGAGTTCTAGAGTCTTCTGTACATTGATGTCCTCGTGTCTCAGGGGGTGGGGTGGGGGCCCCATGGTTGGACTCAAAGGTCTTCTCTGTCCATCACACACAAGGGCTCGACAGCCATCACTAGAAGTCTTATTTACTACTGTGTAATTCTGTATATGTGGACATATTAATAAATATTACTACAAACATTTCCAGAATCCCTCCCCTCTCCAGTGACATCATCTGTCATTAACATAGATAAGAATGATGTCATGTGACATCATCAGAATCTCTCACCTCTCCAGTAAGCTCGAAGAGCATCTCTACAGTGAGATTTAATATATGTTTCACCAGCTTCTTTCTGTCCTTCTCCATCCTCAACGGTGAATCTGGAATATAATATTACATAAAGGTATCAGAGGATCTGATTTTTTAGGACCAGAATGGAAAGAAGATGAGCCAATATAAATGAGCCAAAAATTGTTTCCTAGTCTGAAAGCAGTCAGTGTTGTTCACTCTCAGGTAAAAGTAAATGATCCAGCAAATTCTGCTCTTGCTGACAACTTTATATTCCAAATAGTAGAAGAGAAAACAAGGGGATCTGCTATCTTGGACCTAATTCTTACCAACAGGGAGGGAATGGTTGAGGAAGTACGGGTGGCTAGGACCTTAGGAGGCAGTGATCATGCTATCCTTGAATTTGGATACAAACGGGAGAAAGACCTGAGAAAACTCAGACCTCAAGGTTGGATTTCAGAAAGGCAGATTTTAATGAACTCAGAAAGAGGGTAGGAAGAATCCAATGGCTGGATGTTCTTAAGGACAGAAATGTCCAAGAAGGTTGGGAAATATTGCAAAGTGAGGTTCTCAAAGCACAATCGTTAATCCCTGAAAGAAGGAAGAATGGGAAGCATTTAAAGAGACCAGGATGGATGAACACAGAACTTGCACACGTTAAAAATTTAAAAAAAAATGTGTTTATCAAATGGAAAGAGGCGGGAAATATCTAAAGAAAAATATAATGCAGTCTGCAGAAACTGTAGGGCAAGTGTCAGAAAAGCTAAAGCTAATAATGTATGGAGGCTTGCAACAGAGGCCAAAAGCAATAAAAAAGGATTTTGGATGTGTGTCAAAGCAAAAGAAAAATCAAAGATGCTATTGAATGCTTACAGGATGAAAATGGTGAATTGGTTAAGAATGATGTTGAGAAGGACAAACTTTTAAATTCCTATTTTGTTTTCTCTCAGAAAGTAGATGGAACATCAACTGATCTTCCCTGTGTTATTGGGGGAATAAAAGAATGCAGGCTATCTGTAAGCAGAGAGATGGTGAGGGAACACTTACATGAATTCAAGTCTTAAGGTCCAGATGTATTGCACCCTAGGATACTAAAGGAGGCAGCAGAGGTAATTGCTGAACCACTCATCATAATCTTTGAAAATTCCTGTAGAACAGGAGAAGTCCCAGCAGATGGGAAAAGGGCAAATGTTGTCCCTATCATCAAAAAAGGGAGGAAAGTGTATCCAGGAAACTACAGGCATGTGAGCCTGACTTCTATAGTGGGAAAGATCTTTGAACAAATTATTAAACAGCATGTATGCAAGTACTTGGATAAAAATGGAGTAATTAACCAGAGCCAGCATGGGCTTGTAACAAACAAGTCATGCCAGATGAATCTAATTTCCTTCTATGACAGAATCACCGACTGGGTTGATCAGGAAAATTCAGTGGATATACTGGATCTTGACTTTAGTAAAGCATTTGACAAAGCATCTCATACCATACGTATTGAAAAAATGACCAAATATGGGATTGACAAGGCAACTGTTGAGTGATCTTAATCAAAGAGTGGTAATAAATGGCTGCACATCCAAGTAGAAGAATGTATCAAGTGGGGTACCACAAGGCTCTGTCGGAAGCCCAGTGCTGGTCAACATTTTTATAAATGATCCAGAGGAGGGAATTGATGGGAAACTGATCACATTTGCCGACAACACAGATCTAGGAGGGATAGCTAACACTAAGGAACAGAGAGAATTCAAAAAGATCTAGAAAAGCTTGAACAGTGGGCGGCGACTAACAGAATGGTATTTAACAAGGAGAAATGCAGAGTCCTACATCTGGGAATGAAAAAAAACACATACAGAATGGGAGGAAGTGGGCTAAGCAGCAGCACACGTGAAAAATACTTGGGTATACTAATAGATCATAGACTGAACAGGAGTCAACAATGTGATGCAGGAGCCAAAAAGATAAACACAATTCTGGATGTATTAAGATAAGCATAGAGTCTAGATCACATGAGGTCATTATCCCCCTCTACTCTTCCTTAGTCAGACCTCATCTAGAATACTGTGTCCAGTTTTGGGCCTCCCACTTTAAAAAAAGACATAGACAAACTGGAGCAAGTTCAGAGAAGAGTTACCAAAATGGTGAGCGATCTGCATGTCATGTCCTATGAGGAACGGTTAAAAGATCTGGGAAGGTTTAGCTTGCAAAAAAGAAGGCTGAGAGGAGACAAATATCTGAAGGGCTGTCACAGTAGAAGGGGATCAGCCCTATTCTCATCTGCACAAGACTAGAAGCAATGGGATGAAACAGAAAGGTAGGAGACACAGATTAGATATCAGAAAAAAACTTTCTTACAGTGAGGGTGATCAATGAGTGGAACAGGTTATCATGGGAGGTTGCGAGTTCTCTTTCAATGGAAATGTTCAAACAAAGGTTAGAAAAATAGCTGTCCAGATTTAGTGAATCCTGCACTGAGCAGGGGGTTGGACCAGATGACCCTGAGAGTCTCTTCCTACTCCACCATTCTATGATTCTATGAAAGCAGAATTGACGTTGAATGCGAGACGCGAGTCGGTAGCAAGGAGGGCGGAGAGCAGGGGAATGTTGTTGCAGCCCCGAAGCCGCTGCAAGAAGACCACTGGAGCCGTATGAGGATTCGTCCAGTGGGGAGGAGCAGGTCCCGGAGCTGCAGAAGACCAGAGAGTGAGGTCCTGATGCTGAGTCTGCGCCTGGTGTTTGACAAGTGATTGTCTAGGAGTGTGTGTGTGTGAGGTTTAAAGGGGTTGTCCCGCGGCAGCAAGTGGGTCTATACACTTCTGTATGGCCATATTAATGCACTTTGTAATGTACATTGTGCATTAATTATGAGCCATACAGAAGTTATAAAAAGTTTTTTACTTACCTGCTCCGTTGCTAGCGTCCTCGTTCCCATGGAGCCGACTAATTTTCGCCCTCCGATGGCCAAATTAGCCGCGCTTGCGCAGTCCGGGTCTTCTGCTCTCTTCAATGGAGCCGCTCGTGCAGAATGCCGGCTCCGTGTAGCTCCGCCCCGTCACGTGCCGATTCCAGCCAATCAGGAGGCTGGAATCGGCAATGGACCGCACAGAAGAGATGCGGTCCACGGAGGGAGCAGACCCCGGCGGCCATCTTCAGCAGGTAAGTATGAAGACGCCGGACCGCCGGGATTCAGGTAAGCGCTGAGCGGTTTGTTTTTTTAACCCCTGCATCGGGGTTGTCTCGCGCCGAACGGGGGGGGGGGTTAAAAAAAAAAAAAAACCGTTTCGGCGCGGGACAACCCCTTTAAGTGAAGCGAAAGTGTGTGACTAAGTGAGAGAAAAAAAAAGCCCTGAGAGGTTGTGGAGCCTCGTTTGGAGTGTGATTAGTCAATCTTCCTTTCTTCTGTAGGTAAATTTGTAGATCCTAATATGAATGTCCTCCATGCTTGGCAATACTGTCAATTTGTGCTACTTGTGCAATGTATTTTCTCCTTGATCAGCCAATCGAGGGTGCATACTGTTGTGCAAGATGCATGCACTTTGCACATTTGGAAGCCCAAATCTTGGATCTAGATGAGCGACTTGCAACATCTAAACATTCGCTTGGGAAAAGGCAAGCGAGGACGGCAGTTCGGAAGAGCAAGATATGTAGGCAGCTAGCTGGGTGACAGTTAGAAGGGGTAGAGGGAAGAGAACTAGGGAGGCCAGTCCTGAACTGGCAGACCCAACAAGTTTACAAAGTTGGCTCTCTCCCTCTCTCCCCCCATTCCTCCCCGCTCTCCCCCACCACTCCCTGCCTGCTGCCGGCAGCCGAACCTTTTCTCTCGAGCGGGCAGGTACTCGCTAAGGGCAATGCTCGATTGAGTAATTGCCCTTAGCGAGTATGCTTGCTCATCTCTAGTTGTTAACTATACGAGACACAATTAGATGATGACAGTCTGAGGATACTGATTTTTGGTATTATAGCAGTGGCAACAAAGGTTCAATCACCTTATTATCGACACAAATCAAGGCCCAATACTGCTTCTGTAATGTAGTGTCGGCAACCTGATTTAAAGGCGCCAAGTACTGACAGAAGCAGTTGGTTAGTAGCAGTATAGTAAGCCCAGTACTGATTTAACAATGTGTTAGCAGTACCTGATTTACAGGTGCTGAGTACTGGCTGAAGAAATAGCTAGAGGAGAGCTTAAAAGCCAAAGGGTTTTTCTAAGGCTGCTAGGACGATCCCTATGCTAGCCTATTGATACTAATAGTGTCTATTGCTGGCTTCAATCACCAGCCTCCTACATCTAGATTAGCCCTTAGAGATCTTGTCAAAAAAAAAAATGGCAGAGCCTATGCCCTTGATGGTAGGTCAGGGCAGAAAAAAAGATTGTATATCTGGATTTCTCTAAAGCATTTGACACCGTGCCGCATAATAGGCTAATATATAAAATGAGACAAATCAGTCTGGGCGAAAATGTGTGTATCTGGGTAAAGAACTGGATCAGAGATAGAAAACAGAGGGTGGTCATAAATGGCTCATACTCTGGACCACCGGTGCTAGTGGGGTGCCACAGGGTTCAGTGTTAGGCCCCATTCTGTTCAACATATTTATCAACGACCTGATAGAGGGGCTGCACAGCAAAATATCAATATTTGCAGACGATACAAAATTATACAATATAATTAATACAAAGGAGGACAATGTGCGGCTACAAACGGACATAGATAATACTGATAAATGTAGGGTTATGTACATGAGCAGAAGAAATGGATGCCACCAATATACACTAAATGGGGTGCTGCTAGGGAAAAGCGAGATGGAAAAAGACCTGGGGGCACTAGATGACTGTAGACTTATTTGGCGCAGTCAATGCCAGTCAGCTGCTACTAAAGCAAATAAAGTCTTGGGGTGCATTAAAAGAGGTATAGGGGTGCGGGATAAGAACTTTACTCTTCCGATATTTAAGGCGCTTGTCTGCCCCACAAGCACACCTAGTGGGAATGGGGCTGCATTTACATATTCCTATGAACTTGGTTAACAGTAAAGTACTGCCTATGTAATGGGCGTTGTGGCCCGTCTCTCACTGACAGACTGAAGGATTAGTTTACCTACCTTTATATACCTTGTTGACAGTTGGAATGCCTCCAATTAACTATTCCAGACTACCAAACTGTAGATATCAATCTGCTACAAATACGATTTTATATTCTTAGACAGTCTAAGTGATGGCGGCCCCTTATGTATAGGGGCCTGAACCGACCCGCACAAACACCTCCAGCAGGAATACCACAGAGGTGTATCTTGGCCCAGCCGGGTCACAAGCTCTGATTTATATGTTCTACTTATATCACATCACAAGTCGTTCCTCTCTAGATGTCGTTTATGGGGGTATCTGACTATAGAAGTTTAAGTTGATGGTAGAAAGGCTCACACAAGATCTGCTAACGACCCGTTTCAGAAGGGACAATGAAACTCTCTCCAGGAGACGACTTGTTCCCAATGATGTCCGTCAGCATTGTCCTTCAGAACCTTCTAACCAATATACAGGATTTATTTGTTATTTACCTTAATAAGCACAACCTGACAAGTGATCCTACTGTTATAATTCTTACATCTTGGACCTGCGGGTCCATTCCAACCAAGCTGGTATTGATATGTACTGCGGCGCATTATGTTATGAATGATTCACATCTCAATTATTATTTCTCAATAAAAAGGGATTGTTTAAAAAATACATCAAAGAGATGAAGAAAGATATCAGCATGCAAGACATATAAGATCACAAGATAAACCAGGACATATAAATAGTGTATCAGTAAGATGTGCATGAACATTTAGTCCTGTCTATTACCTGGTGATGGGAGCGGCTGGCGGGTCTCCATCATGGCCTCCTTGTACAGATCCTTGTGTCCTTCTAAATACTCCCACTCCTCCATGGAGAAATAGACAGCGACATCCGGACACCTTATAGGAACCTGACAACACAATATACAGTCATCACCCAGAAGCCTCCAGTGCTGTTACTGTATAATATCCCAGCATTCCCTGCAGCGTCACCTCTCCAGTCAGCAGCTCAATCATCTTGTTGGTGAGTTCTAGAGTCTTCTGTACATTGATGTCCTTATGTCTCAGAAGGTGAGGTGGGGTCCCCGTGGTTGGGCTCAGGGGTCTTCTCTGTCTATCGCACACAGGGGCCCGATAGCCATCACTAGATGTCTTCTTCAATACTGTGTAATCCTGTATATCGGGGGACAGTAATAAATATCATGACGGGAAATGTCTGTAGTATCATGTTATTACCATAGATAAGAAGGATGTAATGTGACATCATCAGAATCTCTCACCTCTCCAGTGACATCATCAGAATACCTCCCCTCTCCAGTGACATTATCTGTTATTACTAGAGATAAGCGAGTATACTCGCTAAAGGCAATTGCTCGAGCGAGCGGTGAGTAGCGGCTGTCAGCAGGAGGGAGCGGGGGGGGAAGAGAGAGATCTCCCCTCCGTTCCGCCCCGCTCTCCCCCGCAGCTCCGTGCCCGCTGCCGTCACCCGAACCTACAGTCTCGAGCGGGGGAGATACTTGCTAAAGGCAATGCTCGCTCAAGCAATTGCCTTTAGCGAGTATACTCGCTCATCTATAGTTATTACCATAGATACGATTGATGTAATATGACATCATCTGGTATTACCATAGATACGATTGATGTAATATGACATCATCAGAATCTCTCACCTCTCCAGTAAGCTTGAGGAGTATCTCTATGGTTAGACTTAAGATACGTTTCACCATCTTCTTTCTGTCCTCCTCCATCCTGAATGGTGAATCTGGAATATGATGTTATATAGAAGATATCAGAGGATCCAATTTTGTACGACCTGAATGGAGAGAAGATGAGCCAATATAAAATCCATTTAAGTCCTTTATCAGGAGTTTTATGATGCCTAATTGATAGATATTGACAGGCAGACCAAATGTGACCAGGTCAGCAGGGACCCGCCCCCATGACTCTTCTCCACATTCCTTGCTGATCTTTGGATAATTGTTCATGTATAACCCCGCAGTGTCCCAGAGAACATACTGTAGATGTCTGTAATGTGGGCGCCGGTCAGGATATTAGGCTGCCTGTAGTTCGGGGAGTGTAAGACTCCTCACAGGTTCCCTTTATCACAGAACCAGCCTGATGAAGGCTTGTATTCTGTGGCAGGTGGCCATTTTTAATGATGTTATTTAATGTGCTGTATAATGAAAAAGGAAACATATATAAAAAAAGTTCCATTGTTTAGCAATGAAAGCATTCTACCATTGTTTTTTATTACTGTGAGGTGATAATGACGTTTCCTTTATTCTCCATGTCAGACTACAGCGCTTCCAAGTTTATAAAGTTGTGTTGCAGCCGTTCTGAAGTCTTCACCTTGCTTTCAGGCCGGACCAGGGTTTAGCAGTGTCTCTACCTTTCCTGGGGCTGAGGGGGTGGTGTCAGGTGGTGATGCCAGTCCTCACCTGTCTTGGAGTGGCCCTGCCCTATTTAATCTATGCTAGTATTGACCTCGGTGCTGGTCAATTTTCAGTGCTTCCTGGATTGCTGCTGAGGAGCACTGACTGCCACTGGAGCTGCTCTTCATTGCTGCTGAAGCTAAGTACCACTGTGGATTTCCGTTTACAGTTCCATTTTGTATCAGGGCTCCCTGGTAGGGATTTATTAGTGGCCCAGGTTCGAGTATAGGTCCACACCTGTCGGAAGCGATCGGCCCGCCGAGTAGGCAGCGCTTCCTCCTGGGGTAGTAGTTTGCAGGGAAAGGTTTTCCCTTAGTTTTGTATTTACGTGACATCGTCGTGCTCCTTTGTTATTTTCTGCACTGTAGTGCTTATACTTTTGTTTATGTACGCCGCATGTCCGGTAAAGACGCAACAGTTTTGTTTCTGTTTATAGATCACATTTTCCTTTTTGGGTCTGTGTGATTCATTGTGCTTTGCAGGCCGAGCTGTAGATGTTGTTGGGAGCATTTTAGTGCACATTGGAGTTTTTGATCTTATTTTAATTCCATTTTTCTGACTAGACGAGGTGACCAAAAAACAGCAATTCTGGCAATGAAGATTAGTTTAAAGGGGTTGTCCCGCGAAAGCAAGTGGGGTTCAGCACTTCTGTATGGCCATATTAATGCACTTTGTAATATACATTGTGCATTAATTATGAGCCATACAGAAGTTATTCACTTACCTGTTCCGTTGCTAGCGTCCCCGTCGCCATGGTGCCGTCTAATTTCAGCGTCTAATCGCCCGATTAGACGCGCTTGCGCAGTCCGGTCTTCTCCCTGGTGAATGGGGCCGCTCGTGCCGGAGAGCTGGTCCTCGTAGCTCCGCCCCGTCACGTGTGCCGATTCCAGCCAATCAGGAGGCTGGAATCGGCAATGGACCGCACAGAGCCCACGGTGCACCATGGGAGAAGACCCGTGGTGCATCGTGGGTGAAGATCCCGGCGGCCATCTTAGTAAGGTAAGGAAGAAGTCGCCGCAGTGCGGGGATTCGGATAAGTACTAAACGTTTTTTTTTTTTAACACATGCATTGGGTTTGTCTCGCACCGAACGGGGGGCCTATTCAAAAAAAAAAAACCCGTTTCGGCGCGGGACAACCCCTTTAACTGTTCAAAGTGTAAAATCAGCTTTTTAAATGCACTGATATAAATAATAAAAACTAAATTGCCGTTTTTTGAAAATAAAGAATTGGTTTTACAATAATTTTTCAGAAAAGGACACCCCAAAATCACACCATTGGATATATGGATGCATATAGAATCTATCTATATCTGTATATACAATGATGTGATTTTGGGGTGACCCTTTCAGAAAAATATGGAAATAACAAATTCTTTCTTTTTGGACAAAAGTGCATAAAGTTAGGATAGAGGAATATGAGGTTGTAAAATTGTTATAACCCTATTGACTATATCTCTAGCACTCCACACTGAAGGCGAACAATAAGCAAGGGAAGAGAGGATTCCTCCTACCAGCTATACCCCTCCTATAGCTACTCAGCTACATCAGTTTGTACACAAGATTTAGGAGAGAAAAAGCCAAAAGACTAAGGCCTCATGTCCACGGGAAAAATCAGGCCCGCCGCGGATTCTTCATGTAGAATCCGTAGCGGGTCCCTCTTGCCCCGCGGACATGAGGCCTAAAAATAAGAATAAACTCACTTTCTCTAGATGATGCGGATCTTACTTCCTTCGCGGCCGGATTTATCTTGGGCCCTGGCACAACCGCCGGGTCGAAGAAAGAAGATCCGGCCGTGAAGAAGGGAAGAACCACATCGTCCAGAGCAGTTGAGTTTAATTCTGGTACGGCTCTCCCGCGGATCGGGACGGCTTCCATAGGCCTCAATAGAAGCCTGCGGGAGCCGTCCCCGTGGGAGACCCGCACTAAAATGGAGCATGTCCATTTTTTTTTCCGCATGCAGATCCACGCCTGACAGGAAAAATGACATCCGCAGGTATTTAAGTACCTGCGGGTGTCCAATGCATCCCTGAGGGGCGCGGATCCGCGTGTGGGAGAAACGCTGCGGATTTTAAGCCCGTGGACATGAGGCCTATTTGAAGTATAACTTAAAACAACATAAAACTCAATAAAGAAGTGAAGGGGGGAGGACCGTCTTGTCCTGATGAAGTACCAGACAGAGAGATCTCTATGATAACATGGCAAGCTTGGAGATGCAGCGGATGGAGGTGATGGCAACCAGGAAGGCCACCTTCCAAGACAGCAGACAAAGTGAAATGTTACAAATTGGCTGAAAGGGAAACAATTATAATGCATCGAAGACCAAACTGAGGCCCCAAGGTGCTGATGGGAAATAGTAAGGAGGGGTAGTGTGCGCCGCTCCCTACTGCAGCAGATCCCGTCTGAGTGGCAGGGGCTGGGGTGTGTCGGGCAGTAGGGACACAATCAGCGTACCAAGGATCATGTGATGGCGCTATGAGGATCATTGGGATGCCCTCCATCTTGACTCTCTTAAGGCTATGGGATAAGAGGCCTCATTGAAAAAAAGAGTACAGAATAGTGAACTGGTTCCATGGGATTGCTAGATTGTCCACCGCCAATGCTTGCAAATCACAAAGAGCGGGAACCGACTGTGGAGTCTGGATGCATTCAGACCCACCTCTGGCACACCTCATGTGGCGCAGATCTCTGCAAAAACTTCCCCGTGTAGAGCCCGCTTCTTTTGGGTCTACTGTTTTCCTGCTGAGGAAATCCACCATTCAATTTTGCACTCCCAGAATGTGAATGGCTGAGCTGTCTGGGACTTCTGCGGAGGATTTTGGAAGCCTCCATCATCTCTGCTGTGCTTCTTGAACTGCCCTGGTAGTTTGTGTACATGACATCCGTCACATTGTCCATTAGGATATGGCTAGGATGACTGGCCAAAATCTGGAAGCATTAGGTCAAGGACAGGAGTATGGCTCTGATTTCTAGTATGTTCTTGTGCAGGGACGATTCAGAATTTGGACTATTGTCCCTGAACTGTCAGACTGCGGAGGACCCCCCCTCCCACTAGGCCTAAGAGACTGGTGTCTATGGTTATTTCTTTCAAGCAAAGAGGGAGGAGAGACATCCCTGAGAGAGGTTGGGTGACATCTGCCACCAAAGGACGGAACGACAGACCAAGTGAGGCAGGATCAAGGGCCAATCCAGGAACTTGTGCGATGTGTTCCAGCTGGCTAAGATGGCTTGTTGAGGTGGTTGAGTATGGAAGTGAGCGTACTGGACTGCCTTAAATGCAGCTACCATAAGCCCCAGCACCTGCATGCCCTGGGGGATGAAAATAGGGGTGTGGGAGCATTGTTAGAGTAAGTAAAATTTGTCCCTTGAAAGTTGTACCATCTCCTGTGTTCTTGTTTCAAGCACCTTTTTGGCTGTTTATTGTGATATATGTATTACTCACACATGCCTTTGTCTCTCAGATTAAGGGCAACAGGCTTGCCTGAAACATGTAAAACGGCACATGTCTTTTGATCCTCCATGTCTGTCTGGATCGTTTAATAAAGACTGAAAACTTTTAACCCATTGCTGGACTTTCTCCATTTTCCTCTGCATCAGTTGTGGTTTCCAGCCAGTCCTTGCATGGGAGCGACTGCAGAGGAGCTGGTTCCTGGTTTGCATTTCTCCTGGATAGGCCAAAAAAGGTTAGTTGTCGTGATGGGGTTAGATTAGACTTCAGACGATAAATGATCCACCAGAAACGCCTGAGAGTATCCAGCACTATCTTGAGGCTCTCCTTCTTGGCCCTGAGGAACAAAGCCTTAATCAGTATGTTGGTTGTCGATCTCCACAATCCAATGGAGATAAAGGAGCATCACAACACCTGATAGAACTTTCATCTTGATCCATAGCAGTGATCACCACTTGGATGGAACGCAAATGACAATGACAAACCTTTACACAGCGATCAAGGAGCTTCATATCTAGCATTGGACAAACCAATCTGTCCTTTTTGGGAACAACAATCTTGTTCCCAACTTTGGAGTTCAATCTAGTAAAATATTCATGAGAGGGAATGGAGATGATGACACCCTGGTTGAGTAAATCCTGAAAGGCTCAAATGTACAAGGAGAGTTTCATTGGATCAAACTGTGTAAGAAGCTAAAAAAAGTGCTCTGGGGGTTAACTTAAAAATCTATTGTGTATACCAAAGAGATGACATCAAAAAACCCAGGAATCTCGGATGTGAGTAAACCACAAGTTCCTAAATAGTAGAAGACAACCCCCCATCCTGGATGGCTGGGATAGGAAACGCTTTTCTTACGGAGAAGAACTTTGCCAAGGATTGGTTAGTTGTCTGAGGTTGGGAACATCAGAAAGGACATAGTTTGAAGGATGACCATTATTTGCAGTCTTGAGTGGATGACACAACTCTGAAGGTTGTGGGCTGGAGCAATGGAAGGAATGAAAAAAGTTTTTACTTCTGGGCAGTGCATTGATGAGTGAACCTGTATTGTGGAAGATGAAAACTTTTCCCAACTGTTGCCTTGGAAATGATATTGTCTAAACGACTACCAAACATGTGATTTCCTGTAAAGTAAAGGCCAGTGAAAAACTTTCTGAAGGGAGGATCTGCGGACCAATCCTTTAGCCACAATGTGCGGCATATAGCCTGGTATCATCCGGGGACGACTAGCAGAGAAATTTAATTACCTGGGAGAGCTGAAAAGCCAGCCGTGCTAACTCCTTCTGTGGGGCAACAGAGAAGATGCCTTGGTGTAGGCATTTTGCCCATTCGGAAATGCCGCTACTAACCCAAGAAGAAGCAAGGAGGGTGTCAAAGGGTAAACTCAGTTGTCTCGAAAGGACTTGACAAAGCATTCCATCTATTGTGCTGGTTGTTAAAAAAGATGATGCATCTGCCGGGGCAGGTTACTGCGTTGGGACAGGCGAGACACTGGAGCATCTACTGATGATGTAGAGGACAACTCTTTAAATGATTCCTCAAGAAATGGATACATAACATCCAAGCACTTAGGCAAACAATATTCAGATAATGGGAACACGGACCTATAGTGAGTAAAATCTTCTCTTTATTGAAACAAGTGCTTTACATAATCAGGAGCACCGAGAACACGTTTCAGCTCAGCAGAGCCTTGTTCACCTCGCTGCTGAGCTGAAACGCTTTCTCCGTGCTCCTGATTATGTAAAGTACTTGTTTCAATAAAGAGAAGATTTTACTCACTATAGGTCCGTGTTCCCATTATCTGAATATTGTTTGCTTATACAACCACCAGATGGAGTGGCTTTTGGATGTGAGTACTCATCATTCTCTACGACTTGGAAATTAATGAGCGGAGATGGATGAAGCAAGGTGAGACGACTTTTTCTTTTGCAAGAACTTAGGCCACTATCACACACTGCGCCCGTAAAACGCAGCCTTTCAAATGCGGAATTTTCCTGCAATTGTGATTGGTGTTTTTGAACACAGGTTACTGCATTGGACAGCAGTTTTTAACGCAGACCATCATTGTTATGGCTGATGGGGTGCATTAAGAAAGGTGAAAAGACAAAAAAAATAGAGCAGACAGTGCTCAAAAAATTGCAGAGTTAGAAAATGCCGCGTTCAAGTGCATGTCTGCGAAACCCTATTGAAATCAATGGGAGTTTTGTACTATGATTAGTGCATCGTAAAGTGCATCATTTAAAATGCCACGTTAATTGCGCTAAAAAACACCTGTGTGAGAATGGCCTTAGGCTGGAGGAAATGCTTATCTGTAGCTGACCTCCTTAAATTCCGCATGGGTGTGAAATGTCTTCTGAGAACATTTAGGTTGTCGGAAGGAGAGGTCCTCTGGGGTGGCAAAGGAAACTTAGTCTTGGACATGGAGCGTCCCTTTCAGTGCCTTTAGGAGAAGGTCTACCACGGCAGAAACATTTGAAGACTGTTCCTCATTGAAGGAACAGTCAGAATCTGATATTTCGTCCTCAGAGCCTGAGCTATTCCTACAGGGGATTGCGGAGTGAAATACTGCATGTGGGGGCTAGGCGGAGGTGACTATGTATAATTTTGCGATGTTGAGGACCTTTTCATTTTGAGACCCTGTTACATGTGTGATCCAGTAGGAATAATTCCTCAGCATTGACATACCAAAAATATCTCAGATTTGCGATTTAAAATCATCCACTTTGTCTGTCTTCCCTTTGGTAATTCTTCTGCTCCTAGATTTTATTCCAAGGTAATGATTGAGCTGATTGGCTTTCTCAGGGGTGAAGGAATTAACATTATTCCTTATCTGGATGATCTCCTAATTCTTTCGGACAGCTTGGACTCCATGAACAGTTACTCGGGGCAAACAGTTAAATTACTATCCGAGTTGGGTTATCTTATCAACTTTGAGAAATCCAGCTTAAATCCGGGCTCTCGAAAGATTTTTCTTGGGGTTCTCCTCAACTCCTCAAAAGGTTATTCCTTCTTGCCTCAAACAAAACGAGAAAATGTTATCCTTTCCATTAGGAGATTTTAGAGTAGAGACTTCACCTCTATAAGAGAAGTCATAAGGGTACTCGGTCACATGACCACCTGCATACTGATGGTCCCTTGGGTGCAATTCCACTCTAGGCCCCTCCAGCAGGAAATCCTGTCCATATGGGGTAAAAGACAATCATCAGACAAAAAGTTTAAATTGTCCACTTAATTGAATAAATCCCCAGAGTGTTGGCTGTTGCCCTGTAACCTTAAAAAGGGGCTCCAGTGGTTCCATGTTTATTACCTGCGGATTTTACACCGGTTGCCAGGAAACCTGAGAGCGACAATTCGGACATCATTTTTAAACTACGCAGTACATATGGAGGAAATAGGTGCGCGAAAACCTGCATAGATGTTAAAGACGCAGCAAACACGCAGATCCACACAAACCCCCGGCGTGAGCTTGAGGCGACGTTCACACAGGCAACAAGATCGCGTGATTTTGCCGCGATGCGATGGCGCAGGGTAACGCACGTATGTGAAGCCCTGCTTTCCCATTGGCTCCTTCACATTAGCGCTGTTTTCTCTCATGCTGTTATGCGAGGACAAAAAAAGAAAAAATGGCTACTCTATATTGCCGGGATTTGTGATTTTCTTTCGGCAGCCCGTGTTTCCCTATGGAGCCTTCGTTCTTTGTCACGTAGGAAGAAATCATGGTTTTTGTGCGATGTGACTTGAGCCCTTCACTGAAACTAAGCCTTAGCTTTACTCCAGGAGGAAAAAAGGGAATACTTACCCAAAATGCTCGGTCGAGGATTGCAGGAGGCCCAGCGGAGCTCCGGAGAGCAGCGGGAGGGCCGGACCGAGCATTTGGGTAAGTATTCCCTTTAGTTTTTGGGGGTAAAGCTAGGGCTTGGCTTCGGGGCGGAGCTTAACCTTCTCGCGCCAAAATCTTTATTGTGGGCAGCAACAATGCAATGCGGGATTTTTCACATGAAAACGCATCTCTGTAGCTACAAAACCGTGGGAACAAGGCGGCGATCTTGTGTCACCTGTGTGAAAGAGGCCTGAAGGTACGGGACATACAGATCTGTGTAGTGTGTGCTGTATTCCACAAGATGGCGCAAGATGAACGCAGCTACTGAAATAGAACAGAAGAGGAGAAAAGCCACTGCTCACCTCACAGCCAGGACGTCTCATCTCAGGCGGGTAGTGAAGGGTTAATAATACCAGCATGAGGGGCACACATACCTCCAACCGCAGAGCCAGACTGCAGCCGTGTGCTTACAGGACCTGTGATGATGTCACCGTCATGTGATCAGTCATATGTGTGGGAGGAGTCAGGGATCACATGACCATGGGATGATCTACAGATGAGCATAAGGCCGGGCTCACAGGGTGCTTTACAAGGTGAGAGATAGTGAGAGAGACAGTTACCTCACAGATTACCAGAGAGAGAGAGACAGTTACCTCACAGATTACCAGAGAGAGAGAGACAGTTACCTCAGAGATTACCAGAGAGAGAGAGACAGTTACCTCAGAGATTACCAGAGAGAGAAAGTTACCTCAGAGATTACCTGAGAGAGATAGACCGTTACCTCAGAGATTACCAGAGAGAGAGAGACAGTTACCTCAGAGATTACCAGAGAGAGAAAGTTACCTCAGAGATTACCAGAGAGAGAGACAGTTACCTCAGAGATTACCAGCGAGAGAGAGAGACAGTTACCTCAGAGATTACCAGAGAGAGAGACAGTTACCTCAGAGATTACCAGAGAGAGAGAGAGAGACAGTTACCTCAGAGATTACCAGAGAGAGAGAGACAGTTACCTCAGAGATTACCTGGGAGAGAAACAGTTACCACAGAGATAACCTGAGAGAGAGACAGTTACCTCAGAGATTACCACAGAGACAATTACCTCAGAAATGACCTGAGAGACAGTTACCTCAGAGATTACCTGAGAGAGACAGTTACCTCAGAGATTACCTGAGAGAGACAGTTACACCAGAGATTACCTGAGAGAGACATAGTTACCTCAGAGATTACCTGAGAGAGACATAGTTACCTCAGAGATTACCTGAGAGAGACATAGTTACCTCAGAGATTAACCTGAGAGAGACATAGTTACCTCAGAGATTACCAGAGAGAGAGAGAGACAGTTACCTCAGCGATTACCTGGGAGAGAGACAGTTACCTCAGCGATTACCTGGGAGAGAGACAGTTACCTCAGAGATTACCTGGGAGAGAGACAGTTACCTCAAAGATTACCTGGGAGAGAGACAGTTACCTCAGAGATTACCTGGGAGAGAGACAGTTACCTCAAAGATTACTTGGGAGAGAGACAGTTACCACAGAGATTACCAGAGAGAGAGAGACAGTTACCTCAGAGATTACCAGAGAGAGAGAGACACAGTTACCTCAGAGATTACCAGAGAGAGAGACCGTTACCTCAGAGATTACCAGAGAGACAGTTACCTCAGAGATTAACTGAGAGAGAGACAGTTACCTCAGAGATTACCTGATAGAGACAGATACATCAGAAATTACCAAAGAGAGAGACAGTTACCTCAGAGATTTCCACAGAGAGACAGTTACCTCAGAGATTACCAGAGAGAGAGAGACAGTTACCTTAGAGATTAGCATAAAGAGAGAGCGAGAGAGAGACAGTTACCTCAGAGATTACCTGAGAGAGACAGTTACCTCAGAGATTACCAGAGAGAGAGAGACAGTTACCTCAGAGATTACCAGAGAGAGAGAGACAGTTACCTCAGAGATTACCAGAGAGAGAGACAGTTACCTCATAGATTACCAGAGAGACAGTTACCTCAGAGATTATCTTGACTTTTTTGGGGTCGGCACTACATCCCCATAACATCACAGCAGAGAGCAGAACAGCCGCTCACCATCACCCCATTATATGGTATCCAAGAAAACCCCTTGTAGAGCAGCACACAGCGATTTAAAATGTTTTGCTACGGGAACCTCTGTATTACCAGTTCTAATGGTGCTTTTGTGTTTCGATATCCGACTCTTCACCTCCGTGGTGATCTCCCCAATGTAAATCAAGCCACACAGGTGAATAATCATGTAAATAACATAGCTTGAGAGACATGTATATCTTCAACGGACGGAGAAGGTGGCACCAGTACCTGGGTGGAAAAATTTGTTCCCCTTGATGAGGTTGCCACAGCTGGCGCAACCCAAGCAAGGGAAACAACCCGTCTTGTTACAAGCATAGATATCTGTCCCGATAGTGTTCGTCCCCTAGTAGCATTAGTTCGCATCACTTTATCTTTAATGTTCGGTCCCCTCCGATGAGAAAAAAGGGGAGGCATTTTAAATAATTCTATATCCGGATGACACGTCTGTACTAGGGGCCAATGCCTTTTCACAATCTATGAAATGCGTCCACTATTAGCATCATAGGTGGACACAAACGGAATCGGTCGCTGTTTCTCAACCCTATATTTCGGAACAAGTAGAGTCCCTAGAAATATCTGTAATCCCATTACAGCAACTTTTCACCAGAGCGGCTGGATTCCCCCTCCTGATGAATTTCTCACACATGTTCTTAAGCCGCACATCCAGAACATCAATCTCCACAATCCTCCTTATTTGTAACATTTGACTCCAAGGAAGGGAGCAGGTCATGTTAGGAGGGTGGCAACTTTCAAAGAATAGTAAATTATCCCGATCAGTGTCTTTCACAAACAAATCGCTTTTTAGGGTCTGACCAGATATTGTAACGAGTACCTCCAAAAATTGAACTTGATTTTTGGAGAAATTCAAAGTGAATTCAGTTCATCAAAAAAATTGTTAATCTCCCGATGGAAGACATGTAGCTCACACTCGGAGCCCTTTTTTTTGCTGTTGGACACATTATGTAGTGTGACTGACTAGAGAGTGGATTGACACACTAACAACGACCAACCTGATGGAAATTACTGCCAGTAGTGTGACAAGTGACCGGTTACCTCACCCCTCATCTGTCACCCCGACTCCTGGTCACCACACTGTGATAGGATTACTGTCAGCACTGTGACAAGTGACTGGTTACCTCACCCCTCATCTGTCACCCCAACTCCTGGTCACCACACTGTGAGGGTATTACTGCCAGCACTGTGACAAGTGACCGGTTACCTCACCCCTCATCTGTCACACAGACTCCTGATCACCACACTGTGAGGGTATTACTGCCAGCACTGTGACAAGTGACTGGTTACCTCACCCCTCACCTGTCACCTCAACTCCTGGTCTCCACACTGTGAGGGTATTACTGCCAGCACTGTGGCAATTGACCGGTTACCTCACCCCGACTCCTGGTCACCACACTGTGAGGGGTATTACTGCCAGCATTGTAACAAGTGACCGGTGACCTCACCCCTCATCTGTCACCCCGACTCCTGGTAACCACACTGTGAGGGGGATTACTGCCAGCACTGTGACAAGTGACCGCATACTACCATATTCCCATCCACCTGACATACCAAAAATATCTCAGATTCGCGATTTTAAATGAGCTCAAAAATCATCCACTTTGTTTGTCTGCCCTTTGGTAATTTTCTGCTCCTAGATTTTATTCCATGGTAATGATTGAGCTGATTGGCTTTCTCAGTGGTGAAGAAATTAACATAATTCCTTATCTGGATGATCTCCTAATTCTTTCGGACAGCTTGTACTCCATGAAGAATTACCTGGGGCAAACAGTTAAATTGCTATCCGAGTTGGGTTATCTTATCAACTTTGAGAAATCCAGCCTAAATCTGGACTCTCGAAAGATTTTTCTTGGGGTTCTCCTCGAAAGGTTATTCCTTCTTGCCTCAAACAAAACGAGAAAATTTTATCCTTTCCATTAGGAGATTTTAGAGTAGAAACTTCACCTCTATAAGAGAAGTCATAAGGGTACTCGGTCACATGACCACCTGCATACTGATGGTCCCTTGGGTGCAATTCCACTCTAGGCCCCTCCAGCAGGAAATCCTGTCCATATGGGATAAAAGACAATCATCAGACAAAAAGTTTAAATTGTCCACTTAATTGAAAAAATCCCTAGAGTGGTGGCTGTTGCCCTGTAACCTTAAAAAAGGTCTCCAGTGGTCTCTATCTCCATTTATTTCAGACACTACCAGTGCTAGTGAGTCTGTCTGGAAGACACAGGTGGCAGATTGGAAACTTCAGGGTTCCTGGCCTTCCCACATTTGCTCTCAATCCTCAAATGCTAGAGAACTTAGATCAGTATAGGAAACATTGATCCAAACATAAGGCATAGTACCTGGGGAACACGCTAAGATATTTTCAGACAACATTATAAGATAGTCTTTTATTCGTCATTAGAGCAGCTCCAAACATCCTCATCTTCAACACCTGTCACAAAGAAATTCTCCTGGGCAGAAGACAAAATAAAGTCCTTATTGGCAATTAAACTAAAAGGCTCCCAGAACATTGCAGCAGACTTTATGAGCCGACGAAAATTAGACCCAGGGAAATGGTCTCTGAACTCAGAAGTATTCAATCTGCTTATGTCTCAGTAGGGTCACTCAGAGATAAACCTCCTTTCTTCAAGAACAAACTCGAAGTATCGCAAGTTCTTCACCTTAAACCCAACAGACAATCCTCTGGCACTGGACGCAGTCTCCAAGGAATGGGACATGAACTTGGCGTATGCTTCCTCTCTTTTCCCTTAATCTCCAGAGCCCTGCAAAAAATTCAGAACTGCCGAACAAGGGTTATTTTCATTGCCCCAGCAAGGCCAAAAAGGACCTGGTTCCAATAGCTCTCCTCACTGATGGTTCAGACTTCAATTCCACTACCTCTCAGGCAGGACCTTATGTCCGAGGGCCCGGTGTTCTGTCAAGAGAACCACAGGATGAAGCTGATAGCATAGCTCCTTAGAGGCAGAGATTGAGAGATCAATGACTGTCGTCCAAGGTAATAACCACTTTCTTAGAAAGCTGAAAGAACTCTATCTCTGCTATATACTCCAGGGTATGGGAGAAATTCTGTAGTTGGTGAGGATCAGATAGACCAAACTTGAGCAGGCTGGACTTTACGAAAATCTTAGATTTCCTATGATAGGGTCTAGGTATGGGACTCCGCCCTAGAACCCTAAAGGTACAGGTTGCGTCCCCTTGCTCATTTTTTTTTACACACAACTATGTTGACAATAGGTGGTTTTGCGGGTTTCTCCGAGGAGCAGATAGCCCCATACCTTCATTAGAAGAACCCTGACCATCAAAGTTGCCTTTTTGATAGCAATTACAATTGCTTGATGGATTGGTGAGATACAGGCATTATCCTGAAAAGAACCCTACTTAAAAGTACTCGACGATAGAATAGTCATAAGACTAGATCCCTCCGTTTCTCGCAAAGTAGTATCGATGCTCCACATGGAACAGGAAATATTTCAAGATGCTTGATAAAGGCTGATGTTTCAGCCGAAACGCGTTGCACCCTGTGAATAAAGAACCTTTATAACGTCATAACTTGGACAAGACTTATTTCTACGAGCTGACCTGGATTTTCAGGGGTGTCATTTGCACTGACACCCCTGCTAAGTAAGTTCCTTCTGCCTTCTCATTTCAATTATCCGATCACTGGAGCACAGGTTTTTTTTTCTAATTTGTTGTCTACTGCCTTTGCTGCCTCTGGTATACATTTTACCTAGAGTCACCCTGCGATGCTCTCCCCCATTGGGATGTCATTTTGACCAGCGATCAGGATCCCTTGATGACACCATAGCTCTGACCGTGGATATTACTGCCTGCCAGGATCATTAGACGCACCGTGACCTTACACAGGGTCCGGTACGTCTGGGGTGAGTCCAATTGGATTTCCCTTTCCTCCTCTTTTTATTTCTCTTTACCTTGCCATTTTCTCCACCTCACATTGGAGCGCTAATCTCATTCTTCTACTCCTCTAACAAGCTCTGGTAGACTGTTACCGGATTCCATCTCAGCATCTCAAGAAACCACCTGTGGTCACCGCAGTTAATGGTAGTACTCTCTCTGAGATGATCCAGTTTGTTAAGGAGCCGCTGGAGTAGAGAATTGGCGCTCTCCAGTCTGAGATTTCTCTGCTGGTGATGCCTGGGGTGACCAGTTTCCTCCTTCTAGGTTTTCCGTGGCTCTGATTACACAACTCCACCTTGGATAAGAGTACAGACGAGATATTAAGTTGGGGTACCACCTGTTATACCAAGTGCTTGCGTCCTGTTAACAAAGTCGCCTTACCATCTAACCTCCAGGGCCTATCACAGCCTTATCATGGATTTGCAGACATTTTTGACAAGGAGGCTGAATGTCTGACATCGCATCGTTCCTATGATTGCCCAATTGATCTTGTGCCTGGGTCTGTGCCTCCTCGATGTAGAGTATACCCTCTTTCTCTGCCCGAGACCCAGCCACAGGCATATTAACTTTTTCCACCAGACTTCTACCGTATTCAGCAATTCCTGCAACCTGATTGGTTGTTTGGGTTGGCTGATTCACCGCCCCTTCACTGCTCCCTTTTAAGATGTGCACAAGGATAGACTTTGTGCACGAGGATAAAGTTGCAGAGATGTGCACGAGAAGCACGTGCTGAACCGTCAGTGGCAGGGGTCACTGTAATGCAGAAACATGACCAGGCACTAGCACACCACATAGACGCAACCACACGTACCGCAACACACCATATATATTGCATAGCACATTTCAAAAGCGGGCAGTGAAGGGGCGGTGAATCAGCCAACCCAAACAACCAATCAGGTTGCTGGAATTGCTGAATAGGACAGAAGTCTAGTGGAAAAAGTTAATATGCAGGCCACAGCCAAATGTGTTAAGGAGAAACTGTCCAGAGACTTCATCTGTATGTCCTCGTCTCCTGTTGGAGCCATTTTTTTGTCAAAAAAGATGGATCGCTACATCCCTGTATCGACTATCGTGGTCTGCACACAGTCATGATTAATAATAAGTACCCTTTGCCCTTGAACCCTGAGTTATTTTATCACCTGCGAGGTGCTCGGATTTTCACCAAGCTTGACCTGCGTGGTGCTTATAACTTAATCCACATTCGGCACTTAACTTCAGAAAAGTCCAGGGAAGCTTTACGCCAGGAATGAGCAATGGTTTGTTTTGCAGCCAAGAAGAGGAAAGAAATCAACTTTCTGGAATCTGGGGATATGTTCCTGATTAGAGATGAGCGAACGTACTCGGATAGGCACTACTCGTCCGAGTAATGTGCCTTATCCGAGTACCGCTCTACTCGTGCTGAAAGATTCGGGGCGCTCTGCTGCTGACAGGTGAGTTGCGGCGGGGAGCGGGGCAGAGCGGGCGGGAGAGAAGGAGAGAAAGATCTCCCCTCCGTTCCTCCCCGCTCTCCCCTGCAGCTCCCCGCTCCGCAGCGCGTCCCGAATCTTTCAGCACGAGCGGGGAGGTACTCGGATAAGGCACATTACTCGGACAAGTAGTGCCTATCCGAGTACGTTCGCTCATCTCTATTCCTGATCTTTTTGTTCAACAGAGCCTCCCATGGATTTTTGCGCAGGTTATGGTACGTTACTGAGTTAATTAGGGAGTATGTTCCAATCCAAAATCTTTTGACTCTGGGGCAGGACCACCATATGTGGAGCATGTTTCCAGGGGATTTGTCACAGGGGCAGAG
Source organism: Eleutherodactylus coqui (assembly GCF_035609145.1). Classification (NCBI taxonomy): domain Eukaryota; kingdom Metazoa; phylum Chordata; class Amphibia; order Anura; family Eleutherodactylidae; genus Eleutherodactylus; species Eleutherodactylus coqui. Next base: position 17,438,391 of record NC_089841.1, on the reverse strand, counting down.
AGTCCGCAAGAATTTAGAATAAAGCCCTTCACAGTTGGGACTAAAATTAAAACTTCCAATTTTTATTAGAAAAAGCTTAAAAACACATAACGTGGGGGCACATACAAATAACACAGTAATCCCTACTAAATAGGGCACTAAAAAACAGACAGTGATATCTGGAGGTATCAAGTAGACGCCTAATTCCAGGTAAATATAAGGCTATGAATGCTCAGCCCTCGATAGTAGGATAACTATTATAGTGCATAGATGTACTACTGAGCTGATTTGTATGCATCAACAAACATAAACTGTCCAGAATTTAATCCATGGATGTAACTACTATACTCTTTCTGGGCAGTGAGGAAATGACGTGTTCGTATTGGTTATGAAAGCCCAGGAAGTATCAGTATTTGCTGTCAATAGTGTCCAAGCAACGTGATTACTTCACAGATCTTAATATAACGAATGCACAATAATAGAGTTTTTCTCTGAAGTTATAATCAGATTGTACGTCAGTAGATTGAGACGATGGCCTGGAGGATCTTATATACTTAGTTGTACAGGATATTTCTATTCATACTGCACACTTCATTTGTTTGTTATGTCTGAGATATTCATACTCCACTAATCATTTGTTTGTTACTCGACGCGTTTCTCCGCTAATGCGTAGCGGTTCATCAGGAGTATATAGGGTCTGCAACGTATTTGTTAAACAATAGATATGATCATAATTCATAAGGTTAGGCCAGATGTAGTGAACATTATGTGTATGTCCAGGCCAGATGAAAAGGTTTAGCTATTAATGGTAGACAAACTGATGAACTTTACAGGCCAATGGTAAGAAGAAATAAGCAAAGAGCTGATGGTGACCGCTCTATTGTGTTATAACGCCGATAATGGTTGCCATTGTAACTTGAACGTTCATATAGCTGCGGCATTAGTACACTGAATAGATGCTCTGTAATAGATGTTAGCAAATGTGCTGAGCTATTTTCAATGACATAATTGCCGTAATGAGGCAATAGTCATAGTATAGATTAACAGACAGTATAGGGCTTATATAAAGCTCCACTTGTCAAGGTACATGTACTTTATGGCTCATTACATTCTGATACTATAACAGAGCAGTTAAGTAGACCTTTGTTGGCACTTGAGTGCCTTAGCAGTTAGTTCAGAGTAGAAGAGAATATTCTTTACTGGATGACTGTTGAGATATATTTTGTAACAGTAAAACAGTGCAAGAATTCTATAGCACTGATTACCTGCAGATAGTGCAACAGACTGTGAGCTCTTATCAGGAGCAGAAAATGCATAGGTGAGAATGCATTACTTAGCACTTTTAAAGCAAACCCTCTGAGCTACAGTACATGCCTAAATGAAATAGCACTATTCTAAACTGCCGAGCACTACTCTCTAGGCCAGCAGGGGGACTGCCTATCTTCTTCAGAGATTGTTCAAGAGATAATAATAATAATAATCGTTATTTGTATAGCACCAACTTATTCCACAGCACTTTCAGGCATGGATAAATGCAAAACAATACAACAATTGCAACAATTACAATGTGAGATACATTGGGTTATACACAAATGAGGGTGGTGCAGGGGTTGGGGAACACAGGCAATAGGAAATTTCATGTACAGATCATTTATTAGAAGGCAAACAGGGTGGGGCACCATAGGGAGGGGCGAGGGACTAGGTCAGGAGATTTGGTATGCTTCCCTGAAGAGGTGCGTTTTTAAGGCACGTCTGAAATTTCGTGCATCGGGAATAGTCCGGAAGCCTTGGGGTAGAGCATTCCAGAGGATGGGTGCTGCTCTGGTGAAGTCCTGTAGGCGAGCATGTGAGTTTCGTATTACAGGGGTGTTTAGTCTGAGTGTGTTAGCTGATCGGAGTGAGCGCGCTGGGTGGTGTACTGACAGTAGGGAGGTGATGTATGGTGGCGCAGCACCATGCAGAGCTTTGTGAGTGAGATAGAGGAGTTTAAATTTAGTTCTGCAGTGGATGGGCAGCCAATGCAGCGACTGGCATAATGCAGAGGCGTCTGAATAACGACTGGATAGAAAAATGAGTCTAGCTGCTGCATTTAGTATGGATTGGAGTGGAGCGAGTCTAGTGCGGGGGAGGCCAATGAGTAGCGAGTTGCAGTAGTCAAGCCGGGAGTGGATGAGGGCAACCACGAGCGTCTTTAGCGTGTCCGTGGTTAGGAACAGACGTATTTTAGCAATATTTCTGAGGTGCATGTGGCATGTTTGGGCCAGAGACTGGATATGGGGGTCAAAGGAGAGGTCAGAGTCCAGTGTGACCCCAAGGCATCGGGCATGCCGTCTGGGGGTTATGATGGTGCCAGACACTGGAATGGAGATGTTGAGGGGAGGTCGTTTAGAAGGTAGAAAGACGAGGTGGTCAGTTTTAGAGAGGTTTAGTTTGAGAAAAAGGGAGGACATCGTGGTAGAGACAGCGGACAGACAGTCAGGGATGTTTTGGAGGAATAGTCCAGAGATCTCACGAGAGGAGGTGTATAGTTGGGTGTCATCAGCGTAGAGATGGTATTGGAGGCCGAATTTGTGGATGGTTTATCCAATTGGGGCAGTATAGATAGAGAAAAGAAGGGGACCAAGGACCGAGCCCTGGGGTACCCCAACAGCGAGAGGAAGTAGAGCAGAGATAGAACCAGCAAAGGAAACCCTGAAAGAGCGGTCAGAGAGGTAGGAAGAGAACCAGGAGAGAGCAGTATCCTTTAGACCAATAGAGCGGAGCATAGTGAGGAGATTATGGTCGACAGTGTCAAATGCAGCAGACAGGTCAAGGAGGATTAGTAGGGAGTAATCATTTCTTGAGTTTGCAGTCATCAGGTCATTTGTTACTTTTGTAAGGGCAGTTTCGGTCGAATGTAGAGAGCGGAAACCAGACTGGAGGGGGTCGAGGAGCGAGTTGTCAGAGAGAAAGCGAGTAAGGCGGGAGTAGACCAGGCGTTCCAGTAATTTGGAGATGAAGGGGAGGTTTGAGACGGGTTGGTAGTTGACAGCATCAGTCAGGTCCAGGGTTGGTTTTTTAAGCAGAGGGGATATAATGGAGTGTTTGAATGAGGAGGGAAAAGTGCCAGAGGATAGGGAGAGGTTGCAGATTGTAGTGAGATGAGTAATGAGAGCTGGGGAAAGGGACCGGAGGAGGTGAGAGGGTCGCTAGCGCAGGTGGTGGGGTGGGCAGCGGAAAGGAGCCTGGAGACTTCTTCCTCTGTCGTTGGTTCTAACGTAGATAGTGAGTAGGTGCTGGGTGCAGTGCTGATGAAACTGGGATCGGGGCTAACCGTGCAGCTTTCAGAGATTTCTTTTCGAATGTTGTCGCTTTTTTCTTTGAAATAGGCAGCTAGTTCTCCAGCAGTCAGGTCTGTCGCAGGGGCCTGTTCTTTGGGGCTGAGGAGGGAGTGAAAGGTCTCAAAGAGTTGTTTGGGGTTGTGGGATAGTGATGAGACAAGGGAGGTGAAATAAACTTGTTTGGCATGGTGAAGGGCTAAGTTTTAAGCATGAATTTGAAGTGGAGGAAGTCTGCCGGCAGCTTTGACTTTCTCCACAGCCGCTCCACAGTGGAGGAGCACTGCCGGATGAAGCGCGTTTGGGACGTGAGCCAGGGTTGCCGTGGTCTGCGTTTGACGGCTCGCGTCACGGGCGGTGCCGCTTCATCCAGGGCACGGCTGAGGGTGGTGTGGTAATATTCAGCTGCCAGGTTAGGGCAGCGGAGGCGAAAGATAGGCGATAGGGAGGACTGAATAGTTTTGGCAAACTGTTTAGTGCGGACAGACTGGAGGTTCCTAGAGGTGCAATAGGAGGGTCAGGGGAGATGCTAGGGTGCCTGATGGAGAAAGAGAGAAGGTTGTGATCTGAGAGTGGAAGTGGGGAGTTAGTAAAGTGAGAAGCAGAGCAGAGACAGAGGAAAACTAAATCCAGAGTGTTACCATCTCTATGAGTGGGGGAGTCAGAGATTAGCGATAAGCCAAGGGAGGAGGTAAGTGTTAAAAGCCGGGAGGCAGATGAGGAGCTAGAGTCGTTAGTAGGGATGCTGAAATCACCAAAAAAGAGGGTTGGGATTTCACAGGATAGGAAGTGGGGGAGCCAGGCAGCAAAGTGGTCTAGGAAGGTAAGTGAGGGAGCTGAGGGAATGACTTGAAAGGTACAGTTTGGGGAGAGGAGGATGCCTACTCCTCCGCCATGTCTGTCATCCGATCTGGGGGTGTGGGAGAACTGCAGGCCATCATAGGACAATGCAGCGGGGGAGGTAGAATCGGACTGCTGTATCCAGGTTTCCGTGAGGGCGAGCAAGTTCAAGTGTTTACTGGTGAAAAGGTCATGGATAGTTGGGAGTTTGTTACACGCAGATTGGGAGTTCCATAGGGCACATTTGAATGGAGCAGGGGGAGCATTTTGGTAGAGAACAGTACGGGGTGGGCCTGGGTTGGGGGATATGTCCCCTGCAGCTAGGAGTAGCAGGGTAGCAAGGGTGAGCGCATAGCTAGGGGATTTGTGTGGGTGGCTGAGGTGTTTCTTTGCAGTATTGGGGGGTTGAAGGCGTCTTAGGAAGTTGAACAGTGCATGGGAGCCATGCATAGGTGAGGAGAGGAGGGAGGGGCTGATGTGGATGGAGTGTGTTGGGCTGGGCGTTGGAAGAAAGTGTTAAGGCTTGAAAAGAGGATAGTAAAGGAGATTAGTGCAAAGAGGAGAGTATTTTCCTCCAGTCTTTGGACAGTTGTAGATATTACCTATCTCCTGCTCTGTCTCCTGCTCTGTCTCCTGCGCTGTATAACTGCATCATTCGACAGCATCAAACACTTGTTGCTGGACACTTAGTGCTGGAGACATCAGGTGAGGCAGCCTCTGGTGAGGCATGGCGGATAGAACTGGCTTTAAAGTTCTGGCTACAGGACTTCAGCTGGGAATGGCTTGTTACATTTCACATTTCACTAGTCAACCAGCTGACCCACCTTTAGATGGCTAATGAACAAGATGGGGGGGGGGCTTTATTGCCCTCTTACAAAAACAAACTGTGTCCCAGCAACACTAAGATGAGGCAGGGAGAAAGCTATTTGGTGGGGGGTGATGAGGAAAATACATATAGTACAAATAGAGTCAATTAAATTTATATAAAGCAATGGGACATACCATTGCGCACAGATTATGACAAATTAAAGGTATCACAGCAGATTCAGTGGAAGAGAGCAGTCTCTGAAATAGATTACAATTCCTTCCTACGCAATGAAGCTACAGCACAGGGATGTGACCTTCACTGACCCAGCCGGAAGGAATTTGAGATATTCAGCCCTCATAACAAGCTGGGCCCAGCCTGCAGTGAGCTGACCTGGGGCACTGGAGAAGCTCAACCAGGAAAAGATGTGATAAGGAGACAGATGGGGAAGGAATAGGTAAGTTTAGATATATATTTTTTTAATGACAGAGAGCTCATTTATGTTGCAGGAGAATGCTGTATGACCTTTTATTGTATTAATAAAATGACTATTTCCCTGTATGAGTTCTTTGATGTTTAAGAAGTTGTGAGTTTTTGAACATGAAAATGCTTTCCTCTGTGAGATCCTTGATGTGGAGTTAGAGCTGATTTATGGATAATCACTTTCCTAACCGTGCAAGAATCTGGCTTCTATCCGTATGAATTCCCTAATGGCTAACAAATAAACATATGAAGAGTGCCTCGTGTACAGTAGTTACTGTGTAAATAGTTTTGCACTCATCTGATGCATGGTGGGAGAACCCGGGTACTGGGAATACCCACCAGTACCCTGTGTCCAAGTTCTGGTTACTAAAAATCCCCGTCCACAATCCAGATGATCTGGATCCCAGGGGGCTCCGTGGATCCCAGGGGGTTCCAGGCAATCAGTTAAGTAATATACAAAAAGAAACTGCGCCCTCCACGGGTCAGGTTATGGTAGAAGAATGTCCCAATGATCAAATGGTTCTTATAACCATAGTTTATTCAAACACCTGTAACTCATTTTGGCACTGGCAAGCACCTTTTCCAAGTATATTTAACACCCATATATAAGAACAGGTACTTCAGGAGGTCCGTGTTAGATGCCGGGTTGTTTGTGTGACGTCATCTACGGGGAGGGTTTACCGCTGTATGCGACGTAACTCACATGACCATCACGTGGAAAGTAGCGTGCCTTCCAAATTCCCATATGCTTCATAGCTCATTGGAGCGCAGTGTGCATTCCATTTCATTCTAGCTAGGGGGCGTCACTGCAATGCATTGATAAAACTAGCTACAGACAGTTCTATGGACCTTCACATTTACAGCATTAAGAATCAGAGTTCTTAGTCACTAAAATGTAATCTCTATACTTAGGAATATGCAATATAACACAAGTTATAGAAAAATCAATTGTCTATTAAATAGGCATACCAGTGACGTCACTGCAGTGTGTATACAGAACTACACATCAACAGTATTTATTAAAATCATTTATAATATATTATTAGCTCTAAAATATGCCGCATATGCAGAATAAAGATTCATTTTGTACATGTAATTCACTTTAGAGCATCTTCCGATGTGTATATTATTCAGTCGATGAAATGCTTTTTTATTTTTGGTCCTATTTCTTCTAGTAGTTTTTCATTTAAACCTTTAGGAAGGAATGCTTTTAACTGGAATATCCAGAACATTTCCTTTTTGCGCAGATCACGGATTGATTGAGACAGTATATGTTCTATAGGTGCTCTTTTTAATCCACAGTTATCCCAATTGTGTACTCCATGGGCAATAAATATAATAAACATATAACAGGATTGGTCTCGCAGTTCATCCTTTGTTTTAATCTTATTGTCTCTTGGTCCAGCCATATTTCTTTTCTTCTGTGTGATATGCGGGAACAGCACTTGCATTTCTTTTTTCCACACCTCATACTCCTGGAGTAAGTACTCCCATTGGGGGGTTTTCCTATTGCTTTGTTATTCTTCTTTTTTCCTGGGCAGGATGGGAATCAAATATTTTGTATTGTTTTGTTCCTTCTAAAATATATATCCGGGTTTTCATTCACCATTACTTTTTCTAGGAATGGGTCATTTCTAGAGATGAGCGAACGTACTCGTCCGAGCTTGATATTCGTGCGAATATTAGGGTGTTCGGGATGCTCGTTACTCGTAACGAGTACCACGCGGTGTTCCGGTTACTTTCAGTTTCCTCTCTGAGACGTTAGCGCGCTTTTCTGGCCAATTGAAAGACAGGGAAGGCATTACAACTTCCCCCTGTGACGTTCCAGCCCTATACCACCCCCCTGCAGTGAGTGGCTGGGGCGATCAGATGTCACCCGAGTATACAAATCGGCCCCTCCCGCGGCTCGGCTCAGATGCCTTGTGAGTTAGCTGAGGGACAGTGGTATCGTGCTGGAGCTGCTGTAGGGAGAGCGTTAGGAGTTAGTGTAGGCTTCAAGAACCCCAACGGTCCTTCTCAGGGCCACATCTACTTGTGTGCAGTACTGTGTTAGCACTGTATTTTTATTTTTTTTTTCAAAATTGGATCTGCAGAGCATTGCGCCCTGCAATAGGGACAGAAGTGGTGGTTAGGCAGGGAGAGTGTTAGCAGTGAGTGTAGGCTTCAAGAACCCCAACGGTCCTTTCTAGGGCCACATCTATCCGTGTGCAGTACTGTCCAGGCTGCTGTTAGCAGTGTTGCATTTTTTTTTCTTCTCAAAACCGGCTGTGCAGACCATTGCACCCGGCAGTAATACTACAGGGATAGAATTGTGTAGGCAGGGCCAGAAGACATACATTATTCATTGAATAGACGCAGTGTGGCTTTTCCTTTGAAAAACAAGGGAAAAAATTCTATTTTGCCTGCCTCTGACAGTCCTCAGGGCTCTGGGTACGTGTGTGCTGCGTGCAGAACGTTAAAAAAAATCAGACGCAGCCAGCTACGTTTTACTGCAGGCTTGCGCCAATTTTTTTCCTGCATGGGAAATCCCTGATCTGCTGGAGCCAATAACTTTGCATCACTGCAGTTCTCTGACACATTTGCAGGGCCACAACACAGTTATTAAACTTAGTAGTATTCATTGAATACACGCAGTGTGGCTTGTCCTTTGAAAAACAAGGGAAAAAATTCTAGTTTGGCTGCAGGCTTGCGCCACTTTCTTTCCTGCCTGGGAAATCAAATCACTGGTAATACACCATGCTGAGGGGTAGGGGTAGGCCTATAGGACGTGGACGCGGGCGAGGATGCGGAGGCCCAAGTCAGGGTGTGGGCACAGGCCGAGCCAGTGCGGTGGCCAGGGGTAGAGGCAGGGCCAGACCGAATAATCCACCAACTGTTTCCCAAAGCGCCCCCTCGCGCCATGCCACCCTGCACAGGTCAAGGTGCTCTACGGTGTGGCAGTTTTTCACAGAGACGCCTGACGACCGACGAACAGTGGTGTGCAACCTTTGTCGCGCCAAGATCAGCTGGGGAGGCACCACCAACAGCATGCGCAGGCATATGATGGCCAAGCACCCCACAAGGTGGGACGATGCCCGTTCACCGCCTCCGGTTTGCACCACTGCTTCTCCCCCTGTGCCCCAACCTGCCACTGAGATCCAACCCCCCTCTGAGGACACAGGCACTACCGTCTCCTGGCCTGCACCCACACCCTCACCTCCGCTGTCCTCGGCCCCATCCAGCAATGTCTCTCAGCGTAGCGTCCAGACGTCGCTAGCGCCACAGTGTGAGCGCAAGCACAAGTACGACGCCACGCACCCGCACGCTCAAGCGTTAAACGTGCAAATTGCAAAATTGATCAGCCTAGAGATGCTGCCGTATAGGCTTGTGGAAACGGAGGCTTTCAAAAGCATGATGGCGGCGGCGGCCCCGCGCTACTCAGTTCCCTGTCGCCACTACTTTTCCTGATGTGCCGTCCCAGGCCTGCACGACCACGTCTCCCGCAACATTGTACACGCCCTCACCAACGCTGTTACTGCCAAGGTCCACCTAACAACAGACACGTGGACAAGCACAGGCGGGCAGGGCCACTATATCTCCCTGACGGCACATTGGGTGAATTTAGTGGAGGCTGGGACAGAGTCAGAGCCTGGGACCACTCACGTCCTACCCACCCCCAGAATTGCAGGCCACAGCTCGGTGGTGGTATCTGCGGCGGTGTATGCTTCCTCCACTAAAGCACCTTCCTCCTCCTCCTCCTCCAACGCAACCTCTGTCTCGCAATCAAGATGTGTCAGCAGCACGTCGCCAGCAGTCGGTGTCACGCGGCGTGGCAGCACAGCGGTGGGCAAGCGTCAGCAGGCCGTGCTGAAATTACTCAGCTTAGGAGAGAAGAGGCACACGGCCCACGAACTGCTGCAGGGTCTGACAGAGCAGACCGACCGCTGGCTTGCGCCGCTGAGCCTCCAACCGGGCATGGTCGTGTGTGACAACGGCGTAAGCTGGTGGCGGCTCTGCAGCTCGACAGCCTCACGCACGTGCCATGCCTGGCCCATGTCTTTAATTTGGTGGTTCAGCGCTTTCTGAAAAGCTACTCCCACTTGTCATACCTGCTCGGAAAGGTGCGCCAGCTCTGCGCACATTTCCGCAAATCCCACACGCACGCTGCCACCCTGCGGACACTGCAACATAGGTTTAATCTGCCAGTGCACCGACTGCTGTGCGACGTGCCCACACAGTGGAACTCTATGCTCCACTTGTTGGCCAGACTCTATGAGCAGCGTAGAGCTATAGTGGAATACCAACTCCAACTTGCGCGGGGCAGTGTGAGTCAGCCTCCTCAATTATTTACAGAAGAGTGGCCCTGGTTGGCAGCCATCTGCCAGGTCCTTGGAAAATTTGAGGAGTCTACCCAGGTGGTGAGCGGCGATGCTGCAATCATTAGCGTCACCATTCCTCTGCTATGCATCTTGAGAAGTTCCCTGCAAAGCATAAAGGCAGACGCTTTGCGCTCGGAAACAGAGCCGGGGGAAGACAGTATGTCGCTGGATAGTCAGAGCACCCTCCTGTCTATATCTCAGCGCGTTCAGGAGGACGAGGAGGAGCATGAGGAGGAGGGGGAAGAGACAGCTTGGCCCACTGCTGACGGTACCCATGCTGCTTGCCTGTCATCCTTTCCTGAGGAGGAGGAAGAGGAGGAGGATCCTGAAAGTGATCTTCCTAGTGAAGACAGCCATGTGTTGCGTACAGGTACCCTGGCACACATGGCTGACTTCATGTTAGGATGCCTTTCTCGTGACCCTCGCGTTACACGCATTCTGGCCACTACGGATTACTGGGTGTACACACTGCTCGACCCACGGTATAAGGAGTGCATTTGCACTCTCATTCACGAAGAGGAAAGGGGTTCGAGAATGATGCAATACCACAGGGCGCTGGTGGACAAACTGATGGTAAACTTCCCATCCGACAGCGCTAGTGGCAGAAGGCGCAGTTCCGAGGGCCAGGTAGCAGGGGAGGCGCAGAGATCATGCAGCATGTACAGCGCAGGCAGGGGAACATTCTCCAAGGCCTTTGCCAGCTTTATGGCTCCCCAGCAAGACTGTCACCGCTCCCCAGTCACGGCTGAGTCGGCGGGAGCACTGTAAAAGGATGGTGAGGGAGTACGTAGCCGATCGCACGACCGTCCTCCGTGACGCCTCTGCCCCCTACAACTACTGGGTGTCGAAGCTGGACACGTGGCCTGAACTCGCGCTGTATGCCCTGGAGGTGCTTGCTTGTCCTGCGGCTAGCGTCTTGTCAGAGAGTGTGTTTAGTGTGGCTGGGGGAATCATCACGGATAAGCGTACCCACCTGTCAACCGACAGTGCCGACAGGCTTACACTCATCAAGATGAACAAAGCCTGGATTTCCCCAGACTTCTCTTCTGCACCAGCGGACAGCAGCGATACCTAAGCAATACGTATTATGCACCCGCGGATGGAAGCATCGTTCTCTCTCACCATCCAAAACGGGGACATTTCTGCTTCATCAATCTGTGTATAATATTCCTCCTCCTCCTGCTCCTCCTCCTGAAACCTCACGTAATCACGCCGAACGGGCAATTTTTCTTAGGGCCACAAGGCTCACTCATATAATTTTTCTAAACAATTTTTATACGTTTCAATGCTCTTAAAAGCGTTGAAACTTTAACTTGAACCAATTTTTCGTTAAACTGGGCTGCCTCCAGGCCTAGTTACCACTTAAGCCACATTAACCAAAGCGATTAATAGGTTTCACCTGCCCTCTTGGTTGGCCATGGCCAATTTTTTGGATGTACATTAGTACTGTTGATACAGCAATTTTTGTGGCCCCTCGCCTACAGTGTAATCATAGCAATTTCTATGTTCTTCGCCTGCACTCATGGTACAGAAAGGTGTGTGGGGTTGGCCTACACTTTAGCTACATAAATGTAACTTGTGCCTTGTCTATACTGCAGCTACTGAAATGGAACGAAGACTGCGCTCCCACTATACTGCTGCTTCGGAATTGTTACTGGGGCCTGTCTTGAGTGCTACTATTACTGAAATGGAACGCATACTGTGCTCCCCCTAAAATGCTGCTAGTGATATGTTAGTGGGGCCTGTCCTAATGCTACGGCTGAAATGTTACGAATTATGGGCTCTGCCTATACCGCTGCTAATGGTATGTCTCTGGGGTGTGGAAACAGAGGCTTCCCAAAGACATGATGGCGGCGAGGCCATTTCCCACCAACGCTGTTACTGTTAAGGTGCATATAACCACGGACACGTGGAGAGGACACGTAGTGCCTCAAAAACATCCCCCGCCACAGCCCACTTAATCCTGGCCACATTCCGAAAACCAACAAAATAAAACCGCGCTACTAGGTCCGCAGTCACCAACACATTACCACCAACGCGGTTACTGTTAAGGTACATATTACCAGTCTGACTGGGGCATGCAGTGTGGGCCGAAGCCCACCTGCATTAAGCACGACATTACTACCTCAGCTGTGTTGGGCAATGCAATGGGATATTTCTATGTACCGCCGATGGCTTCCTGGCACCCACCCATGCTGTGGGTCCACAGGGAATTATAAATGCATCTGTTTCCACTTGTAAAGAACCCCAGTCTGACTGGGGCATGCAGTGTGGGCCAAAGCCCACCTGCATTAAGCACGACATTACTACCTCAGCTGTGTTGGGCAATGCAATGGGCTATTTTTGTGTATCGCCGGTGGGTTCCAGGGAGCCACCCATGCTGTAGGTGCACACAGAGTTTAACCTACATGTGTCCACTTGTAAAGAACCCCAGTCTGACTGGGGCATGCAGTGTGGGCCGAAGCCCACCTGCATTAAGCACGACATTACTACCTCAGCTGTGTTGGGCAATGCAATGGGATATTTCTATGTACCGCCGGTGGCTTCCTGGCACCCACCCATGCTGTGGGTCCACAGGGAATTATAAATGCATCTGTTTCCACTTGTAAAGAACCCCAGTCTGACTGGGGCATGCAGTGTGGGCCGAAGCCCACCTGCATTAAGCACGACATTACTACCTCAGCTGTGTTGGGCAATGCAATGGGATATTTTTGTGTATCGCCGGTGGGTTCCAGGGAGCCACCCATGCTGTAGGTGCACACGGAGTTTAACCTACATGTGTCCACTTGTAAAGAACCCCAGTCTGACTGGGGCATGCAGTGTGGGCCGAAGCCCACCTGCATTAAGCACGACATTACTACCTCAGCTGTGTTGGGCAATGCAATGGGATATTTTTGTGTATCGCCGGTGGGTTCCAGGGAGCCACCCATGCTGTCGGTCCACAGGGACTTCACAATAGGGAGTTGTACCTGCCTGTGTCTATGAATTAAAAAGCCCGATCTGACTGGGGCATGCAGAGACACCTTGACAGAATGAATAGTGTGTGGCACATAGGTTCCCCATTGCTATGCCCACGTGTGCAGCTCCTGATGGCGGTGGCACAGGATTCTATTTCTCATTGCTTCTGTACAGCATTGTGGGCTATCGCCCCGCCCCTTTTAAAGAGGGTCACTGCCTAGCCGTGCCAACCCTCTGCAGTGTGTGCCTGCGGTTCCTCGTCATGGCAGACGCACTTCTAAATAGACATGAGGGTGGTGTGGCATGAGGGCAGCTGAAGGCTGCGCAGGGACACTTTGGTGTGCGCTGTGGGGGGGAGTGGGGGCGGTTGGGCAGCATGTAACCCAGGAGAAGTGGCAGTGGAGTGTCATGCAGGCAGTGATTGTGCTTTGTTGGAGGTAGTGTGGTGCTTAGCAAATGTATGCCATGCTAATGAGGGCTTTTCAGAAGTAAAAGTTTTTGGGAGGGGGGGGGGGGCCCACTCTTGCCGCTATTGTGGCTTAATAGTGGGACCTGTGAACTTGAGATGCAGCCCAACATGTAGCCCCTCGCCTGCCCTATCCGTTGCTGTGTCGTTCCCATCACTTTCTTGAATTGTCCAGATTTTCACACAAGGAAACCTTAGCGAGCATCGGCGATATACAAAAATGCTCGGGTCGCCCATTGACTTCAATGGGGTTCGTTATTCGAAACGAACCCTCGAGCATCGCGAAAAGTTCGTCCCGAGTAACGAGCACCCGAGCATTTTGGTGCTCGCTCATCTCTAGTCATTTCTCAGAATCGTCCAGTTCTTCTTTTGAATTCCTCTTACATTTGCATGCTGACTGCTAGATTTTGATATAAATGCTGTTTTACTTTTATCCTTCTTCTGATTGTGTATCTTATCTTAGAACTTTCCTATTTTATCAGTATTTTTATTTTCTTTTATTAGCCTTCCATATGCATGATCCACTAGTTTATCTGGGTAGTTTTTTCTTTAAACCTGTTTTATAGGATGGCTAACAAAACATTTCCCACAATTAGAAGGAACTCACTTCTCTCCTGTGTGAATTCTCTGATGTATAACAAGATGTGTTTTTTGTTTAAACCATTTCCCACATTCAGAACAAGAAAATGTATTTTCCCCTGTGTGAATTCTCCGATGCGAAACAAGAGATGATTTCGCTGTAAAACATTTCCCACATTCGGAACACAAAAATGGCTTCTCCCCTGTGTGAATTCTCTGATGTCTAACAAGATATGATTGCACTGTAAAACATTTCCCACATTCGGAACACAAAAATGGCTTCTCCCCTGTGTGAATTCTCTGATGTCCAACCAAATCTGCTTTCTGGTTAAAACATTTCCCACATTCTGAACAGGAAAATGGCTTCTCCCCTGTGTGAATTCTCTGATGTTTAACAAGATATGATTGCACTGTAAAACATTTCCCACATTCTGAACAGGAAAATGGTTTCTCCCCTGTGTGAATTCTCTGATGTCCAACAAAATCTGCTTTCTGGTTAAAACATTTCCCACATTCTGAACAAGTAAAGAGCTTCTCCCCTGTGTGAATTCTCTGATGTTTAAGAAGAGATGATCGCACTATATAACATTTCCCACATTCTGAACAGGAAAATGGCTTCTCCCCTGTGTGAATTTTCTGATGACTAACAAGATATGATTGCACTGTAAAACATTTCCCACATTCTGAACAGATAAATGGCTTCTCTCCCATGTGAATTCTCTGATGTTTTACAAGACTTTTTTTCTCTGTAAAACATTTCCCACATTCAGAACAAGAAAATGTATTTTCCCCTGTGTGAATTCTCCGATGCGAAACAAGAGATGATTTCGCTGTAAAACATTTCCCACAATCAGAACAAGTAAAGGGCTTCTCTCCTGTGTGAATTCTCTGATGTCTAACAAGATATTCTTTCCGGGTTAAACATTTCCCACATTCTGAACATGAATACGGCTTCTTCCTTTTGTGAGCTACTTGACGTTTTCCCCTTCTATGACTTTTCTTCTGTTTATCAGTCAGTGATGAATCAGAAGATGGGACCTGTGTAATAAAATCAGATGATTGATCTTTGCTGTGAAGGGCTGAGGGGATATCTGGGATAATGGCTGCTTCTTCATATGCTTCTTGTGTGATACCACTATCTTCTGCTTTACAATTTGCAGATCTCAGACGTCTCTCTGAGCTCCCGATTCCGTCATCTGCCAAGAATAAAACGCATTTTACTATTTTTTGAATAATCTGAATCTTAAAAAATATATATTGGTATTTTATAACATTACATATTTCCAAACAAATTACAAGCCATGTAGCAAAATGTAATTAGTAACCAAGAACAGATCACAATCAGTAGCTGCTGATGTTAGGCCACCAGCAGTGGTGAGGCTCCAATGTAGGCAGACCACTTGACTGCTATGGCACTCAAGGCCAAATGGACAGCCTACCTGTTCCATGGCTGACTCGTCAGGCCCTCTTTAAAAGTCTGTACAAGATACACAAGTCTCTTTGTCCCTAGTAGTCCGGCCCATCTGGATGCTGCTCTTCTCGGTGCAAAGGCTAACTCTAACCTCTATCTGCTAGTACTTTACAGAGAGTAGGATAGAGGGAAGGAATCAGCTTCTGCACAGAGAAAAAACATAATTTGGACCAGGAAGGCTATGAGTGACAAAGAGACTTGTTGGGCTTGTGAAGACTTTCGGTGGTGGGGCATACACAGAGTGGGCACTATAAGTTTCAGGGGTTGGAGTAAACACTGTATGCTTTAAAGGCCATAGAGTAGGCACTGTAAGTTTAATAGGCCTCATAGGGGGAAATGTTACTTTATAGGGCCACACAGGATATTGAGCTTCTTTCAAGATAGGAATGTAGAAAGAGACAAGTGATGAATGGAAGAAGTCATCATTGCGGTCTGAACCCAGATGAAGATGGGGAGCACCAATCAGAGAATATGCCACCTCTGATCATTCAGTGATAGTGATTACAGTGCAGAGCTGGTATAGGAACATAATATGGTGACTGCATTACTTCAGATATACTGGCGCTAAGCCAATGTATTTAAGAATGTTATAGATATGATGTCACTAATATTTTTTTTCCTAGAAATTTTATTGAACAAGAAAGGATTGTTACAGTTAAAAAATAACGATGCATGAAGTCTCATCAAAGATAATTGTAGCTGATAAACAACTATACATCTAAGAACTCAATTTCTTCTTCATTTTTAAATAGATAAAAAAACAATAAACATACCAGGATAACAGGTGGCTTACAAATATGGACCCCCTCCAGTAAGGTTCTATCTAAACACTCAATGAGCGTATGTAATGTTAACACAAAGTAGAAGAATAGAGTTATGACTTTAGCCACTACCCCCAATTTACAGTATATTTTGCTTCGTTCCCACGCATCCTTGCTAATGAACCCTCCAACCTGCATAGGTAACAAAGTATGTAAGGCCGAAAAAAGACCTATGCCCATCCAGTTCAGCCTATTAACCCCCAATGTTGATCCAGAGGAAGGAAAAAAAAAACACAATGAGGTAAAGGTCAATTTTCCCCATTTAAGGTAAAAAAATTCCTTCCTGACTCCAATCTAGCAATCTGAACAATCCCTGGACCACCGACGCTTCTGAAGTTAATAGTCATTATAATATATAATATTTTATCGCTCAAGAAAGGCATCCAGGCCCCTCTTGAATTCTTTTATCAAATTTCTTATCACCACGCCCTCAGGCAGAGAGTTTTATAGTCTGACCGCTCCTAAAGCAAAGAAGCCCCTTCTATGTTGGCTTAGAAACCTTCTTTCCTCTAGACCAGTGTTTCTCAACTCCAGTCCTCAGGGACCCCCAACAGGTCATGTTTTCAGGATTTCCTTAGTATTGCACAGGTGATGTGATTATTGTCAGTGCTTCAGACATTACCACAGGTGTTCTTACTATAGGATATCCTGAAAACATGACCTGTTGGTGGTCCCTGAGGACTGGAGTTGAGAAACACTGTGCTAGATGCAGAGGATACTCCCTTATTACTAGCACAGTCCTGGATACAAATAGATGATGGGAGAGATGTCTGTATTATCCCCGATATATTTATACATAGTTATTGGGTCACCCCTCAGCCGTCTTTTTTCTAGTGGTTTCCCATTTAGTGTGTAATGGTGACATGTATTTCCTCTGCTCTTGTGCAGAACTTTACATTCATCAGTGTTAAACCTCTTTGCTTCTTTTCTGCCCAAGCCCCCAGTTTATCGAGCTCCCCTTACAACGGCTCTGCATCCTCTTTTGTTCATTTCTTTACATAGTTTAGTCTCATCTGCAAATATTGATATTTTCCTGCTCAATTCTCTACCAGGTCATTACCAATATATATTAAAAATAATGGGGCATAAGACCAATCTCTGTGGTACCCCAGCAGTAATGCTGACCCAATCACAGTATGTACCCTTAATTACCCTCTGTTATCAATCACTGACCAGTTACTTACCCACTTACCCATATTCTTGCCCAGACCAAGCATTCTCATTCTATATACCGACCTTTTATGTGGCACAGTAGCAAACGCTTTGGAAAAGTCCAGATACACCAGATCCAGAGACTCTCTCCTGTCCAGTCTAGAACTTAGTAGTCGCTGATCAGGTTGGTTTGACAGGAGCAATCTCTCATAAACCCATGCTGATACAGAGTTATACAGCTATTTTTCTTGAGGTCCTCCAGGATAGCATCTCTTAGAAACCTTTCAGACATTTTACCCAGAAGTAAGAATTACCGGCCTGTAATTTCCAGGCTCACTTTTTGACCCCTTTTTTAATATCGGCATCACACTGGCTATGTGTAAATCCAGTGAAATCCGTCACTATAGAGTCTTTAAATATAAAAAACAAAGGTCTGTGTCTCACATTACGTAATTCCCTTATAAGCCAGGGGTGCATGCTACTCTTAATGTTTTTAAGACTGCTCTGCACATCTTCCTGGTTTAGACTAGTGACATTTAGTGGAGAGTTTACATAGCACTCTGCATCTCATCTAACATTTTGTTTTCTTTTGCAGATACACCTTAGATAAAAACTACTTAATAGATTTGTTTTTTCCTCATCAAAATCTACAAGCTCTCCTACATTTTATTACAGGGACAACACGTTTCGCTTGCAAAAAAGAAGGCTGAGAGGAGACAAATATCTGAAGGGCTGTTACAGTGCAGAGGGATCAGCCCTGTTCTCATCTTCACAAGAAAAGACTAGAAGCAATGGGATGAAACAGAAAGGTAGGAGACACAAATTAGATATTAGAAAAAACATTCTTACAGTGAGGGTGATCAATGAGTGGAACAGGTTACCATGGGAGGTGGCAAGTTCTCTTTCAATGGAAGTGTTCAAACAAAGGTTTGACAAGTAGCTGTCCAGATTTAGTGAATCCTGCACTGAGCAGGGAGTTGGACCAGATGACCCTGAGGGTTGCTTCCAACTCCACCATTATATGATTCTATGAAGGCGGAAGTGACGTTGAATGCGAGCCACGAGTCTGTAGCAAGGAGTGGGGAGAGCAGGAGAATGTTGTCTGAGAAGGGGAGCCGTCTGAGGATTCGTCCAGTGGGGAGGAGCAGGTCCCGGAGCTGCAGGAAACCAGAGAGTGAGGTCCCGATGCTGAGTCTGCGCCTGGTGTTTGACGAGATCGGCTGCTGACAAGGGCTGATAAGTATATTCTGTGTGTGTCTCCTAGTCAGTGATTGTCTAGGAGTGTGTGTGTGTGGTTTCAGTGAAGCGAAAGTGTGTGACTAAGTGAGAGAAAAAAAAGCCCTGAGAGGTTGTGGAGACGCGTTTGGATTGGTCAATCTTCCTTTCTTCTGTAGGTAAATTTGTAGATCCCAATATGAATGTCCTCTATGCTTGGCAATGCTGTCAAGTTGTGCTACCTGTGCAATGTATTCGGTCCTTGATCAGCCAATCGAGGGTGCATACTTTGCGCAAGATGCATGCACTTTGCACATTTGGAAGCCCAAATCTTGGATCTAGGTGAGCGACTTGCAACATTTAAACATTCGCTTGGGAAAAGGTGGGGGAGGACGGCAGTTCGGAAGAGCAGGACATGTAGCCAGCTAGCTGGGTGACAGTTAGAAGGGGTAGAGGGAAGAGAACCACGGAGGCCAGTCCTGAACTGGCAGACCCAACAAGTTTACAAAGTTGGCAGATGAGGGGGATGCCATTACAGAGCCAACACAGCTGCAGCACCACATGCCCACTGATTACCAGGAAAATGACTGCTCCAGTAAGAAGGGGACTGGGAGCACAGGGCAGGCTAGACAGGGCATAGTGATGGGGGACTCAATTATAAGGGGGATAAATAGGGCAATCTACCATAAAGACTGGGATCATCAAACAGTGTGTTGTGTTCCTGGTGCTCGAGTTCGACAAATCATGCATCAGTTGACAGATTACTGGGAGGGGCTGGTGAGGATCCAGCAGTCATGGTGCACATTGGCACCAATTAACAAATTAGAGGTCAATGGAGCACCCTCAAAAACGATTTCAGGGACCTAGGATACGAGTTTAGGGTGAGGACCTCTATGGTAATTTTCTCGGAAATACTACCTGCACTACAAGCCACACTAGAAAGTTAGCAGGATCTTAGGGAGGTAAACAACTGGCTCTGGAGTTAGTGTAAAAAGAAGGGGTTTGGTTCTGGAGAGCGGAGCTGACTTTGCTGTCTGCTACAGGCTCTACTGTAGGTATGGGCTGCATCTCAATGGAGAGGGTGCAGCTGGTCTTGAAGGCTGGAGGAGTGTTTAAACTAGGGATTGAGGGGAGGGCACCAAGAGAATTAGGGGGTAGATAGTGTAGACAGCGATCTTGGACCAAGTAATGGGAGTGGGGGGTTGAGCAGTGGTTGGGGTTAGTACAGTTAGAACTGGCAGAATAGCTAATAGGACCAGCGGTAGAACAATGAAAATAAAGAACAACCACCGTATAAATTGTATGGCAACGAATGCAAGAAGTCTGATCAGTAAAGTGGGTGAGCTCAAAGTGAGAATGTCTGAAGAAAATTACAATATAGTGGGAATACCAGAAACATGGCTTGATGATATGGCTTGCAATGGGGCTGTGAATTTACAGGGTTACAATGTCTTCAGAAGAGACCGTGGCAACCAGAAAGAGGGAGGGGTGTGTCTGTATGTTAAATTGTACTTAATGCCAAAGCTACAAGAAGATAAACATGTAGGAGATGAACATGTGGAATCTCTGTGGGTAGAAATACAGGGAGCAAAGCAATACAGGGACAAAAAAAACAAAACTTCAGTAAAGCAAACTTTGATCAGCTCAGAATTACTATCAGTAACAGTAATTGGGACAACATCCTCAAAAATAACAGCACAGACGACAAATGGGAGAAGTTTAAAAGGATCCTAATCACCTCATGTGAGCAGTTCATTCCTTTTAATAATAAAAGAACTACAAGTAGAAGGAAACCAATGTGGCTCGACAAGTCTATAAGAAGCGCTAAAATCATATAGGGAAAAAACAAATTATGTAAGGAAAAGATTAAATCTGCCAAGGAGGAGGCAGAGGGATTAGTTGCTAAAGAGAGCAAAAATAACCCTAAACTATTTTTCAATTATATAAACAGTAAGAGGATTTGCACTGGAAGCATTGGCCCCTTAACAAATAATGCAGGAGAAACCGTAGAAGACGATGGGGGGGGGGGGGGGGGAGGCAAATCTATTATATAGTTTTTTCTCAAGTGTATTCATGAATGGAAAAGAAATGTCACACGAGATGTAGGGGATTAAAACGAATCCCCTGCTAAGTTTTGCATGCCTAACACAGGAGGATAATCATTAAAACACTCACACTAGGGCTAGACAACTACTGTGAAGCCTATGCACACGTATATGGGCCTCAACACCACAGTAACAGACCAGACACAACACAGAACTCAGACCCAGATACAGGAGAGGAATACTCGCAAGTCAGGTCATAAAAGAATGACCCTGTATATTGGGTTTAGATGGAGTAACCCAATTTAAACCATATGTCCATGAATTGGACAATGAGTATGGTTCTAATAGTATTGACTCAGTCAATGATAGATGGGTTTTAACCCCTTCATGACGGGGCCCCTTTTTTTCCATTTTCTTTTTTTCCTCCCCCCTTTAAAAAAATCTTAACTCCTTTATTTATCCATCGAAGTCGCTGTATGAGGGCTTGTTTTTTGCGGGACGAGTTGCATTTTACAATGGTGCTATTTAAAGTACCATATGATGTACTGAAAAACTTAAAAAAAATTCTAAGTGGAGTAAAATGAAAAAAAAAACGACATTCCGCCATCTTTTAATGCATCTTGTTTCTACGGCGCACAAACTGCAACAAAAACATGATAACTTTATTCTATGGGTCGGTACGATTACTACGATACCAAACTTGTATAGTATTTTTTTTACTACACTACACTTTTTTTTTTTAAAGACATTTAATTTTTTTCAATTATTTTCTGCCGTCATCTTGTGTGCGCATTTTATTTTTCCGTCGACATAGTTCAGCGATGGCTCACTTTTTGCAGAATGTCCTGTATACGAGTCACAATGAGATGATGACAGTCTGAGGATACTGATTTTTGGTATTATAGCAGTGGCAACAAAGGTTCAATCGCCTTGTTATCGACACAAATCAAGGCCCAATACTGCTTCTGTAATGTAGTGTCGGCAACCTGATTTAAAGGTGCCAAGTACTGACAGAAGCAGTGGGTTAGTAGCAGTATAGTAAGCCCAGTACTGATTTAATAATGTGTTAGCAGTACCTGATTTACAGGTGCGGAGTACTGGCTGAAGAAATAGCTAGAGGTGTGCTTAAAAGCCAAAGGGCTTTTCTAAGGCTGCTAGGACAATCCCTATGCTAGCCTATTGATACTAATAGTGTCTATTGCTGGCTTCAATCACCACCCTCCTACATCTAGATTGGCCCTTAGAGATCTTGTCAAAAAATGGCAGAGCCTATGGCCTTGATGGTAGGTCAGGGCAGAAAAAAAGATTGTATATCTGGACTTCTCTAAAGCATTTGACATCGTGCCGCATAATAGGCTAATATATAAAATGAGATGGCTCGGTCTGGGCG
Source organism: Eleutherodactylus coqui (assembly GCF_035609145.1). NCBI lineage: Eukaryota > Metazoa > Chordata > Amphibia > Anura > Eleutherodactylidae > Eleutherodactylus > Eleutherodactylus coqui. Next base: position 17,416,512 of record NC_089841.1, on the reverse strand, counting down.
AAAATGTGTGTATCTGGGTAAAGAACTGGATCAGAGATAGAAAGCAGAGGGTGGTCATAAATGGCTCATACTCTGGACCACCATTGCTAGTGGGGTGCCACAGGGCTCAGTGTTAGGCCCCATTCTGTTCAATATATTTATCAACGACCTGATAGAGGGGCTGCACAGCAAAATATCAATATTTGCAGATGACACAAAATTATACAAGGTAATTAATACAACGGAGGACAATGTGCGGCTACAAACGGACATAGATAATACTGATAAATGTAGGGTTATGTACATGAGCAGAAGAAATGGATGCCACCAATATACACTAAATGGGGTACTGCTAGGGAAAAGTGAGATGGAAAAAGACCTGGTGGCACTAGATGACTGTAGACTTATTTGGCGCAGTCAACGCCAGTCAGCTGCTGCAAAAGCAAATAAAGTCTTGGGGTGCATTAAAAGAGGTATAGGGGCACGGGATAAGAACTTTACTCTTTCGATATTTAAGGCGTTTGTCTGGCCCCACATGCACACCTAGTGGGAATGGGGCTGCATTTACATATTCCTATGAACTTGGTTAACAGTAAAGTACTGTTTACATAGTGGGTGGTGGGGCCCCTCTCACTGACAGACTGAAGGATTAGTTTACCTACCTTTATATACCTTGTTGACAGTTGGAATGCCTCCAATTAACTATTCCAGACTACCAAACTGTAGATATCAATCTGCTACAAATATGAATTTATATTCTTAGAAAGTCTAAGTGATGGCGGCCCCTTATGTATAGGGGCCTGAACCGACCCGCACAAACACCTCCAGCAGGAATACCACAGAGGTGTATCTTGGCCCAGCCGGGTCACAAGCTCTGATTTATATGTTCTACTTATATCACATCACAAGTTGTTCCTCTCTAGATGTAGTTTATGGGGGTATCTGACTATAGAAGTTTAGGTCGATGGTAGAAAGGCTCACACAAAATCTGCTAACGACCCGTTTCAGAAGGGACAATGAAATTCTCTCCAGGAGACAACTTGTTCCCAATGATGTCCGTCAGCATTGTTCTTCAGAGCCTTCTAACCAATATACAGGATTTATTTATTATTTACCTTAATAAGCAAAACCTGACAAGTCATCCTACTGTTATAATTCTTACAGGTTGGACCTTCGCATCCATTTCAACCAAGCTGGTATTGATATGTACTGCGTCTCATTATGTTATGAATGATTCACATCTCAAGTATTATCTCTCAATAAAAAGAGATTGTTCAAAAAAAGACATCAAAGAGATGAAAAAAGATATCAGCATGCAAGACATATAAGATCAAAAGATACAAACAGGATATATAAATAGTGTATCAGCAAGATGTGCATGAACATTTAGTCCTGTCTATTACCTGGTGATGGGAGCGGCTGGCGGGTCTCCATCATGGCCTCCTTGTACAGATCCTTGTGTCCTTCTAAATACTCCCACTCCTCCATGGAGAAATAGACAGCGACATCCTGACACCTTATAGGAACCTGACAACACAATATACAGTCATTACCCAGAAGCCTCCAGTGCTGTTACTGTATAATGTCCCAGCATTCCCTGCAGCGTCACCTCTCCAGTCAGCAGCTCAATCATCTTGTTGGTGAGTTCTAGAATCTTCTGTACATTGATGTCCTTATGTCTCAGAAGGTGAGGTGAGGTCCCCGTGGTTGGGCTCAGGGGTCTACTCTGTCCATCGCACACAGGGGCCCGACAGCCATCACTAGATGTCTTCTTCAATACTGTGTAATCCTGTACATAGGGAGATATTAATAAATATCACTACAGACATTTCCAGTCATGTCATCTGTTATTACCATAGATAAGAAGGATGTAATGTGACATCATCAGAATACCTCCCCTCTCCAGTGACATCATCTGTTATTACCATAAATACATTTAATGTAATATGAGATCATCAGAATCTCTCACCTCTCCAGTAAGCTCGAAGAGTATCTCCATGGTGAGATTTAACATATGTTTCACCATCTTCTTTCTGTCCTTTTCCATCCTGAACGGTGAATCTGGAATATAATGTTACAAAGAAGATATCAGAGGATCCAATTTTGTACGACCTGAATGGAAAGAAGATGAGCCAATATAAAATCCGGATAAGTCTGATGTCAGGAGTTTTATGATACCTAATTGATAGATATTGACAGGCAGACCAAATGTGACCAGGTCAGCAGGGACCCGCCCCAATGACTCTTCTCCACATTCCTTTTCTGGTCTTTGGATAATTGTTCATGTATAAACCCGCAGTGTCCCAGAGAACATACTGTAGATGTCTGTAATGTGGGCGCCGGTCAGGATATTATGCTGCCTGTAGTTCGGGGAGTGTAAGACTCCTCACAGGTTCCCTTTATCACAGAACCAGGATGATGAAGGCTTGTATTATGTGGCAGGTGGCTATTTTTACTGATGTTATTTAATGTGCTGTATAATGAAAAAGGAAACATATATATAAAAAAGTTCCATTGTTTAGCAATGAAAGCATTCTACCATTGGTTTTTTATTACTGTGAGGTGATAATGACGTTTCCTTTATTCTCCATGTCAGACTACAGCGCTTCCAAGTTTATAAAGTTGTGTTGCAGCCGTTCTGAAGTCTTCACCTTGCTTTCAGGCCGGACCAGGGTTTAGCAGTGTCTCTACCTTTCCTGGGGCTGAGGAGGTGGTGTCAGGTGGTGATGCCAGTCCTCACCTGTCTTGGCGAGGCCCTGCCCTGTTTAATCTATGCTAGTATTGACCTCAGTGCTTCCTGGATTGCTGCTGCGGAGCACTGACTGCCACTGGAGCTCCTCTTCATTGCTGCTAAAGCCAAGTACCACTGCGGATTTCCGTTTACTGTTCCTTTTTGTATCAGGGCTCCCTGGTAGGGAGTATAGGTCCACACCTGTCGGAAGCGATCGGCCCGCCGAGTAGGCAGCGCTTCCTCCTGGGGTAGTAGTTTGCAGGGAAAGGTTTTCCCTTAGTTTTGTATTTACGTGACATCGTCGTGCTCATTTGTTATTTTCTGCACTGTAGTGCTTATACTTTTGTTTATGTACGCCGCATGTCCGGTAAAGACGCAACAGTTTTGTTTCTGTTTAAAAATCACATTTTTCTTTTTGGGTCTGTGTGACTCCTTGTATTTTGTAGGCCGAGCTGTAGATGTTGGGAGCATTTTAGTGCACATTGGAGTTTTTGATCTTATTTTAATTCCATTTTTCTGACTAGACGAGCTGACCAAAAAACAGCAATTCTGGCAATGAAGATTGGTTTAACTGTTCAAAGTGTAAAATCAGCTTTTTGAATGCACTGATATAAATAATAAAAACTAAATTACTATTATTTGAAAATAAAGAATTGGTATTACAATAATTTTTCAGAAAAGGACACCCCAAAATCACACCATTGGATATATGGATGCATATAGAATCTATCTACATCTGTATATACAATGATTTGGTTTTGGGGTGACCCTTTCAGAAAAATATTAAACAATTAAATTCTTTCTTTTTGGACAAAAGTGCATAAATTTAGGATATGGGAATGAGGTTGTAAAATTGTTATAACCCTATTGACTATATCTCTAGCACTAGAAGGCGGACAATAAGCAAGGGAAGAGATGACTCCTCCTACCAGCTATACCCCTCCGGTAGCTACTCAGCTACATCAGTTTGTACACAAGATTTAGGAGAGGAAAAGCCGAAAGACTAACTGAAGTATAACTCAAAACAACATAAAACTCAACAAAGAAGTGAAGGGGGAACCTCAGAACAGAGAAACAAGTGGATCCCTCAAACAATGGGTGGGAGGACCGTCTTGTCCTGATGAAGTACCAGAAAGAGAGATCTCTATGATAACATGGCAAGCTTGGAGATGCAGCGAATAGAGGTGATGGCAACCAGGAAGGCCACCTTCCAAGACAGTAGACAAAGTGAAATGTCACAAATTGGCTGAAAGGGAAACAATTATAATGCGTCTAAGACCAAATTGAGGTCCCAAGGTGCTGATGGGAAATAGTAAGGAGGGGCAGTGTGCGCCGCTCCCTACTGCAGCAGATCCTGTCCGAGTGGCAGGGGTGTGTCGGGCAGTAGGGACACAATCAGCGTACGAAGGATCATTGGGATGCCCTCCATCTTGACTCTCTTAAGGCTATCGGATAAGAGGCGTCAGTAGAAAAGCGTACAGGATAGTGAACTGATTTCATGAGATTGCTAGATTGTCCCCCGCCAATGCTTGCAAATCACAAAGAGCGGGAGCCGACTGTGGAGTCTGGATGCCATCAGACCCACCTCTGGCACACCCCATGTGTCGCAGAGCTCTGCAAAACTTCCCCGTGTAGAGCCCGCTTCTTTTGGGTCTACTGTTTTCCTGCTGAGGAAATCCACCATTCAATTTTGCACTCCCAGAATGTGAATGGCTGAGCTGTCTGGAACTCCTGCGGAGGATTTTGGAAGCCTCCATCATTTCTGCTGTGCTTCTTGTGCTGCCCTGGTAGCTTGTGTACAGGACATCCGTCACATTGTATATCAGGATATGGATAGGATAACTGGCCAAAATCTGGAAGCATTAGGTCAAGGACAGGAGTATGGCTCTGATTTCCAGTATGTTCTTGTGCAGGGACGATTCAGAATTTGGACTATTGTCCCTGAACTGTCAGGCTGCCGTGGACCCCCCCTCCCAATAGGCCTAAGAGACTTGTGTCTGTGGTTATTTCTTTCCAGCGAAGAGGGAGGAGAGACATCCCTGAGAGGTTGGGTGACATCTGCCACCAAAGGAGGGAATGACAGACCGACTGAGGCAGGATCAAGGGCCAATCCAGGAACTTGTGCGATGTGTTCCAGCTGGGTAAGATGGCTTGTTGAAGTGGTTGAGTATGGAAGTGAGCGTACTGGACTGCCTTGAATGCAGCTACCATAAGCCCCAGCACCCGCATGCCCTGGCGGATGAGTAAGTAAAATTTGTCCCTTGAAAGTTGTACCATCTCCTGTGTTCTTGTTTCAAGCATCTTTTTGGCTGTTTATTGTGATATATGTATTACTCACACATGCCTTTGTCTCTAAGATTAAGGGCAACAGGCTTGCCTGAAACATGTAAGACGGCACATGTCTTTTGTTTCTCCATGTCTGTCTGGATCGTTTAATAAAGACTGAAATTTTTTAACCCATTGCTGGACTTTCTCCATTTTCCTGTGAATTAGTTGCGATTTCCAGCCAGTTCTTGCATGGGAGCGGCTGCAGAGGAGCTGGTTTCTGGTTTGCATTTCTCCTGGATAGACCAAAAAAGGTTAGCTGTCGTGATGGGGTCAGATTAGACTTCAGACAATAAATGATCCACCAGAAACGCCTGAGAGTATCCAGCACTATCTTGAGGCTCTCCTCGTTGGCCCTGAGAGATGAAGCCTTAATCAGTATGTTGCCGATCTCCACAATCTAATGGAGATAAAGGAGCATCACAACACCTGATAGAACCTTGGTATACAATCGTGGAGCTGCTGCAAGGCAACAAACTGGAAATTATTCAGCTGAACTACGAACTGAAGAAAACGCTGTTGGGACTTGTGTATTGGGATTTGGAGACAGGCATCTTTGAGGTCTATTGATATATTTTCATCTTGATCCATAGCAGCGATCACCATTTGGATGGAACCTAAATGACAATGACAAACCTTTACACAGCGATCGAGGAGCTTCAGATCTAGCATTGGACGAACCAATCTGTCCTTTTTGGGAACAACAATATTGTTCCCAACTTTGGAGTTCAATCTAGTAAAATATTCGTGAGAGGGAATGGAGATGATGACACCTTGGTTGAGAAAATCCTGAAAGGCTCAAAGGTACAAGGAGAGTTTCATTGGATCAAACTGTGTAAGAAGCAAAAAAGTGCTCTGGGGGTTAAAATAAAAATCTATTGTGTATACCAAAGAGACGATATCACAAACCCAGGAATCTCAGATGTGAGCAAACCACAAGTTACTGAATAGTAGAAGACAACTCCCCATCCTGGATGACTGGGATAGGGAATGCTTTTCTTACTGAGAAGAACTTTGCCAAGGATCAGTTAGTTGCCTGAGGTTGGGGACATCAGAAAGGACATAGTTTGAAGGATAACCATTATTTGCAGTCTTGAGTGGATGACACAACTCTGAAGGCTGTGGGCTGGAGCAATGGAAGGAATTACAAAGGTTTCTACTTCTGGGCAGTGCATTGATGAGTGAACCTGTATTGTGGAAGATGAGAACTTTTCCCAACTGTTGCCTTGGAAATGATATTGTCTAAACGACTGCCAAACATGTGATTTCCTGTAAAGAAAAGGCCAGTGAAAAACTTTCTGAAGGGAGGATCTGCGGACCAATACTTTAGCCACAATGTCCAGAATATAGCCTGGTATCATCCAGGGAGGACTAGCAGAGGAATTTAATTGCCTGGGAGAGCTGAAAAGACAGCTACGCTAACTATTTCTGTGGGGCAACAGAGAAGATGCCTTGGTGTAAGCGGTTTGCCCATTCAGAAATGCCCCTACTAACCCAAGAAGAAGCAAGGAGGGTGTCAAAGGGTAAACTCAGTTGTCTTGAAAGATGACTTAACAAAGCATTCCATCTATTGTGCTCTAGGAGAGGGTCTACCATGGCAGAAACATTTGAAGACTGTTCCTCATTGAAGGAACAGTCAGAATCTGATATTTCGTCCTCAGAGCCTGAGCTATTCCTACAGGGGAATGCAGAGTGAAATGCTGCATGTGGGGGCGAGGCGGAGGTGACTATGTATAATTTTGCGATGTTGAGGACCTTTTCATTTTGAGACCCTGTTACATGTGGGATCCAGTAGGAATAATTCCTCAGCATTGACATACCAAAAATATCTCAGATTCGCAATTTAAAATCATCCACTATGTTTGTCTGCCCTTTGGTAATTCCTCTGCTCCTAGATTTTATTCCACGGTAATGATTGAGCTGATTGGCTTTCTCAGGGGTGAAGGAATTAACATAATTCCTTATCTGGATGATCTCCTAATTCTTTCGGACAGCTTGGACTCCATGAAGAGTTACCTGGGGCAAACAGTTACATTACTATCCGAGTTGGGTTATCTTATCAGCTTTGAGAAATCCAGCCTAAATCCGGGCTCTCGAAAGATTTTTCTTGGGGTTCTCCTCAACTCCTCGAAAGGTTATTCCTTCTTGCCTCAAACAAAACGAGAAAATGTTATCCTTTCCATTAGGAGATTTTAGAGTAGAGTTCGCCTCTATAAGAGAAGTCATAAGGGTACTCGGTCACATGACCACCTGCATACTGATGGTCCCTTGGGTGCAATTCCACTCTAGGCCCCTCCAGCAGGAAATCCTGTCCATATGGGATAAAAGACAATCATCAGACAAAAAGTTTAAATTGTCCACTTAATTGAATAAATCCTCAGAATGTTGGCTGTTGCCCCATAACCATAAAAAAGGGGCTCCAGTGGTTCCATGTTTATTCCCTGCAGATTTTACACCGGTTGCCAGGAAACCTGAGAGCAACAATTCGGACGTCATTTTTAAACTACGCAGTACATATGCAGGAAATAGGTGCGCGAAAACCTGCATAGATGTTAAAGACGCAGCAAATATGCAGATCCACACAAAAACCGGGCGTGAGCTTGAGGCGACGTTCACACAGGCAACAAGATCGCGTGATTTTGCGGCGATGCGATGGCGCAGGGTAACGCATGTATGTGAAGCCCTGCTTTCTAATTGGCTCCTTCACATTAGCGCTGTTTTCTCTCATGCTGTTATGCGAGGACAAAAAAAGAAAAAATGGCTGCTCTATATTGCCGGGATTTGTGATTTTCTTTCGGCAGCCCGTGTTTCCCTATGGAGCCTTCGTTCTTTGTCACGTAGGAAGAAACTATGGTTTTTGTGCGATGTGACTTGAGCCCTTCACTGAAACTAAGCCTTAGCTTTACTCCAGGAAGAAAAAAGGGAATACTTACCCAAAATGCTCGGTCCGGACCCCCCGCTGCTCTCCCGAGCTCCGACAGGCGTCCTGCAATCATCGTTCGCCCACAAAAGATCACTTCCTGATTGAAGGATTCATAAATTCTGTCTTTAGAATGCGATGGCTCTGATTGGTTCATGCAGCACTGCTCAGCCAATCAATGCAGCGCTCGATGAACCAATGCGATGACTGTTTATGAATTGGCAACTCAATGCCAGGGCTCAGCCAATTAACAAATCCCGCCTCCACAGTGTGCTGGCTGGTGATTGGTTCTTTGGCCACTACTCAGCCAATCAGTGCAGTGCTGGATGAACTAATCACAGCCATTGCTTCCTGGAGGCGGGATTTATGGATCCCTCAACCAGGAAGTGAACTTCTGTGGGCTAACGAGGATTGCAGGAGGCCCAGCGGAGCTCCGGAGAGCAGCGGGAGGGCCGGACCGAGCATTTAGGTAAGTATTCCCTTTAGTTTTAGGGGGGTAAAGCTAGGGCTTGGCTTCGGGGCGGAGCTTAACCTTCACGCGCCAAAATCTTTATTGTGGGCAGCAAAGATGCAATGCGGGATTTTTCACATGAAAACGCATCTCTGTAGCTACAAAATCGTGGGAACAAGGCGGCGATCTTGTGTCACCTGTATGAAAGAGGCCTAAAGGTACGGGACATACAGATCTGTGTAGTGTGTGCTGTATTCCACAAGATGGCGCAAGATGAACGCAGCTACTGAAATAGTACAGAAGAGGAGAAAAGCCACTGCTCACCTCACAGCCAGGACGTCTCATCTCAGGCGGGTAGTGAAGGGTTAATAATACCAGCATGAGGGGCACACATACCTCCAACTGCAGAGCCAGACGCAAGACTGTGCTTACAGGACCTGTGGTGATGTCACCGTCATGTGATCAGTCATAGGTGTGGGAGGAGTCAGGGATCACATGACCAGGGGATGATCTACAGATGAGCATAAGGCTGGGCTCACAGGGTGCTTTACAAGGTGAGAGAGGGTGAGAGAGACAGTTACCTGAGAGATTACCTGAGAGAGAGAGAGAGAGACAGTTACCTCAGAGATTACCAGAGAGACAGTTACCTCAGAGATTACCAGAGAGAGAGAGACAGTTACCTCAGAGATTACCAGAGAGACAGTTACCTCAGAGATTACCTGAGAGAGATAGACCGTTACCTCAGAGATTACCAGAGAGAGAGACAGTTACCTCAGAGATTACCAGAGAGAGAGAGACAGTTACCTCAGAGATTACCTGAGAGAGAGACAGTTACCTCAGAGATTACCAGAGTGACAGTTACCTCAGAGATTACCAGAGAGAGAGACAGTTACCTCAGAGATTACCTGAGAGAGAGACAGTTACCTCAGAGATTACCAGAGAGAGAGAGATAGTTACCTCAGAGATTACCTGAGAGACAGTTACCTCAGAGATTACCAGAGAGAGAGACAGTTATCTCAGAGATTACCAGAGTGACAGTTACCTCAGAGATTACCAGAGAGAGAGACAGTTACCTCAGAGATTACCTGAGAGACAGTTACCTCAGAGATTACCAGAGAGAGACAGCTACCTCAGAGATTACCTGAGAGAGAGACAGTTACCTCAGAGATTACCAGAGAGAGACAGTTACCTCAGAGATTACCAGAGAGAGACAGTTACCTCAGAGATTACCTGAGAGACGGTTACCTCAGAGATTACCTGAGAGAGACTCAGTTACCTCAGAGATTACCTGAGAGACAGTTACCTCAGAGATTACCTGAGAGAGACTCAGTTACCTCAGAGATTACCAGAGAGAGACAGTTACCTCAGAGATTACCTGAGAGACAGTTACCTCATAGATTACCAGAGAGAGAGACAGTTACCTCAGAGATTATCTTGACTTTTTTGGGGTCGGCACTACATCCCCATAACATCACAGCAGAGAGCAGAACAGCCGCTCACCATCACCCCATTATATGGTATCCAAGAAAACCCCTTGTAGAGCAGCACACAGCGATTTAAGAGAACGTCCAGCTCCATCAGGTGTCTCCTTTATTGGTTCTCCATTTGTAAACTAGTGCAAAACATGACGACGTTTCCGCCCCAACTCGGCCTTTGTCAAGCATAAAATCAAGTTAAGCAGTACTAAAATATATACTCTATAGCGCACCAATCAGAATAGCTGACAGATATCCCTCCTCCCTATTCCATGCAGAAGATATTGGACACATCTGGTCACGAGCTCCATAAGGTCCAAATATGGTCATAGGTGAAATTAATAGGCAAGCAAATGGGGATGTGGACTACACATCTACGCAGACCGTGCCTACCTCTCACATCTCACGTCATCAGAT